>NC_080041.1:128241457-128555078 GCF_012489685.1 Lotus japonicus | reverse complement strand
TAGCAAATAGAATGAAATGGAACCTCATTTTTCATCATGCTTTAGCTACAGAAACAAATCCAGGTTTGCTGAACCAGCTGTTCCTCTATTATTGATAATATTTTCTGTTTTATTTTTTATTTTTTATTCTAGATGTTGATATTGGTGATTGATATTTTATCTTAAATATTACTTTTGATTTTGGTTTACATGTAATTCGAATTACTTACAAGTGGTTTGTAACTTTTATTTTTTTATATGAAGTTATGGATATATTCTAGCATTATTTTTATGAATATAAACATAATTTTTTTGACATAAAATATAAACATAATTAAGATCACCATAATTGTTTTTAGATTTCTTCTACCTACCTAATTTATAGCGATAAAAAATCCTCTCATTTGAATGTCTCTAAAAGGATGTCCAATTAGTATGACCATTTTTATAAACACCGATCAAAATAAAATATTGAGAAATTCAACACAATAACAAGGCCCTAACAAGAATAACTCAAACAATTAGCAATATATAGAAGATAGTAATAATTTTTTCTAACTCGTAAGAATGTGTGAGGAACAATAACAAATAATCGCAAAAACTAAGAATCACACAAACGAAGGGACACTGTGAAGAATTCTTCAGAATATAAAAAGTAAAAAACCATAGGCACAATCTAGTCAATTAAACTCCACTTTAATCAAAATAAGGGTATAAGAGAATTTCAGACCAAAACACAAATCGTGCTCAACAATTAGTTAAACATAACCAAAACAATCAGAAAATCCAGTATTTCGCGTTGTTGTTAGAGCAGACTTTTTCTTCTCTTCTTTTACTTTTCTCTTACCTCACTTGCCAAAATGAACTCTCTTACTCTAATCTTACCTCTCGCACAGCTTACGTGAGACAAGTAGGCTTGAATATATTAAGCCTTTCTTCACATACAAGGAAGCCCTAACCCAACACAAACAATCTAAGAAGAAAATCAATAAAGTCGGTGCATCAATTGTTAAAACATGATCCAGCAACTATATACCAAAACTTGACACATCAAAAACATTTGGAACCCCCTGCAGATCGAACCTAAAGTTTATGTCTGATGCTCCCAATCGAGACACAATTTCATGTACGTACATGCATATATGTGTGGAACCTCGATCCTTTGACACTCACAATAGCTGCAACTCACTAAACCTTTGAGGATCCAGTACTATCGTTCCTTTGTTGGCCGCCATATGAGAGTCATCATCAATCCCATAAGCCATGCATAGTTGCCTTTGTTTTCATCACTTCCCAACCAAAATTATCCAAGTAGTAAAAGTGGATTAACTTGAGCCATTTTATTTTCAAACCTTTGTATTTACACATGTCTACTGTATTTAAATCGAATCTCCAAAAGATGAACGCTTTATTCATGAATTTGTAAGTGAATTTGATTTTAGTTTTAGCGTTTAGTGGCGGTAAAAAACTGACAGTAATTGTAAAAATGAAACGTCATTTTTTCCAGAGGGGTTAAAATCAAACTCGCTTATAATCTCAGGGACTAATTTGACTATTAACCATATTATATATATATATATATATATATATATATAGAGGGAGCATATCAGGTGAGAGGAGTGGTTTATAGTGAGAGGTGAGAGCGTGCAATAATAGCCATTAGATTATTTTGAATGGTTTGGATTTAATCTCATTTAATATACTCTCACCTGACCCTCCAACTCTAACTTTCCAACCCCCACGCGCATCCTCCTCTGTGCTTTTGCTATGTTCCCAACGCCCCTGATGCTGTCTTTCTCACTTCCGCCATTGATGTTTTTCTCCCTTCCCCATTTCACACACCACCCATCATGAAATCGAAAAGGGACCAAATCATGGAATCAAGATATATCCAGGTTCCCAGTTTCCACGGCATATATATATTTATATCAAATATTGACAATTAAATAATTTTCTCAATAAAATCCTTAATTTCTTCGCTCATCTCTAAATCTTGTTGCCGTATCAGGGATGGAAATCAAATCAAATATGCCACTAACGTTCTCAACCAAACAGGTCATGGATTAGCAAAGAGGATTCCATGAAACACTAAAAATCTGATGCGTACACTACAGATCTATTAATGTTGAGGATGAATCATTTTTTGTAGGGATATGGAAGGTCAAGGTCTAATGTGTAGAAATTAATTATGAATAAAGTGTGCAGAAATTAATTTTTGGATCATGATGCTTTTCAAATTCATGGGTGGAAGAGAGAAAAGGTTGCAGTTGTGGAGAGAGAGATGAGCGAGAACAAAGATGAGAGGAAATCTTCATTCGCACTGGAGAACAAGGGGGAAAGGGGCGCGTGAGGTTGCGAATTAGCAGGCACGTGCAGACTTAAGTTGCGAATTTATCCTCACCGTTGATGTTGATCTGATAGCTATTATTGCACATTCTCACCTCTCACTATAAACCACTCCTCTCACCTGATATGCTCCATATATATATATATATATATATATATATATTATTAAGTTTACAATATTTACCGTCGACAGAAATGACTAATTCTCTCATTACAAGTGCTCGCATGATCATAAATGATATTTATGATGGGTTTGAATCGAAGAGTCTACATATTTAATACACATGAAGAAAAAGATAAGAGCATTGCTATGTTATACGACTAGGGACCGCACAACTTCGTACGACCAAGTTAAATTCAAAGCAAATCAAATCTTCAAATAGTATAATTAAAACAAAATTAATTACCTGTAAAACTGAAACTAGTGAAAGTTGGTATGTTGTGCGTGTCGTGCAGTAAAAAGTGTCATGGTTGTAAGTATTTTCCAAAAAATAAACACAAAATTTCAACTTGGAGAATTTACTATAGAGAAATTCTCAACCTAATAAAACCAGCACAACACTGAAAAAAGATTCCACCTATACATTAATAAATACCGCTTTCTCACTTTATCTTTCATTCTGTTTAGTTTTTTAAACATTCTAGACTATGTTAAAATTTAGTTCACATATGAATATGTTTTCATGTTCTTTATAATATGTGAAAAATTAATTTGTAGAGAATTTATTTTGAATTATGTTTTTATTTATCCATGGTAGAAAAAACATTTTTTTATACACATCAAATATGGAATAAAACTGTGAATGATATATGATTTTTGTTGTCTTATAGCAATGAATTTCCACCCCGTTTGGTGAAATGGCTGGCTAGCTAGCCTTTGAGTTTATCTTGTTTACATAGATAGTTATCTGAAACATGTCAAACTGGTGTGCATTTCTCATCAATCAGTCAGAACAGAACATTGAATATGAATAATGCCAAAGGAGGGGTCACCATCTTCAACGTCCCCTTTACTTCTGTTTTGTTTTTTTATTATCATTCACTGAGCATCTTAGCCTATAAGCACGAGCCCTTTTTTTGTTCTTCGGGTCCCAATTCACTTTCTTGTGTGCTTCGGTTTTCTTTCAAACGGGCCAGCCAATGAACCCTGCATATCTAGACTGTCTATTTCTCGGATGGGCTTTTGTTCCTAAATGGTATAGTTTATTTTGGAAATTACAGCTTTGGGGTATTTTTTTTTTTATTTATCAAACTAGTATAAATCGCCACTGTCAGTGATGATTCTATTTTTTTTTTTTTTACTTTTTTAAAGAATGGCCAATGCTATTGGCGTTTTTGTTTTTGTTTTTTTTCGTTTATTAAATAAATCGCCAACCATGTTGGCGTTTTCTTTTCTTTTTTTTAATTTTTTTTTCCTTAAAATCGCCAACGCAGTTGGCGTTTTCTTATTTTTTATTTTATTTATTTTTCTTAAAATCGCCAACACAGTTGGCTTTTTCTTCTTTTTTGTTTTTTTAATTTTTTTTTAAAATAGTAATTAGAATGATATTTAATCAATTGATACTCACACACAATTTTATGTTATTACTCACTTTTGGCTACCATTTGCCCTTTCTTGTGTATAACGTGACATCATTTGAAGGTTCCCCTTCACATTCCTCATTTATATTATCCTCTTCTTCACTAAAATCAGACACATTATCCCTAATTAAAGTATTATCAGAAACACCTGAACCACCAATGAAATTATTTGACATCTGCAAATTTTAAAAGACCATATGAATATTTTTATAAATATAAATGAGAATTAGAGTAAAGCTAAGACAACTATGTATAAACAAAAGTCACAATTTTACCTTGAAAATTTAAGAAACAACTCAAGAAATCTTCTAGTAAACAGAAGGAGCTCAAGTGTTCAATCCAAACATTTGTATGTATTTGTTGTGTAACAATATGCTTATGAAGGTGCATATTTATAGGGTCTTAATATATTAAAAAAATATAAAATAAAAAGCCAACATGATTGGCGATTTGAAAAATATTGGAGGAAAAAACAAAAGGTAGAAAACGCCAACTGGGTTGGCGATTTTAAGAAAAAAATAAATAAAAGGAACAATAAGAAAATGCTAACTGTGTTGGCGATTTTAAAGAAAAATAAAAAAAAATTAAAAAAATAAAACGCCAACTATGTTGGCGATTTTAAGAAAAAAAAAATTTAAAAAGAAAAGAAAACGCCAACATGGTTGGCGATTTATTTAGAAAACGAAAAAAAAAAAAAAAACGCCAATAGCATTGGCGATTCTTTAAAAAAGTAAAAAAAAAATAAATAGAATCGCCACTGACAGTGGCGATTTATACTAGTTTGGTAAATAAAAAAAAAAGTACCCCAAAGCTGTAATTTCCAAAATAAACTATACTATTTGGGTACAAAAGCCCTATTTCTCTTCTATTAATGGTTAACCAGGCCAGCAAGCAACAGAGTGACCAATTTAAGGTTGCTAGTTGTTTACATTTGCTTTGACATTGCACGATTTCTCCAAGAAAACCACCTAATCTTGTTTGCCATTTGCTTTATCACCATTTGTATTTCAATTGTCAATACATAGTCATATTTCAGTCAGAAACATCTAATTTTAGTAGGTTTTTTTTGTCAATGTTCTGACCGGTTTAAATTGCTATCTGATTCAACATAGTCCTAGATTTTCCAAAGGACTCAACGAAGCAAATGTCGTTTTGGCTATTCAGAACGCCCGAATCAAGATTTATCTCGTCCAGTAGCTAGTAAAACAAAACCCACACAAACATTAGGTAGTTAAAGGTTGTCCAAGCATGGCCAACTATATTGGAAGTTTCTCCGATCGGCTTCTAATCCACCTGACATGATGACATTAGCCGACCAAAAGGGCATGCATAGAAGCAATCGCCATAAGGCCGAATTCAATGACCCAAGAAGAATCACCATGTTCGCCCAATGTTTGCTCGCTCACCTGAAGACCATGACACAATGAACTGAGACAAATCGACCAAACATCATTTGCTCGCTCAGAAGTCCATCTTATACCATGAGCTCCAAGCCTATAAATACAAGTTGTATCGTTCATTTACATAACATGTTATTCATTCTTAGCATTTACACTTGAGTTTTAACTGAGACTCTAAGATTCTCTCCCAACACTTGCACCGACTTGAGCTTCTACGAGTACCTCCTCACCGTGAATCCTGGAGCTCCGCCTTGACCTCATGCAACAACTGCCTCATTCCGCGGTGATCCACCGTCACGACTAAGGGAGATTATATGCTCTGATTCTCAGGTCTGAACAAAAGTCTTCCACAAAGACTTCACTAAAGCTTCAACGCCTCAATTACTAGTCATATTGTGCTTCATAAATACAAGTTTGATCATTAAATTACATAAATTTTATGCATTTTCTATCTCAATAATTTGAATTTTTCTCTCTTTGCTTGTACGCGAAACTTTCAAGTGCATTAGAAGATATTTACCCCGCTATGTCTAACATTGCTCCACTATGCTAGAAAATTTATTTTGAACCACATACCATCATTGAAGATTGAGAGACTGTTCTAATCATACCCATAACTTATATAGCATAAAATAATGCTTTCCCGACGTTTTTTTCCACTTCAACCTTAGATAAATAGGAAAAAGACAAGTGGTACTAGATGTAATGTGATAGAAATTGTAAAATGTTAATTTGGAACCTTTTTAGCCCTTCATCCCCAAAACTAGGGGTGTACAAGACCCGGCCTTACCCGCCAACCCGTCCCGACCCAAGCTTTTAGGGTCGGGTTCAACCCGGCTCGATCATTAAAAGAGACCGGGTTCGGGTTGATCATTGAGTTACCCGACTTCGGGTAGGGTCGGGTTCGGGTTGACACTCGGGTCACCCGGCCCGTCCCACATATATATTTTATAAAATTTTAATTTGTTATAATGATAAAAATGTGATACATGATGCTCAAATTTATCTTACCATGTAGATGAAATTAAAATGTTTAACATTTACCTTATGAATTAAATAAACGTTGGTCAAACTATGGACACTTTCATGCTCTAACAAGAGAAAATCATGTGTGTATTATGCATATGTGAGACAAGTGAAGAAATGATCAAACAAAATGTAAACCTCTCAAGTGCAATAGATTATGAAAGAATTGGATCATTTCAAGTTATTTCTTCTAAAAAATGGTTTCAACTTATAACTCTTTTAGTATGTTGTTATCTTTAAATCTTACAATTAGTATCAAATAGTCTTAAACTTATTGTCCCTCGGGCCAACCCGGTCCCGTCCTACATAGACCCGTCCCAAATTGGACCCGCATAATGTCGGGTTGCTTCCGGTTTAGGGCCAGGTTAGGGTCTATGAATTGGCCCGATCAATATTTAGGGCCGGGTTAGGGTTAACCAAAACCCGTCCCAACATGTCCCTTGTACACCCCTACCCAAAACTATAGTTACTAGAATTGTGTAAATGATTTATAATCATCTATCATGCCCAGATGGCCAGATGGGATAATCATTTGTTGACACCTCAAAAATGAGGTGGAATGAGGTGGAGGAGGAGAGAGATAGGAAGAAATGAAAAAAGTAAGAGAGAGAAAGTATAAGATGTGATAAGTGATAAGAGGAGAGAGATAGAGATAAAAATATGTGGAAATGAAGTGTTTAAAAAAGGAGGTGTGTATATATCATTGTTGGGCCAGATGTGTGCAAGAGAGAAAGGAAAGGAGCGCACTATAAGGCTTGTCACAATGTAGAGGCACTTTTACAATAACACTTTGGCTTTTTTTCTTTTTGATACATAAATCTTTTGGCTTTTCAAGTCCATTTACTTCTGCTTGTTCCTTTTAATGATGATTCCAGTTATTCTATACCTTTTTGTTACCAACATATGTCTGATCAGAACACGTACCTAGTTTGTTGGCATTACTGTAATGGATAGGGTCGTCATTTGAGTACTTTGCTTTTGACGAACACTAACAACATTTGCAATTTAGCCGTTTTTAACCGCCACAAATTAGTTAGTTTATTCATCAATTATTTTTGTAATGGATTAGGACTAAGTTGTAAGGACGTGGAATAAGAATTTTGGTGATAGAATTAATCACAAATCGCTTTTAACCCAAGGTTTGAAATTTTGAGGATTCTCTATCTCTATTATTATACGTATCAAAGTTTCTAAGCATAACCTGAATATTCAAATAATTGGATAATGGTGTAATGGGTAAGGAAAAGGACCTTTAACAAATGTATATTTTTCTGTCATTATCAGTTTTTAGAGTATTATAATGATTTTGCTGAATTCTTTTCTCAACCGAGCAAGGCCAAGGATAATAATAGAGTACATGATGCAGTGAGGGAATCTTTGATGAGAAATAATTAACCGGTCCCCATCTACACCAATAAGCAACACCATCATTATCATCAACTCAGAGAAGAAAGAAAAAAAGAAAAGCACTCCTTTCAATCACACTCACTTCACCCGAAAACAATGGGGACCAAAACCAGAAGCAATCAAATTTGTAGTCATCACTTGGAATAATGAACTCTACATCCTCTCTTATCTCTATTTGCAGGGAAGAGGAGAAAAAAAAGTTACAAGTTTGGAACAGCCAGAGTCAATTATAGGAAAAAGCTCGCGACAAATGCGACTGCATCAACTCTAATTGCGGTTGCAATGCTAATATGGGGACTCCAAACTCAATTACTTTGCGACTGCAACTGCCGTTGTGGACCGCAATCAAAAACGAAAAACAAGCTGATCCAAACATACTAAAAACAAAATAGACTTCAAAAAGAGAAAAAATACAAAAAAGACCATACTGATTACAACGAAATATTCTACAAAGTCATGATATCATAACCAAGAATGGAAAACTTTGATTTGACTTTCTGCGTTTCTGGTTATTATCCTCATCAAAATGCAAACGTACGTTGCAGCCATGGTGCATGTAAAGCACGCAAGTGAAGGGACACTGACGTCAAAAATAGTCATTAATTTCAAAATCTAAACATTCTACACCATCTAACACCATTTCTCTGTGGCGGCATTCTCTACTGCAGAAAGCTTTCTCTCCTCTGCAAAATAAAGAAATCTCACTAGTTAACAACTTACACATATTGAAAAGAATAAAAAATAGTGTCCAAATTGGGATAGTGATAAACAGAACATGGAGTACTTCAAAGTTTTTTTGTTGTCTTGTGCTTTAGGAAGTCTCAAATATCCACAATGCAAATTGCAAAGGTAGGAACTAGGAAAAGGTACTCACCCATAAATAAAGATGTCTTTTGTCTGCTCAAGATGTTTCTTGCAAGTGTAACAGAAGCTGAGGAAGTTCACAGAAGAAGAAGAAGAGGGAGAGTCTGGGGGCAGAGAATAGTAACTCTCCACAATGGAATTGTTGAATATGTGGGTGGTTCTTGGGGTAGGTCCATGGGATATCACACATGTGTATTCCTCAGAAAGCTCCATCTCACTCAGAGACAGAACACTGGTAACAACTACACTTGGAGAATCCTGAGTTGCAGTGTTTTGTTGTGAGGCCTTGGTTTTGGTTCCAAAATCATGACCACCATGAGTTTGAGATTTGGATGGAGAGAATGATGAAGGATATTCCAGGGGTGGGATTTTCACTCTGAGCTGCTTTCCAAGAAAGACACTTCCTTTGATGGGTTCAGCAGAATTTTTCTCATCAACTAGCTCATCTTTGAAATCACCCACAAGAGCAAGGCCAATGCCTTTTGAGACCATGGAGCTTCTGGTTTCTGAGGTTTTGAGGGGAAAAGTTTGGGTACTTTTGTCATGTGAGAATGGATTTCCAAAACCAAAAGAGGGTATAAAGGATCTGGTGTCAAGAATTGAAGTTGGGCTTCTCAAAGCATCAGTTCCTGCAGAGAGACACTTGTTGGTGAAGTCTCTAAACTTTGGTGAGCCAAATAGAGATGGAATGGTTTTAGCACAATTTTGATTGGGAGAAGGGTTGGAACTGTGATCAGCCATCAAAGGTGGCTTGGTCACTGCCCTTGATCTGTTCCTCAGCAGCATAAGGACCCTCTAGCTTCTGTGATCCCAAAAGAAAAATTAGCAGGTAAACCAAATGAGTAATTAGAGTCTGCTTAGATGCCTACCAAAGAACACATGCTGAAGTTTATTTGGTATTTTTTCTAGTAGATAAATTTCAATAAGTGTTGTTTAATCTGTGTTGAAACTGACTAGGAAAAAATAGTGAATACTACAACTACAAATGATGCAGAAGAATAAACATGATGAGGGAGTAAAAAGTAAAGACTCACCCAAAATAGCTATAGACTAGAAAAGTGGTATTTCAAACAAACCACTCTGGTAGATGCAGGTTGCTATTTTCATAAACACTTTTGTGATTCAGAAGCAAGGTCCTTTTTCCTGATCTAACAGAGAGAATCTCTCTGAAACTTTCAGATAAAATGAATTTGGCACCTGGTCCTTTTTCAATTCTCTTGAATCAGAAAAAGTAAAGAAAGACATGTGATTAGTAGCAGCTTTGCCATTGAAACTTGATCTGCTATGCACTGTTGGCGTTCAAAAAGAGATGTAATCAGTTTTGGTATTCCACTTCAAAATTGAACTACTTTGCTTGGTTTGGTTTTTGTTACCAAGGAAGTGCAACTTCACCCTCTTCCATCCTATCACTAATTTATTCTGTTTTTCGTTTCTGTTCTAAGTTCTAACCTTCCAAAGTATGCAACTGTTTATAGAGGCATTGAGCAATCAAGCAAAGAAGAAAAGGAAAGAAGCTTTGAGTTGTGGGAGAGAGAGAGAAACGTGTTTGGATTCATATGCCAGTTAAGTGTTTAAATGGAGGATAAGCAAAGGAATCGTGTGCATGAAAATCAAACGTTATTACTTTACATGTCAATATATTTTTGTCTCCATATAAGATATTTTTTTTATATTGCTTAATATAAAGAGATTTAATTTGATATCTGTATATGCAATTATTTTATTTTTACTCTCACTGTTTGGTACTGTTATGACATCATCATAAATAAGATAAGATGGGTCCGGATTCATGTACATAGTAACAACAACACCTTTCTATTTTTCTTTATTGAATACCTCTATTTTTCTCTTCATATATATCATATCACATCATATATCGCTTAGGATAAAATTTCACTCACACACTCTTTAAAGTGGAAATAATTGGAAAGAGAAGAGATATAAGAAAAAAATAGATAAAATACAAGATATGATGAGTGATATAATTAAAAAAAAAGAAAATATAAATAGAAAATGAAGAAGTGTGATTAAATCAAGGTGCCCACTAAGGTGGGGAAGTTTCAAAATGGTCCACCCATGGACCAATAATCAAACACCATTAGATCAAATATTCTTAGAATATTCCTTAGATTAATGGTGGAGATGAAATAGAAGTAAAAAGGGCATAAACGTTGTGAAAATTTGAATAGGATGGGTTGAAAGCTCTCATTGTGAAAATTACCTCATCGTTGAAGTTTACTGGGTTCAATTTGTCATGAAGTTTGCAGCTTTTTGGATCTGATCAGAATTTGGGGGTGAAGATGATTATCACCACTTAGACAAACCACACAAAGTCCCCTTTGATTTTCAAAACTCGTATACTATCTATCTTGATTATACTCTGTACCGCTGTTTAGGTTCATACATTTGATACTGTATATGTTAATTTTCAATTTCATCATAATGTAAATTTCTGAGGTTAATTTGTGGATATAGCATAAATGTTGATTGGAAGAAAGCTATGATCCTTTAAATATTTGTTCTGGTTGAATCCATTCTACTTGTTCAATCTCCTTGCACCGTCGATCCAAACATTGCCAATTTTGCAGCATAAGCAACGAGCTTGAAAGGATGGAAGATGACACAGCAGCAAATGCGATTCTAGTAGCTGTTGCCCAATCTGCTTGGGACCATTTCTTCAACTTTCCTACCTCGACAAATGTTTTCGCATGCCATCATCTCTCTTTCCAGTAAGGGTTGGATGGTGGAGTGGTGAATGAAGTGAATCAAAATAAGAGAAGAGAGTTTAGTTTCTGGATTTCTTTGTTTTTGTTGAGATGAAGATGGTGTTGAAGATGATGATGAGGAAGAAGATGATGTTACATTGTTTCTGTCTTTCTGTGCTTGGTGTTAGCTGTTGAACTTGTCCTAGCGGTGGTGCGGCCGTGTTTGAGGTGAGTGGGGACTGAGGAGAGAGGTTTTTTTTTATATTTTTATTTTGTAAATTACTATTATAACCCTTGGTCCACCGGTGGACCATTTTGAAACTTCCCCACCCTAGTGGGCACCTTGAATCAAAGTTCATTATATAACAACTACATAAACTACATAATAGACAAGAGTCAAGTATTTACCTTTTGGTAGATAACAATTATAGAAAACTCTTTATGTGTTCCTACGAGTTCTTAAGAATCTCACTACTGCATTTTCATTGCTATTCATTGACTGAGGAGTTTCCACTGCCATTACTTGTTTAGTTCGCTTGGGATATGTAGAACACGTAGTTTAACTCCTCACCGATCATCACATATATTAAGATATAAATGCGGACTGAGATATGAAGAATTTACGAAATCGAGTTTCAAATTGAAGAAATTAAGATTCGGGGGTGGGCCTCTTCTCCTCTAAGGTTTTCATTCTCTTTAAAATGATTGCGGGCACAAATTGATAGTCAAAATGTTGGTAGGGAGCAGGGGTGTTCATAACCGAACCAATCCAAACAAAATCGACAAATCGATCCAAAAAAACCGAAATCCAATCAAACCGAAAACCGAACGGACTGAAAATTGAAAAAACCAAAATTATTTATTGGATCGGATCGAATTTCGGATTTGATTTCCAAAACCGAACCAATCCAATCCAACTCGAACATTCATAAATATGTATACTTTTAGTTATACATATATCATTCCATTTACACTTACATAGTACATATTTATTGTATATATATTGATTATATCACACATGCATCAAAGTTTACTATATACATGCATCAAAGTAAACAATTATAATCATAATTTTAAAATATGTTGACTATGTTATAATAATTTATGAATGTTATATTAATGTTATAAATTATGTATCATTGTATTTATCATATATTATATATTTTTAAAATTTATACAACACAATTTCAAAGTATAAAAAAGTGAAACAAAAACCGAACAATCCAATCCAATCCAAACCGCTATAGATTGGATCGGATTGGTTCGGATTTGAATTTAGTAAAAAATTCATTGGATGACAAAATCATAAAACCGATTAGATCGGATCGGATCGGATCGGATGATTTTTCTCCTCAAAACCGATCCAATCCAATCCGCGAACACCCCTAGTAGGGAGTGTTAATTAACCCTATAAGCAAGTCAACAGCCAATTCGAAATGTCACCAAAACCCCCGCTCTTCGGGATGCCCTCAGCGCCGAGGAACTTGTACTAGGGTGTATGTGCGACTCGTTCATATCATAAACTAAAAAGAAAAGAAGGGAAATCAAAATTTCCACTATCGGTTCTCAATCCAAACTTCATAACTCTTAGAAGGTAAGCAAAGTGCTACAGGTATAAAAAAAAAATATAACTCTCAAAGTGACACTTAATTAGTCGCACCACCTTCAACATTAACATTTGAGTGGAAGAATGATGAGTGATTGATATCTTCTACAGTTAGAAACCGCAAAAAAATATTTCTTTAATTTATAGACTAATTTACCCGACGAGTCGACGACGACACTCACATTTTCATGAAGAAAATCGAGTATTCACTCAAATTTTTGGTTCATAAATAAGAAAAGATCAATCTTGTTATTACTCTACGCATCATGTGATCTTTTCACCCTCTCCTTTCCCATTACTGTCTTTTCACTCTTCCTATTTACAGTAGAGACTAGAGATGAGCCACATCTTCATTTATCCAAACAATCATTCAAGATTGTGCCATTCTCCATTATCTGAATAGGAATATCTTTCACAATCAAACAAAACAATTATTATTTGAAACGTGTGTGCATGGTGCAGTTGCTCCTTCAGACTTATGGCCATGGGGGTGGTTAGGTTAGCGACAGGGACCCAATTAATAAATCATCATGTTGCCTATGTTATTAATCATTAGCATATGCGAAAATATTAGCCATCATTTTTCTGCATCTTATTCTTATATATTTACATAATAATATTGTTATATATGAACTATTCAATAATTATCGATTTCGTTTCAATATATCAGTCATTTCATATTCTTGATATACTTTAGCATAGAGAATTGTTATTCAGATTCCAACATCCCCCAACATCTATTTGTACCCAAAACAATTGCAGAAATTTAAAAATACTCCTGTCAAACGCACTTTGAAAGTGCGACCCATATCACACCTCACACAGTTTGAAAGTGAGACACATGTCTCAGTGTCTCACTTTGAAAGTGCGTTAGGGTCACACTTTCAAAGTGCGATAAGTAGAGAGAGAGAGAGAGAGAGAGAGAGAGAGAGAGAGAGAGAGAGAGAGAGAGAGAGAGAGAGAGAGAGAGAGAGAGAGAGAGAGAGAGAGAGAGAGAGAGAGAGAGAGAGAGGATGAAGGTTATTGTTGTGGTGGTGATGGTGACAGTGATGGTGACGGTGTTGGTGACAGTGGTGGTGGTGGTGGTGGAGGAAAGAGAAAAGAGGTGAGAGGAGAGAGAATGTGTGGAGGGGTGAGGAATTTTTATAATTTTTTCATTAAGGGCATTTTAGTATTTTTTACACTTTAAGGGGGTTGGAATAAATGTGGGAGGGGTCTAAATAACAATTCCCTTTAGCATATATCTACATCTGCACACTATTATGAATTTCGATCCAATTAACAGCGACCAACACTTTATTTCTATTTATATTTTTTACTTTTATATATTTTTTTGGTGCATTGATCGAGTATGGGAGTCTACTTTTTAAAATATTTAGAGCTAGTAAATTATAAAAAAAATATTTTTTTACAAGAGGAAAATTAACGGCTATAAACCAAAACTAACTAACAATGTCCAAGTTCAAAGATGTATAAATCAAGGAAGAGGGTCGCCTCCAGACTTGTTACTGAGCACCTGCCACACTCATGAGACGTGTCAAACATTTCGTTGTATTATTCTAGAGAACCTCAGCACCATATTTCAAACTCGCTGAAGAACTTCTCTAGCTCAAAAAGTTATGATGTCAGCATTTTCCTCAAGAGCACTAATCACACTGAGACAATCAGAAAAACAAACCACACTATAATAGCCTGAATTAAGATCGTGAATGCAATGTCAAACCCCAAGCTCATTGAAATCCCCAAGACCCATTCACCATCCTTATTGCAGGCCATCGTTGTATATCCCATGTGGCCAAACACCGGGTTCCAGCTACCATCCGCTCGAGGAAGATCATCTAATTAAAGGTGATGACCAATAACATAAAAGAGAAAATATATATCTCATTTTCTCTTTTATTCACATCGTCAATATAATATTATGGCTCGTTTGGTACACCGTATTTGGCATAATAGTATAAGTTTATACAATACATTATGAGCTTATCCATTGTTTGGTGCTCACATTGTATTGTATAAGCTTATACATCAATCTCCTCTTATACATCAAAATGATGGATTATTTAATCTACCCGATAGATGATGGATAAGGCATGCATGATAAGAGTGCAGTGTATAAACTACTTCGATATATTTAATCAACCGCCACCACAATCACCCTCCACCACCACCGCCTCCACCACTACCACCACCACCACCGTCACTGTCGCCAGCACCATCATCACTGTTGCTGCCACCACAACCACCACCGTCGCCACCACCACCACCACCGCCATTGTCGCCACCACCACCACGATCTAGTCATCATTATCGCCACTACCACCACCCTCCATCATCATCGCCGCCACTACTGCCACCACTACCACCACCGTTGCCGCCACGACCACCACTATTGTCGCTGCCACAATCACCCTCCACCATCACAACCACCCTCCACCACCGCCGTCGCCACCACTACCGCCGCCACCGTCGTTGCCACCACCACCACCACCACCGTCGCTGCCACAACCTCCACGTTTTAGTCATTGTTATCACCACTACCACCACCCTCCGCCACTACTGCCACCAACGTTGCTGCCACCACAACCACTGTCGCCGCCACCATTGCCTCCATCGTTGCTACCTTCATACCACCACTTACGCCGCCCCCACCCTCCACCACCGCAGCTACCAACACCACCATATACCACCTCTGTCACTGCCACTACCGCCGCCACCACCAGTGTTGCCATCAAATTATACAGTGTAAGGCCAAACGGTGTATAGTATTAAAAATATATCAGGCCATATCCTATCAGGCCTCATACAATCAGGCCTTATACTATCAGCCATCAGGCCTTATACAATACAGCGTACCAAACGGGCCCTTAATTATATCTTATTAATGAAAATCACACATTTTCCTATATCTCAACCCAAATTCCCATATATTTTTAATGGCAATTTCTTTGTTTACCCCTTTAAAAGTGAAGGATTCCATACTTTTATAGTCATACTTTTTTTTTACAATATTTTTTTTTCTAAATTTAAAATTTAGTGTTTTGTATGGTAACTAAAATGTACTATGCCCTCATATTTTTAATGGGTACTGGAGCAACGCCATTTTTTAAGTACTCCTATACCTTAGAAAAAAAATCCATTTTTCTATATATATCGCATTCATAGGTTTTGTTTTCTTTAGTTTTGCGCAGCTGATTTTGGATGATTCTATCAGCAATTAACAGTTGAATCGGCTGATAATTAGTTGTTAGATGATGGATCAACAGTTAAATAGTTGTTAACTGATGAATTCTATAACCTGTTTTGGACTTTTTTTAATTGGTATGCTGATTTGGGCCTTGAAATGTGGAGGGTTGATAGTCTAACGAATTTTTTAGTTGGTCAGCTGATTTGGGCCTTAAAAAAAGTCAAGAATTGATTAGTCTTCGATCAATAAGCAAATAGCTGAACAATGATTAACAATTGTTCATATGTTGAGAGTTGACTCAACAAGACATAAGCAATCATTTAATTCAAAAAATATAAATCAGGTGATCGAATTCATCAGTTAAACAGTCGATCCATCATCTAACAACTAATCATCAATCAATTCAACTGTTAATCGCTGACAAAGTTATCCAAAATCAGCTATATAATCCAAAAAATTAGTTGTTAAAAGCTAATTAACAACGCAGTTAGCCGAAACTTCTATATTTTTTTTTTTTGGTATATGTTAAAGTGGAATCATATCTAGGATGCATGAGATATTATATCATTTATAGTAACTCATACCTACCTTATATATTTTTATTTTTTATTTATCAGTAAACCGTATATGTAAGTTACGACTCGATATCAAAATATTATATTCACAAGTTGTATATATTTGCTTCTCTTTTTTTCAAACATTGATGTAGAAGTTATAATTATTCAACACAACATAAAATATTTTTCTTTTCTTTTTTTTAAATACAAAGAATTCATACTTTACAATCACAACTCGTATTTGCATTTTTTTAAATTTAGTTAGTTTGGCGATTTGCTTGGAAGTTGGAAAGTAACATAACAACATGAAATGTGAGGCATGTCATCTAAGTTAAGTCTTACGTTCCAAAAAAAAAAATTAAGTCTTTGCTAAACATCAATTTTTATTTAACAAGTGGTATATATTTCATGAATGATGATTAATTTCTTTTTCCCACATCACCATTTATGCAATGGAATAACTTATAATCCAATTCCGCAATTTCTACTTCTTCCATCAAACATAAAATTCTCATCCTATCACATGCAACTTGCTTTAGGTTCTCAAATTAATGAAATATAGGCATTATATTCTTGAAGCATCTATTAATAATATAATATTTCAAGTAATGATCGACTTACCAAACAACTTTTTTAGATTTTTTACTTTTTCCGTTATCTTACATTTTCTTTCTCAATCATTATTGGAGCTTCAAAAGTACAAGGGAGGACAAAACCAGAATCTATTTTTGTTTCTAATTTGTGTGAAAAAAGCTCGCAAACATAGAAAAGAACACCTCACTTTATAACATAACCGTTGATATCATAGAGAGAGAATACGGGTGGAAAGTAAAAGAGAAGAACGGGAAAACAAGGAGAAAGAGAAAAGAAATTGGAGACGATGGAAAAATCGGAGATCAAGAGCATGGACATAGGAAAAGCCAAGATAAAGAGAAAAATGAACAATTTCACATCAGTTTTTTTAACTTCATTTATGTAAATCATCAGAAACATTCTTAATTTTCTTTTGTTACGTCTAGTTTATCAAAAAAATGAAGCACGATTTGTGAAGCTGTCATATCATCTTTTTGATCTCATATTTTAAGTCATGTTTGCAAATTCTAAGCATTTATTAGCTTCTCCTTTCTTGCCTCTCAAACTCTCCTTGTTTCACTTCTTCGTGTTTCATTATTATTAGCAATTTATGATAATAATAACTTCCTCAAGTTATTCTTAACTCTATTTCTTCCCTTTTGCTTTCAATTTTTCTTATAATGAAGTCATATGTATGATTTTTTAGCTCAACACCCTTTCTACATACACACCGTTGAGAGATCGAATCCTCAACTAAATGTTTATAGAGTCCAACTATCTACAAATTGTTATATACCTTGTTGGACCATTGTTTGTTTATTCATACTTTCTAGTTTTTACTTTTGATGATAATGTGAAGTGAAGCATAATTATCATAAACAGGACAGTGGATGAGTAGGTAGGACTTAATGGACAAGGAAGAGGCTGAGATAGCCAGAGTTCAACAGGTTTTGGTGCATGTTTAGAAACTTGTTTGAAAATTATGATAATGCCAAAATCATGGTATAAAAATGCAAAAACGCTTCCAATAATGCTCAAAAGGAGGATTGATCAAAATCTTGAAGAAAGGGAATATGGCGTTTCCAAAGTTGAGACCTCAATAGCGACATAGTAAGGAGGATTAATCCTAAACTTGCAGCACGATTTCAAGGGCCCTTATCAAGGTGAGTGATATTTGACTTATAAGCTCAAGTTACATGCTACTTCCCGATTTCAACAACTTTTCCGTACCTCTTAAATAGTTAATGGGGAGTTACAGCCTTAAATAGAACCTACGGTCAAGGATGAAAGTGAAAGTCTCAGATGTAGGGTCCCCTAAAAAGTTTTGTTGGCTACCTGAATTGCCACAGAAATAGAATAGGCAAAAAATTACCCTAATTGCTAAATTCAATGAGAAGATGTATTTTGAATCCACAACTAATGTCCCAAAACAAGGTTTTAGTGTTGATGGAACTCATACAGAGACAACCTTGGAGGGAACAGGGGATAGAAAGGCCAAAATGAAGACACAACTCACAAGCGGGTACTCTTTTGTATTAGTTTTAGTCGTATACCACATCGAGTTCTGGTTCTCCGCTAGTAAATGTAATTTTACTACACTGCAGTCCAGGAACAATAGTTACCAGATGTTTCAGACTACATAAAAAAAGGCTGGCCGCAAATCTGGTCTTAATATTTTGAGATAGTTTATCAGGAAATAAATAAATGGATCACATGAAGTTAAGGAAGCTAAGTTGCTACATATATCAATAAACAACAACAAAAAATTGGGACAAAATTGCTACCCCTTGTGTTTTCTATCATTTCTGGTCTTCTTCCTATATTCCCTATTCTCTGCAGGGTATTGCTTTTTTACTAATAGGTTGCACATTGCTGTTTTGACAGCTTCAGCTGCGGCCAAAAAAGCATTATCATCAACAGATGCAGTTCCTTGCAATGTTTGTAGTAGCTTTTCACCTCCAGGTATATTATCATCTCCCAGAACAACAGGCTCTTGGTCACCATCAATACCAGAAATTACTCGGACGCGAGCCACAGAGGGGTAATTGGAACCAGGTAAACTAGAAACACCGGTCACCATCCACAATTTCCCTGTAGAAGGGATGTTTCCCAGGCAGGTAGGGACAAAGCCATCTCCCGCAAAAGAAACCACCTGCAGTGTTGATGTCAGTTTAAATGGCAGTCTTTAGAAACCAATATTTTCTTTCCCATGGACTAGCAGTTAGTTTTGCTTCATAATGATAACGCCATAAGTAGAAATATAACTTCAGACATGAGAAATTGATATCTAGAAACCAAAGAATCCTAATTAAATATGAAGGTAATTTGGAAGGTAATTTCGAGCATGTATTATCAAAAGGCATTACCTTAATAACGGAAAGTTTTTGCGAAGAACTATTGCAACTCATCAATACTATTCCTTGCAAGCTACGCAGTATCAAATAAAATTTGTTAGTAAACCAACACTAAATTGTCCTGAAGAGAAATATGGCAGATTGCAATTGCAAGAGACTTACCTCTGAATTGCAGCTGCAACAAGCAAACCATCATGTGTGGTGCATAAATTAGTAACAGCATGGCCAAGCTCCTCCGCATTACCATTAGATTCTAGAAGTCCTGCCTTCGGAAACAGAAGATGAAGGAAAGAAAATTAAAACCAATTAACCAAGTGTTAGTGTGTTACAACATGAAGAGATGAGAATTGTAACTTTAAAGAAATGACCAGAATTTATTTTAATTATGCTAACAAGTCAGAACTATTCCAGCAATAATTTTCAAAATACATTTATAAAGAAGTGAAGAAAAAATGATATAGAACTCTTTGGACCTCTGAGAAGTATAGAAATACCTTATTTGCAACCTCACAAGTATCTAGGAGTGCTCCGGAGGAGATATCCCATAGCCGAACCTGCAGAGAAAGAAAAAAATGTTTTCAGTTAAATGAGAGAATTGTACACGTGGAGGAAATAACCAGGATGCTTGAATAGTAAATCACAAAACATTGAAGGAATCAGGACCGTGGAATCTCCACTGCCAGAAAGAAGTAGGCTTTGAGGGCATTCCTTAGCAGGAACAAAGGCCAGGCAGGAGACAAACCTGCAAACAAATACATGTCAAAATGTAAATTAAGGAAGACAAATTCAACTCAACAGAAAACATGTCAGCTTCACTTATTTGCTTACGAAGAAAGAAAGAACAGGGTAATTAATAAAATCCTTATAAGATGATCTTAACTAAATCATTTGAAATGGTTCACACTGAAATATGAAAAGGGCACATGCACAAGTAACATTCATTGCTATTCACCAAGACATCAAATAAACTCCTAGTAAGCACTATGAGATTAACAGAAGCAATTCTTACTCTGTATGACCAAGACAGAAACTTTGTATCTCGTGAGCTCCATTTAACGGTTTGTCGGGAAAACAAGTAACCTGTCATATGTCAAAAATTACATAATTTTAGATATTAAAAAATAAAAAAGGACCAAAATACATAATGCTCATTGAATGTGGAAATTCTTAGCTACCCGAATTTTGAAATCTCGATCAGCACTTAAAATAAACCGACCATCCGGCGAAAACTCCTGCAGAAAACACACAAATTAACAACTTCACAGAAAATTAAACAGAGAAAACAATGCAGAACGAACAAGAGCAGAAAACAAAAGTAACAGGTGACTCACCAAGCTAGTGATGATACTGCAATAGTGAGATAGAAGCGGTGTTGGTTTCTTATCACCTAATGGTTGTTCAAGATCCACAACCCAAACAACTCCGAATTTATCAGCGAAGCACACGTAACATCCATCATTGCTTATGGCAACCGCAGTGACTCTCTTCTCCGATAACCTATTCAAGAGAAATCAATGAGAAATTGAGAATTGAGAAAGAAACCACATGAGCTAGAGCGAGGTAGTTGCTTACACGGTAGCGATGCAGCGCCAGGATTGCGGCGGAGACCAAATCTTGACGGTTTTATCATCACCGGCGGAGACGAAGAGTTTTCCGTTGGCGGCGAAGCGAATGGCTCTGATGCTGTCCTTGTGGAAGGGTGGTTGTTGTTGGCCGCCGGAGACAGAGTCGTCGACTAGAGAAGCTGCAGAACCGGCACTGTAGCGATATTCAGAGAGGAGTTTGGTGAGTGTGAGTGAATGGATGAATTGATTGTGGAGTTTTGGGGGAAAGGTGAGCGAGCTTACATGAGGTCGAAGACGCGGAGGTCCGGTCCGACGGCGACGGCGACGGAGTGGTGGTCGGGGTGGACGGCGATGAGAGCCGGAGCAACTTCAACGTCTTTGGTGGATTCCGGTTCCCTTTCTTCGTCCATGGCGCACTTTTCAAACTGCTGAATTAGGGTTTAGCGCTTCAGTAAATATTGGGATTTCTTCGTCTCTCTTCATTTACTTCACTGAACAAAATTAAATTTAAAAATATCTGAAAAAATAAATAAAAATCCTAAGAGTTAAATATCTATGTAAAATTGTTTATTGTTTATATATATAATAATCAACTTCATTTTTTTTTTATGAATTTCAATTCAACTACAATATTTTGACGTGAAATATCATGGAGATAAGTGAAAGCTTGAGCTAAAAATGTGAGAATGTGTGTGAGCTGAGCTCTCTTGCTCTAGTCTACTTCAACCATCTTCTTTGTGTGTGTGAATGTGTAATAAAAATCGTTTAGAAGAATTTATTTAAGTTTATATTATAACATTTGAGAGATTTTATATGAATAATTTATTAGTTATGTAAAAAATGTTTTGAGTTTATTTTCATGAACTTCTCATATTAACTTATGAATTAGCACTTCTATGTACCTAGAACATATTTTAACTTTATTTTAAAAAAAATTATCAATTTTGCAAAGAGAGAGAGAGAGGCTTAATGAACAAGGGAAGTGAAAATTTTGAATGTTTATGCATTGTTTTATTAGAGAAGAGAATTTGGTGAGAGAGAAAGAGGCGAGATTTAAAGAGTATAGAGGTTATCCAACCTATTTGGTTGGTGAGAGAAAAGAACAAAGGGGAAAAAAAAATGTGAAGATCATTACTTTTTTTTCACATCTCTACAAATTGGCGAGAGATTTGAATGGTGCAACGTGGTTTTTTTTTTTCAAATTTCCTTTTATACACCCCTATGGTGGTGGTAAAAAAACTACCATAAATGCTATATTTTACCGCCACTAATTAATTGACCGTCATTTGCATGAGTAAAATTATCATTAAATTGAAAATACAACTTTCTCTTTTTTCCTTCTCTATTCAATTAATGTAAAAATAGTCGGTTTTATCGGGTGAAAAACATCAAAACACCAAGATCCACCACTGACCGATTAGTGGCTACGGGCTATTCAAATTCGATTTCTCGAGCTACGGTTTTATCAGATGCATCAGCTTTCGGTCGGTAATGATTTTTTGGACAGCCCTAATTCTACTATACAAATGCGACTTTAGTTTTATATCAAATAAAATCACTAATTTCTGATTAATAATTCAATTCAATAACTTTTCACCAAATCTCAAATTTCTTCAATTAATATTGTACATAATAAGATATTTATAAATTACCACTAAAATAATACTCAACCAATTAACCTGATTTTTTCAATATTGAAAATTCCAATTCGGTGTGTCTAAATTTTATCAATTCAATCAAATCTCCTTTTAAACATCTTTCATAATTCACCTCTACTTCGTTTTCAATTTGCCAGCATACTTGTAACTTGTAAGATCTTTTCTCACCTCAAAAACATTTGAGAATTTATAAGGGAAATACAAGCATAACAAAAGCAGGGTGTACAAACCCTAAGTTTTACAACTTAAATAGTATACTAACCTTCTATCACTAATTAGAGAGATAAATTAGCAGATGAAAGAATGTAAATCCCATCTAATAGCTAATTTAATTTCCATATTAACAAAACTACAAGATCATGAAGTTTTGGAACATAATCCCTCTCAGCTACCTTCAGAAAAGAAAAGAGAAAAAGAACAGAGAATGGTAACAGCTAAAGTGATAGAATGCAAGGTAGAGTAGCACCTATTTGTCCCTGTTTTCTGGTGGACCTTGCCTGTGTTGCTTCAACCAGAACAGATACAGAAACTAACCTCATCACCGCATGTAATAAACACAAATGTCCTTGTCTAGTTGAAGGGATCCAAATCCCTTATGAGCACAAAATACACGAGAGCCTAGATTGAGAGAGGTGGTCTAAATTCTCAGCAGTGTACAACCAAAAATGGTACCGCGACACCGTGTCATTGGGGCTGCCTGGCGCCAAGTTGGTCTCTCATTCCCAAGTGTGAGAACATCAACATCGGATAATGGCTTAAGGTCCCAGTTCAATCTGTCAGGGCCAATGAAGCCTCCAATCACGTATAACTCATTACCTAGGCCAATCATTCCAAACCCAATTCTCCTACGAAACTCGGATGCTGAACCTACAACCTTTCTCACGTCTTTCTCCTGCTTGTGGATAAGTCCATGGCTCATCACATAAAGTGCATCCTGGACAACCGCCATTGGACTTTGGAACCACCCACAATCCTCAACGATCCACCCTGCACCTGCGTTGTCTAAAACTTGAACCGTTGACATATCCTTGTGCAGTACATGCACCTTTCCACCAATCATTACTCCTGAACAGGCTGAGTTATGAGTGCGGTGAAGATCAGGCATTGGGATCCAAACATCCTTCTCAGGGTCATACATTTCTGCTTGAGATATTGATTTTCTACAGCTAGTGAAGCCCCCAGCCACAACAATTTTCCCATTAAGAACACAGCATGCAAACATAGAACGGGGAACAAGCATTGAAGCCCGAAGGGACCACTGCCGGACTACAGGGTCATATGACCATACTTCATCGGTTGCAAAACAACCATATTGGTCACCAGTCCGAGGATCAACAGCATCACTTCCACCACCAATCACAAACAACTTTCCAGCAGTGGAAACAGCACCAAAGTGTGAAAGGTGTCTGATCTTTGAGGGAAGAACAGGAAGTGTAATCCAGAGATCTCTTAGAGGATCATACATCTGCCATAAGTTCTCTGGATCAAAAGCACAGACACACAGCAGCTCCTCAGATGAGCCCACCTCCTTCCGAGCTTTAAATAGTTCAGGGCTACGAATGGCAGCTTGCCAAGATCGAGAGACAAGTTCTAACTTTGGGTGGAGGTAGAACGGAACACGTGCAAGGCACCTAATTGCAACAGCATCAGGAAGTCCTTCAATCAGTCCAGACATTATAAATTTGCAACCACTATTTCATCTGTCTGAGTCTCCACCACTGGCTTCCAGCTGTGAGGGGAGGTGTACCTGCAATCACAACATTTATCCAGCAATATTTAATGATATTGTGATATTATAGAAAATCAAATGAATATATTAGAAGCAATATTATTTTGAAAGGCATGGTGTCATTAGAATGGCAGATAGGCAGTGCAATTGAATATAATTTATGATTGGTACACAGTAACTAATAAGTCTTACATAGCCACATCAGACCCATAGTATTCCAAAGTCCAAACCAGTAGTTCATCCCTCCACCTAATGGTAGGAGACATGTTGACCACATAGACACTTGCACATAATAGTTTCTTTCCTGAGAGTCAACCAATGACATGCTGACTGTTTAATATAAAGCCAAAAAAGTCTTCTAATATATCACACATCTTCACCCTCTTACACCAGCAATTGTCGCATGTTCTCTCAAAGTCTTCAAGTTTCAATAATCAGTTTGCATTTTATCTACCTTCTCCATCACATCCTAGAATTCAGACTGCATATTACTTACAGATAATGTCTCTCTCAACCTCTCTCCCACTGAATAATTAAACAAACAACCATACACATCAACCATCCCAGCGAGAATGTTTAACAGGTCCAAATCTAGACAATTGAAGGATAAAATCTGGTTCATACTTCATTAGGACGGAGCACAAGAGTGCAACCCAGTATCATCTCATATTGATCCCCTTCTACTCACCTAATGCTCTAGTTTTACTTTTAACTTCATATTTCAATATATGCGTGGGGAAACTGTAGGGAGCGATAGATGCTATAATGGTTAACTAATCAGCAGGAACTAATGCCTAAGTAATACCCAAAAACAGGCTTGTCCTTTTTATGTTCTACATTTTTTACTTCTCATATCTTTTGGTTCCCTGGTGGAGAGTTTTCTGTGACATATCCGCATGGTAATACTACAAAACAGTTGCATTCCCATGCCTGACCTGTTATTGACAGTAACATAAACCCTCTCAAAGCTGCATTAACCTTAGCTTTTCACAGCCAATGTTCCATCATCCATGATTCTAAAATATAGCAAATTGCATACTAAAGGGTCAAAGTAAGTTACTCTAATATTCAACTTCCAAAATTAAATGTGCAACTCCAATGACAGAGCAATAACAAGCATAGGAAAAGTTATAAGGAAATAAAATACCAATGTCAGAGACACCTAATTCACATAAATTGTAAAAGGGCATTTGAGAAAACCATGAATGACTCAAGTCAACCCTCGCGATGTAGATGCTTACCAAGCAAAAACAAATGTAAAAAGAATATTGATCCGTAAAAGGACAAATATATTTCATTCTAGCAAAATATGTAAAGAAGCTAGATGTAACCCGACCACACCAACAGAACAGATCGTAGGACAGAGAGAAAGAGAGCAAATATGATCGTCATTTGAACACAAGTTGAGAAAAATGTGAATGGAAAATTGGAAATCAAAGATGGTTCGAAAGAGTTCTGAACGAAACTTTATGAAATTATTTGCACTACTAGTCATGAATGGCTTCTGTTTTGTTAAATTTTATCTATTTTGAAAAATGTATAACAAATGTGAATGGGTCAAAATTCCTTTTGAGTTTTGACCCAAGAACAGCACCAGTTCTGAGTGAAATTTCATGAAAACATCTTCACTATGGAGCAACTCAGTGCTATTCTATGAAGGATAAAGCAATGAACAAGGTCAAATGGTATTTTAGAGATTAAGAAAAAAACAACACAACTTGGATTCATGAACCACTTTCATCATCCACACACAAGCAATACAAAGACACAGCTCTTAGAATTCAAATTGGGATTCAAGCCCTAACATTTTTCAAAACTACAAACAAAATAGAGAGAGCATAACAAACAAAAACAATAGTGATAAAGCAAAACCCAGTTGAAATTCGAGATTAATAAGCAAATGGGTAATCGAAAAACTGCAAATAGGACCAAAATTAGCGCAAATTAAGCATCAACAACCCTCACTGACGACGATTGAGATAGCAGGGAGAAAAGGGTTTACCTGGTAGCGAAGAAGAAATGGAATCGGTAACGAAGATTGTGGAAGAGAGAGAGAAGCGGGTATGAATAGGAATTGATGAGATGAGATGAGATGAGATGCAGAGAGAGGCAAAGGAAACGGCAAGGTGAATTGAAAGACCATGTAACCTTCAACACAAGGACAATGCAAATGTGAATGTGAATATTGTTGGTTTGGTTTGGGTTAGTGTTACTTCCTCTTCCCTTCCCTTCAAGAGATTTTGAAAATATGTAAACCCAATATAGTATATGTCTCAAGATTAGATTAGATAATATTGAATACCAATAAGGTCTAGCAAAAAGTCGGTTCACATTTAATTCAGGATTTAATCTTCGGACAGTTTATATGAAGAATGATTTTTATTGGAAAATGTCTATCTACTCAATGTCGACTCTCGAGAAAGTTTCACGACCGCCAGTTGTGGAATGTGCAGGAAAAAATGAAAACCTAATATGTTGGTTTAGACCGATCAACACAATTGGTAGATAATTGCAGCGCAGGATTCGATTTGATTCGTAAAAAATGTATAAGAAGAATGATTTGTTGAGAGATAACTTACTCATGTGGTCTCGCAGATTCGAGAGGATTAATCTTATGTCAATCAACTCACCTGTGGACGGTGCGAAAATGATTTAGATTAGATGATGATAATAATAAATAGAGGATTAGTGTATAGAAAGGGTTTTAATTATTTTTTCCTATGCGTTTAATAGCTGCGTAACTTGCGTTGCGTACTCATTCATTGATTGTAGCATATTCTTTAATTCCTTTCATTAAACCTTACCCCTACACCTTCTGGAATCTCCAGTATTTTTTTTGTTTTGGACTATTCATTATAGTATACTATTCGCTTTTGTTTTTCTTTCTGCCCAAGCATTGTGTGAAAATGACAATGAATTGGATCTGTATATTCATCTTAATAACAAAAATATTTAAACTCTTTTTTGTATTCATCTCATTTTTTAATTCGGTCAAAGTAAAAATAAATTTCGGTTTCTGTCAAATTCAAAATTTTGACTATTAGTCTTTTATTTTGGACATTAAATTTAGTTTTACTTTAGACAGAATTCCGAGTAAGTAGGACATGTGGTATTTCTAAATTTTGTCAAAGGGACTAAAAATGAAAAAAAAAAAAATTACAAGGGATAAATTAAAAAGTGGATAATCATGTTGCCAGAATCGGCCCATGTCTGAATAACTTAAGACAAGGCAAGGGACAAAAACAGAAGCCACGAGACCGACATCATAAATCCAACATACTGTCTATTATTGAGCAGATTTGTCAAGGTCTCTCTCATGGTCTATCGATCCTTAGGTTGATGAGTAGCACAACTCAAGGAACTCTCATCATAGCAGCAATGCACTCCTCAGTCCTCAGCACATTTCAGTTCAAACCTTGTCTCCAAGACTATATTATGAAACATGACACACCTGCATAGTATATAGTACTTATACTTAATTAACTAGTAAAAAAGTAATATTATGTACTTTGAGCAATATAATCAATTGATCCTTTCAATCCCAAAGTGCTGCTTTGTTTCTCCAATGGATTTTGAGAAAGAAACTCGCTAATCCCTTCAAGGTATAAACTCATGCTCAAGTTACCATTTGGCATGAATTGCATAACAAGGGTCTTCAAGTCTTCTCCCTCGTGATCAAGGATGGAATAAGAAGTGATAACCTTCGCAAGGTTTCGATTCATAATATTTTTCCAAACTTTACATTATCTATTAAAACTTTAAAGGCCATCTAGGAAAGTTAGTAAATCAATTTAGAAAATTTTATCTAATCTTTTTTTTGAACGTAATTTTCTTATCTAATCTTTTTTTGAAATAAATTTTCTTATCTAATCTTAATTTAAGAGAATTAGATAAAAATAGCTTATATATAAAAACATAGAGGGTACTAATATTTTTCTCAAATTTAAACCCAACTCTGTGTTTTATTATTTATTTATTACGACTATTTACGAATTATAAAACACTCCTAGAATCAAACTCACCAAGTTTATAAAAGTGACATTCCAGACCCTATTTAATATGGTTTGAAGTCTGTGAATGATCTATCTATCCCAAAATATAGTGACTTCAACTTGGCTTGGCACATCAAGCATCTAGGCGAGTTCACCACGACGTATCTCAAAGTTTCCTCTGTGTCTGGTATGATTGTTTCTTTATGTCAGGATGAAGTAGAGTAGTTTACTTACTTTTTATCATTCCTATATTTCGGTTTCATCTACTGTGAGTCAGTTTGTAACTGACGCACGGTGCTTCAGTTTATTCTTGGACCAATAGATTTAATATTTTTAATTTGAACGGTTTAGATCAATTACCAATAAAAAAATTCTTTTGTTAAATATATATTGTTTTACTGTTATACCCTTCTCCCTTCCCACGTTTCCCCCACCCCACCACCGTGCCTGATAACCCATGGCGGAGTCCAGCATGTCGGCCATGGAGATTGATGTGATCACGACAAGCCTTGCCGACATCCTTACTGTGAGGAGGTTGAGGGTAAGCTTGAGGCACTGGACACGAGAGAGAAAAGGAAGATGTTGAAGGAGACGACCTTCGTCACGTCGACACTGTCGTCGTAGGCGGAACAAGCACCAAGCCCACCCCACCTCCACCACCACCACCACCACCACCCAACCCCTTCTCCATCTGAGATCTGGAAAGTTTGGATTTGTAAAACAGAGAGCTGGATCTGAAAAGTTTTGATTTAATTTGTCAAAATCATAAGTGAATTTCAGAATCTCCCCCATGGTTCAGCTTTGAATTAACCCGCAGTAGGAGATTCAGATAACAACTGGAAAAAAATGGGGAATGCAAAACACATTATTGAGAAAAGGAAAAAGAAAATTAGATGCTTGTATGAAGAAAGTGTTGATTTTTCTATACACTATTGTTTGATTTTTGTTATTTCTTGGTTTTGACGGTGTGCGACTTTGATTTGAGAAGCCTATGGTGAAAATACAGATCTGGTTTAATCTCTGGTTTAATCTGAGTTCTTTCCCCTTCCCCTTTCTTTGTTCTCCACAGTTGGATTTCTAAACATATATTGCAGATTTTGATGGTGTGTTATGGTGTTAAAACCCAGATTTAGGGGACCAAAGGGACCAAAATCACGTTAGCATTGAAGGTCTCCAAGATGATCATGGAGAAACTTTGTATTGTTGCCTCAACAGCATGTGTGATGAATTGCTGAAATTGCTGGGTTTGTGGAGTGGAAAAGTAGAGAGAGAAAAGAAGAAGAAAGAAAGTTAAAAGACAAAATGGGTATTTTTGTAATTTAAATGGGGAATACTAACTGCAGCACCGTGCGTCAGTTACAAACTGACTCACGGTAGATGCAGCCCAAAAAAGTAAGACTACTAGAATTAATTAGGATGGCCTTACATTCCCCAGTTTCGTCCATCTCGCTAAAATGAATTAGGCATAATACCTAACTTGTTCTAATTAATTAAGCAACCTTTACCTTATGTAACTTGAATACCAAGATTTCTCAAATTTGTTACACGAGCAATAACTTGGCTAATTTTGATGAGTCACGAAACACTCCACTCATCACAAAAAACGCAGATAATCAAGAAATTGGAAACTTTTTTAAAGTGGGTCATATTTATAAAAACAAATCAAGACATAGAGCTGTAAAAACATCCAAACGGACAAAAGCATCAAGATCAGGCGGTACCTCTTCTATCCAAATAGAAAAGATGAGACACTTCAAGCATTAACATTTTGAGTGTTTAAGCAAAACACCAGTTTCCAAATTCTTTGTTTTTATTTGAAATTATGAAATATTTAATGTTTTAAAAGTATTTTGTGCGGATTTTGGCGGGTTAACCGCTAGAAAATGAACTTTTAATAATTCTACATCAAACTATTAATACTTTTTCATGAATTCTCGAAATCATTCAATGTAAATAATGTTGAAGCTTCTTCCATGCCATTACATTTTCGATGATACCGGTAGTATCTTGTAAGTTGTTCGTTATATTAATTTTTTTTATTCTACTATTAATTATTTATAGTTTCACGTATACTTAGGTCATAATTGATTTTGTCTTAGAAATGACATGGAAAAAGCTTTAATTTAAATATTGAGTAAAATCACAATAGTCTTAGATGATCTAATTCCAATAATATTTTGACATTTGAGTCATTTAAACTAGGCTGATCTAAATCTTGGGTGATTTAAATCCTAACTTTGTTAAGAAAAAGGATAAAAGAAAGCAATTAGTGAGCTAGAAGCTATAAATTCAGATAATATAATAAGTTTTTTAATTACATATGTGCAGCGATGAAGCCTAGGTGGTGATCATGAAGTTGAAAATCAAAGTCGTTGCAAAGAGAAACAGAACAAGCAAAGAACATTGTAACTTTGTGGAGCTTGAATTTTCATGATATGATCCCCTGACAATTCCACTGCCTCCTGTCCATGATGAAACAGTACTAGATCCTGTCCCAATACCCAAAAACAAAAATCTTCAAATTAATTTACATGTTCATATATATTACATTTTCTTTCTATTTATTTGCATAGTGGCTAGTCATAATGCTGAAATTGACAGAAACAGATCAAATTGCAAACATTTTTCTCCAATTGAAAAAGGCCAATCCAAATCACATAGGAATTTATGAGATTGAATGCTCAATTTCGTCTTAAAAAGTGTTTGTGTCTTGACAAATTAGTTTTCAGAAAAAGGAAATACACTGCCGCCTCTGATTATATCATATGAGAAGGTTAATTGGTGTTTAATCTGACAATAAAAACTAATTTAACACAATTAGAAACCACGTGAACATGTGATGTTTCTTTCTTATAAGGACTAACTTGCCTAATGCTTACATTTTCACTTTCATGGATGAAATTAAACATTTACTCTTTCTCTTTTGTTTGGTACCTGATGGGGAATTTGGGAAGTTGGAAACAGAAACACCTGTTGGGGATGTTGAAGAAGAAGCTGAGCCTGAAATCACAATGAGGAATCAAAACTTTGTCACATCTCTTAGTCACAGTCACACATTTCATTGTCAAAAAAATAAAAAATTCAGGGAAATTTTTAACTCATACCAGTGCAGGTGGTGGTAATAGGAGGTGTCTGCACGTTACAAGCACTAGGGAGTGTCAAAGCCTGAGTCTGATTGATGTTGAGACTAGCAGCAATAGAAGAGGCACCACCATTAACAACTTCACAAAGACACTGTGGCTGTGACTTCACCACAAAGGAAAGTTGTGAGCAGCAACCAGAAGAAGGGGTGGAGGCACTTCCTGTTATGTAGTCAAGGCAGGGAGAGAGGCTTATGAGCACATCGGTGCAAGCACTTGATTCAGGTGATTGAGATTGAGCCACTGTGGTGGATACACAAAGAGCCACCACCACAAGAAGGAACGTGCTCAGCTGCATTTCAATCCTTCTTGGTGCCATTGCGGTGGTGCTATTTCTATCTGATATTCTGCTTTAAGGTGTATGATCAAATGTCAATATTTAAGTGCTGATCATTGATGGGTTTCTTTGGATCTTTTGCGGGGTGGAAAAGACACTAGAGAATTGCTTATAGCGACAAAAAGAAGTGTGAATTAAAGAGAGGCAGCTGGCTAGCTTTTGCAAGGGAACCACTTTCTTAGTTTTTTTTTGCTTTACATATAATGGATTTTTGTTAAGAATCTAACCGGAACGAATATAAGTATATAACCAATTATCTCAAAAATTAAATGTTTCTATATTATATTTCTAACACGTTATCTCACACATGAGTTTATTAGACTTGAAATGTGGGAAAAAAATACACAAATACATCTTACTTATTTTGTACTGAAATACACTTTATTATCAGATTAATGTATAATAATAAAGATCGAACTCTAGATTATTCAATCATAAAGACTCTAAAAACCATGTCACGAACCAACAATATAAGAAACTCAAGCTATTAGGTGAGGACATGTGTCAACAACATTACTAATTTGATTTAATAAAGTTACCTTATATGTGTCCCTCCTATGGTTCTTAACTTTTCTGCATTGTCCCCAACATAAGAGTATTATAAATACACCATCTTTTCATGATTACTTTACTTAGGACTTAGGAGCGTGATTAGTGATCAAATTAGTGTGCATACGCAATGTTTCATGCTTTTGGTGCAACAATTATGAGGTTTAGTGGAGTGAGCTACTTAAAAGGGAATTAAAAACTGAAATTCTTAAAGACATGGAATAATGACAAGAACAGATGCTTAACGGCGAAGTCATGCCCAATCCAACACAGAATGCTTTATTCCAACAGCTTTTCTGTTTTTCTATCTCAAAGTTTCCACAGATCACGCCAAAGAATAGCAGTAAAAGAATAAAACAGAACAGTGAAAGTGAAAAGTTCTTGTAAGGTAGGGTGGCTATCATGGATCAAATAATATAAAGTTCAATAAAAAATTGTTTCATTGTGTGATGGAAAATCATTTAAATTTAACTCATTCATGATTTGAACTTTGAAGAATAACTTTTCTAAGTAAGTAATTAAGGAAGAAAATGATTAATATTAAGGACATGCTTGACATTTTCACATATCAGAATACATGATAATAATATGAGATCACACTCGCAATAGTGATTGTTAGGTGGTACTATCTTTTTTTTATAATATTAGGTGGTACTATCTTTCTGGATTATAGTCTGTGACAGTTGTATTGAGATACTGTAGAAGCTGATCCATTGCAGAAGTGGTCTATAAGCAAATGTTAGTGGAAGAACTTGGCACAAACAATAACTAATTTTTGTATTTAATAGTTAATTAGAGTCTCTAATACATTGCAAATAACTCAACATTTCATTGTAGAATAAAGCACACATGAGTTCAGGTGGGGTACGAGAGTTGAGAGAGGTCAAGAGAGCAGAGAGTTCGGAGAGATATGAGCGAGGATGGACATAAGTCCAGGTCCTCAAAGAGATTAGGCGAGGTACATTTTGAGCCATAGTTGCTCCCTAAAACATATTCTAGTTTTATGGTCAAGTTTGTCCCGGGTGGTTGCGGAAATGCTCCTCCCTTCAACATTGTCTCTGACGTCGCCATCACCGCCAAGCCACCTCTTTCCACTTGTAACACCCAATTAACCTATCGTGCACCATCGATAGATAAAAAAAACAACATAAATTACCCAAATAACTAAATTTTATATTTATCATTGGTGGAAAAAAGTTTACAACCCATAAGTAAAATTTGGGATCACCGATAGATAATATAAGACCATGATGGTCCAGGTCCATGGTAGATTTAACCGACTTAAATAATGCCACATTTTGTGCAAATGTCAAGTGCACGGGATGGTGCATAAACTTTTGGTGGAATTAATCAAAAGAAATTAGTCCTTTGCCTTGTTTTCACTTATGATTTTCTATCTCAATTGGAATTTCAATTTTGGAGTAACAACATTATCAACTTTAGTAGCAAGTTAATTTGAAGTATCGATCTCTAATTTTCAGGAACGTGAAAAGCCCCATTCTAGCCAAGCCAACCATACCAAACTCGACGTATGTAACTCTAACTTGTGGTAATTACAGGAAGAATTTTCCTCTGGAAATGTTAGTGATGCTAGTCAAGGTAGTTGAACTCCTATATCATATTCAAATCTACCAATTCTCTTCTCTAGAATATTGCTTCACCATCACATTATATAAGCCATTCCATATAATCCAATATAGCACACACATCGACTCTCTAGCATCAAAGAGTGATCCTCATGGAAAAGTTAAGTGCATTTCAAATGAGAGTGATACTAATTATACTAGCAGCCCTAATTGTCTCTTCAGTAAAATTGGTCCATGGGCAGATTAGTACACCCTGCACAACCGCTTTGATGAGCACTTTCACTCCATGCGCAAACATTATTACAGGAAGCACTAACAATGGTTTCGCGCCACCATCTACATGTTGTGATTCATTGAGGTCCTTGATGAACACTAACATGGATTGTGCTTGCTTGGTAATCTCTGCCAATGCTCCTCTTTTCCAACTACCCATTAACCAAGTTCTTGCCCTCTCCCTCTCACGAGCTTGCAACATTAATGGAATTGCTCTACAGTGCAAAGGTGAAAATCACCAAAAGCAATTCATATTGTTGCATCTAACTACTATTCTTGTTTGGACAAACTTTAATTTTCCTACTTTTCCCAATATACCAATTTGACTCATAATAGTAATTTTTTTTTTTTACATTGCAGCTTCTGGTTCTCCTTTGCCAGCTCCAGGTATTGATTAGTTAGATGCTTTTTTATAAACCAAAAGAAAATTTACTTCTTTTATTTACAAAAAATGACTAAATTAAACTGGTTATTTATTGTGGCAGGCCCAGCAATTTTTGGATCAAATAACCCAACTCTCCCTTCATCAAGTGCTGCACCTACCTTTAGTCCACAAGGTAGTTTAATTAATTAATGTTCCTAATAGCTCTTAGAAAAATGGGGCTCAAATTTTTAAAGGGGAACAATTGTGCATTTGGTTAATGTGAGGGTCGTGTTGATGAGTGAGCTGCCAATATCTCTGTAAGCGATCTATGGTCTTAGAGGCATGCACTAACCTGTGGTGAGGATCGAAGCCGAACTCACTCAAACTTTTTTGATATTAAAAAAAGTAGGGTATGTCGTGTAAAAAAAAAACAGAATCATATGATAAAGATAAAGACACATTAAGTTATGAAAGTATCAAATGAAAGAACAAACAAATGCAAAAATTACCTTAAATTTCCTTTGCATGGATCAAACATTAGTGCATTGTTTTCTTTTTTCTCCACGGTCTCTCTACTCTTCGTACATTAATTAATGCAACCAATGCAGCAAGAGATGTAAATCCAGAAATATGAACTAGTACTATTATTAATTGTAGATTATTACTGAATTTCTGTGAGAATCTTACAAAAAGAACTGGAAATTTATGTGAACATGGGCAGGTTCAGAAACCATAGCTGAGGGTAAAGCACACAAATATGAGAATCTGCAAGTGGCACAGACACTGGTGGCACCAGCATCATCACCAGTGGAAGCAGAATCTCCGACCAGAACTCCAGGAATCCGACCAGTTTTGACTACTCCACATCCTTCAGCATCTACCCCATCTTGTGCTTCCTTGTCACCTTTTGCATTCACACTCTTAGCAATCATGGTCTTTGGCATCTAATAAATTGTTAATGTACAACAGCAGACACGAATATACCTCACTTAATACATAACATTGAGGTTGATGCTCTGTTTTTGTATAATCTTGCACGGCCTTCTGATTATTTAATTTATATATTGATACATAACTCCTTTCCTTTTTATGGGGTTTAATTGTGATGTATTGTTACACTAAGATTCAAATCATATTTTGCCAAATAGTATGTAGATTTTTAATTTTAATTAAAACTTATATTTTCGGATGTGATGAAATCAATTGAATGTTTATGTTAAATACATTTACACTGAGAGTGCACGAGCCTTAATTAACTGTATATAATCTTCACATAACATACATTCTAATTAATTCATCATTTGCACGTGTTGGCACTCAAAAATTGGTTATTTTATAACGATTATAAATACAAGTCAAAAATGGATGTTAGCTTATCTGCGAGTAGCTAGCCGTTTGAGGGATGTGAGTAAAAGCTGAGTAAAGAAAGAGTTTTGCACCTACACGGGATTAGTGGACAAATACATAAACCTAGGCCTGTATTGAAGAACAAAAATTATTTATTGAGTAATCGCTTCTTTAAGAAATTATTGGGTTGATTTCTCATCCGACTCACACAGTAATTATTAGATTTATTTTATTTGAATCAACGAAAACAAACCGATTAGGATAAAGAAAATATTGTATAGACACCTAATGAGTGTAAACACCAAGAGTAAGAAATAAAGATAAGAAAGACAAATAGTGAATATGATATATTATCTGATTTAACAATAATCGAGAGATAAAAAGAAAAAGTGGCATCTTCGGTATAATCTCAACCCTCAAGTACACTACAACTACAAGACAAAAATTTATGACTTGCAACTTTAATTATAAGTAAAGTAAAATAATTAACAATTAATCAACATTAGAATAAGAAAACTTAAAAGGACTAACAACTTGCAAACCGGCCACCGTCATCTGAAGGCAACAGTTTTGTTCGCGCCTTCCTTCACTCACACACGAACACAGCTCTCTGCCACCACCAGCACTCAACAAACCCATCTCACCACATGCTTTGTATATCAAGGTCTTCACTTTCTCTGATTTTGTTTACGTTTCTGATTAGTTAGTGGATGCGCACTACCTGTTTGGTAAAATGCCCCAAAGAAAAAGAATGTTTTTTAATGTAATATTTTTATCATTGCAGGTTATTATGATAATGGAACATGTCAAATTCTCTCCCTCTTAAAATCATGTTATTGCTGATGACAAGATTCTTATCCTGGTGAGACACAGATTCTATGTTAATTGGTTTCTGGGATTTTTGTCAACTTCATTCTTTCTATAGTTCCAATGTCAAGTTTCAAACTTCAAATTCAGCTTCTAGTACCCGTGATGAACTTATTTTCATGAAATTTTTTAACCGTCACACGAAATAATAGTTTTCAAGTTGCTTGAAGTAGCTGAATCCAAAACCTAAACTGCCATTAACTTTGGATTAAGGAGTTTCTGTTTTTCTTCCAACTTTTTGACAGCAAACTCTATACTAAATGACCTTGTTAATTTGGGATTTTTTTTGGTATTTGTCTTTTTCTGCCAGATTTGTTTTTAGCTTTATGTTAATAGTTTGTGAAGGGATCTGTAAAAATGATGCCAAAGCATAGTTTTCATGTTTCTGCATCACAAGATAGTAGTGATCACTTTGACCAATATAATTCATTGGCTTTTTTTGGAGATGTTTTATCAAATTATGAATGAGATAATTCAGAATTTTTCTATATTAGATTCAAGTTTATATTTTGTGTCTCATGAATTCACGACAATGCTTGGTGTTTAGTTAAGATATCAAACCTCCTTCTGTGTTTGTTTTCTTCCACACTCTTGTTATAATGTTTATTCCTCATTCTGAGAGTAGTTTTGTACTGTTTTAGTATAGAATTTGTTATTTGTTATGTTGTTTACCAATGAATACTATGCATCTACAGATTTTTATTGACGTCATTCTGGAATTCACCTTCACAAATTGCTGATAGTTCAAGATGCTTGCAATACGGAAGGTCAAAACAGGTCCAGATCTTGCTTTTGTTTTACGTTTCATGGTTGCTACTTGCAATTATGGCAATGCCCGAGTTTCAAATAACAGAAGTCTCCAGTCTGTTGTTAAGTCTGTTAGCCCTTCTTTAGCCAACTCGCGTGCACATGCACTTCTACAAGGACTATATTTCTCAAGTATGGCCGAAAGAATCCTGGTCCAGGCTCAAGACCCAGCCAAAGTTAGTTTGGAAATAGAAAATGCTATCGATGAGAATCAATTAGATTATTCATGGAAGTTATTTGAGCAGCATATGCACATGGATGGATTTCCCAGAAAATCTGTCTTCAACAAGCTTGTAACAAGTTATGTCGAAAGCCTTGATACGCAATGGTTGCGAAAAGCTTATGAGTTGGAAGAACGTGCTATTGAGGAAGGTAAACACGACTTGTTAGAGAAGGAGGTGCTTATCTATCTTAGCCTTGGCCTTGCAAAAGCCGGACTACCTGTTCTAGCATCAACTATTTTAAGAAAGATGATTGGTATGGGCCATTTTCCTCGTGTCACTGCTTGGTCTGCAGTTTTGGCGAACATGTCACAAACAGCTGATGGAAGTTACCTTGCTGCTGAGTTGATCCTTGAAATAGGTTATATGTTCCAAAACAACAGAGTTGATCCGCGTAAAAAGAGCAATGCACCTTTGATAGCTATGAAGCCAAACACGGCTGCTTTTAACATTGCGTTGGCAGGTTGTCTCTTATTTGATACATCTAGAAAGGCAGAGCAACTTCTTGATATGATGCCTCGAATCGGCGTCAAAGCGGATTCAAACTTACTAGTAACAATGGCACGCATATATGAGAGAAATGGGCGAAGAGAAGAGCTTAAGAAGCTGCAAAGGCACATAGAGGACGCTCCAAATCTAACTGATATACAGTTCCGACAGTTCTACAATTGTTTGCTCACATGCCATTTGAAATTTGGGGATCTAGATTCTGCATCGAACATGGTTTTAGAAATGCTTGGGAAAGCAAAGCAAGCAAGAAATTCACTTGCCGCTGCCAAATTTATTAATGGTGCAGCAAAACTTGATCATAACTATTTTCCTGGACCAGCTTCTGTGCATAGTTTGAGCAACAGTGAGGTTATGGGTAGTTTAGAAAATAACCAGCCAATAAGATCTGCTTTTTCATCTTATGAGGAGTTCTTGAAAGATCGAAACTTCTTACAGCTTGAAGCAGAGTCAAATGCTGTGCTTGGTTCTTTATTAGCTAAGCTGCAGAAACATGTTGATTTGATTACAACCAAACATGGTATTCTGCAACCCACTGAAACAATATATGTAAAATTAGTTAAAGCTTTTCTAGAGGCCAACAAGACCAAGGATTTGGCAGTGTTTCTTCTCAAGGCAGAGAGAGAAGATTCCCCATTTTCCAATGACAATTCAGCCTTGGTTCATGTTATTAATTCGTGCATCTCACTTGGATGGTTGGATCAAGCACATGATCTCCTTGACGAGATGCGTCTAGCTGGAGTTAGAACTGGCTCATCTGTATATGCTTCTCTCTTGAAAGCATATTGTCAAGCAAACAGGGCTGCGGATGTCGCATCGCTTTTGAGAGACGCTAGGAAGGCCGGTATCCAGCTTGACTCAAGCTCTTATGAGGCAATGATCCAATCCAGGGTGCTCCAGGAAGATACAAAGGGAGCACTCAAACTATTTCAAGAGATGAAAGAGGCAAAGATTCCGAAAGTTAGTCGACAGAACCCTGGCATGCTAACTAAAAGTGGTGCTGAAACAGATGAAGCCACCCTGATGACAAAGCTATTGCATGAAATCAAGGAAGGACAGAGTGTGGATTGTGGGGTTCATGATTGGAATAACGTGATCCACTTTTTTTGTAAGAAGAGACTAATGCAAGATGCAGAAAAGGCTCTGAAGAAGATGAGAAGCTTAGGCCACTCACCCAATGCACAAACTTTCCATTCGATGGTCACTGGGTATGCTGCCATTGGAGGCAAATATCTGGAGGTAACCGAGCTGTGGGGTGAGATGAAATCTCTTGCTTCTTCGTCATCCTCCATGAAGTTTGATCAGGAACTTCTAGATTCTGTGCTGTATACATTTGTGAGGGGTGGATTCTTCACTCGAGCCAATGAAGTCGTGTCCATGATGGAAAAGGGGAAAATGTTCATTGACAAGTACAAGTACAGAATGCTATTCTTGAAATATCATAAAACACTTTACAAAGGCAAGGCTCCCAAATTTCAGACAGAATCTCAGCTAAACAAAAGGGAAGCAGCCATTGCTTTTAAAAGGTGGATAGGCTTGACTTGAGAAAGTGTCAGCCAAGTATTAGCTCTTTCAACTTTCAACCCCATCATTTTCATGACTTCGTTGAATTTCTACCTTTTCTCATTTAGATTTAGAGCTCTATTTACACAAATGGTGTAATTTGTATTGAAAAATACTAAATCAGTGCATATTTCAAAGAAACTCCTATCACAGTGTAAGTTGTATTTAGATTTTAGAGGATACAACTAACTTTTTTTTTTATAAAAATATGGCTTTTCCATTAATTTTATAACCTTTCAATTTTGTAGCAGCCAAAATAGGCCATGAACTTATATGAAAGTGTTTGAAGTCGCTGTTAACCCTTAACATGAATTCGTCGGTGCAGATTTCTTGATTGTGTGAATTTAGGATTGTCCTGACTGAATCGTTTCCACTACCATATAGTCCTTAGCCTCAATAGTGCCTTGGTTGTCAAGGCTAGTGCATGTGTTTGTCCGAAAATACTCTGCTAGTCTGCTTTGTTAACTTTGTGTCACCTCACATAGGATTAGAGTTTCAGAGAAACATAGAGGGGATAGAAGAAAAGAGAGTTATGACGGCATCTTTGTTTTCATGTTGAAATATTTTAAATCACTTCTCCCTTCACAAGAGCTATTCTCATATAGCATACTTAGATTAGTTTGTATTTCTCTCAAGATCAATTTTCAGGCACAGACGCTACTCATAAGTCATATGAGATTTTCTCATAATTAAACAATACATTCTCAAATATACTATATATCCATAGCTTTTTTCAGAATCACTTATCCTCGCAAAGCAAATGTCTGAATCTGAGAGGTGGACGGTCACGATTGCATGTTTTCTCCATTTTTTTTCTCTGTTCCCCTCATAATAGTGCCATGATGCTTGCAAGAAAGACTAGCATAAGAATTAAAGATGAATGGCCCCAAATCAGGGAATGAATACCTAAAGGGGTAAAGTTAGCCATATTATTTGAATCATCTAAAGTTCTAGTGATAGGTTGGTGCCTAGATACTACATTCTCCAAAAGATTGGGACCTGTCATCCCCAGGAAGGGCACCCAATAATTGGATTCAACAATGAAGAGTATGTTTTGATTACATTTCAAATGAAACTAAAAGAACATTTAGCCAATTCAAGAGCTAAGTTTACTGATGAAAGAGCTAAGTTTCATTCAGTAAAAACATATTTTGTCAATCGAAAATTGTGTTTCTCTGCATTGGAATTAGTGTTTACCGATGAAAACGTTAAAACAAACACACCTAATTGATAGAGAGAAACTTTACCAAGCAAAACCTAAGAGAGAAAATTAAAAGAAAATTAAGATAAGAAAGTTAAATGAGACTTTTGCCAATTTTTTTGTTATCCATTCAACATCAAAAGATACAATTTATAACTAAAACCTAATTCGCTAGATGACGACGTCTTCCTAGTAAAGGGAATATTCTAGAAGTTGGCACTTAATAAGAGTCTGGACATTAAACCTAAATTAATAAAAATTGTAAATAATTAAAAGGTAAACTGCATAAGGCCCAATATCCATTAGCCCGCCAGAATGAACCTTCTACCACTGATATCTTTGATTATTGATCAGATCAGAGATTTTTCTTCTTTCTTTTGTTTCAAAATTTAAAAATATTCATTTTGAAATAATTAATGAAAGAATTAATTTGAGAAACATTGATATTAAAAAGTTAACTTATTATGGTGTGTGCGGAAGTGCTAGTCTGGGACAATCTACCCGGACTCGTTTTTATAGTTTACATACTTCTGTGTTTCTTCGCGAGTGGATCCGCTAGCTTCCTTTCCCTGTCTTGTGGCGTAAAATAAATTAAGAAGAGGCTTTTTTTCTCTGCACACTAAACCAAGCCTTGCTCGGAGGGCTTTGTTACTGACTAGGAAGACTTTGTTTCTCTGTTAGTAGTTGTTTTGCGTGATTGTGATTTAAGTATCTATCTATTGGTGCACTTTTTGTATTGTCTTGTTAGGATTGCAGTTCCCTTTGATGATTGTAATTTGTAAGTGCTGTTTTGCCTATCATCAATCAATTTATTCCTTTGACCAAAACAAAAATGGCAGGGGATATATGTGAATTTTTAGACCATTCTCAACTGTTGAGGTTGGTGCCTGAGTGAGGGAAGAAAACCTCAGCTTTGCCAAAATCACGTTAAATTACATAAATGATTCGCAATTTGTAGGAAAACAATACCCGTGAAGAAAAAAAACTGAGTCAGTTTACTTTGTAAGGCTAGTATTAATGTGAGGTTTTTACTTTGGGGTAGCAAATGAGATGGTTTTTAACCCAAAAAACTCAGGTAATGGTTAAGTGACAAGTCTCTTTCCTCATTTTCATTTTCTGAGCCTTTCTGATAGGAACCCAGATATTAGTAGTCCTAGTATTGCTAAGGTATTTATTAGGAAGGGTAGAAAGGGAAATAAAATTGATTCCCACTAGTGATAACTGCCAAGCTGATGTGGCAGTATCTTCAGGGTGCTAGGAGTGTGAAAGAGAGAGAATGCTGAGGTGAGAATGGCTATATAAGCGTGTATTGTGAGAGAGAGGTTAGGCTTGATTTGGGATTAGGCTTGGGAGAGTAGAGGCACTCTCGAATTGCCTCAGTTTCTTATCTTTAATTTTCTACTGTTATTTGTAATTCCCTAAAACACTGCTTCTGGGTATTTTCCAGAGGATTCAGTGTTCATCTATCCTATTTTCACTCTCAGTCATTGTGCTATTTTCTGGTTCCTAACATTGGTATCAGAGCACCGATCTAGGTGCTGTGGTAGCCTTTGATTTGCTAAGATGTTTCCAGAATTTGATGGAAGAGTGGCTTATGGATGGATCATCACCGTAGAGCAGTACTGTGAGGCCAAGGGAATATCAGAGGAGAAGAAATTCTCAGTGGCGGAGAAGGCATTGACGCGTGATGCGCTCCTTTGGTGGAACGACTGGAAAAGAAGAAATCAGAGGGCAACATGGATGGATTTTGTGATAGCTCTACTCAGAAAATTCGAACCAGATTCTGATTTGTTTCTGCCAGATCCAGTTCAAGATACTGGGGAGGAAGAAAAACAGACGGATGAAACCAGAAAAGCCAAAGCCACAAACCTGGAACTGAGAAGAAATTGGTGTGAAGAATGGGTCAAGTTTCGTTGCACTGGTGATGAACGGTTCGAAGGTGACCGGATTTCAAAGAATGAGGAAACTGAAGAGGATCTGACAGAGAACATCATCGTTGCAAGGGAAGAGATGACCATTGCTGCGAAACTCCAGATCTGCTACACTCTTCAGGAATCAAGAGGTGAGGCGGCGGGAGTGATGATAAGTGTCAAGCAACCACCACCACCGGAGATGATAAATCAGGAAGAGAAGAAGATCGAACAAGTACCACCAGACCAATCATATCGTGGGGCAGCGCTAACATCGGCGACGCCCATGTTCATAACGAGGACAAGGTCAGTTTACGACCAACGGTTGTATACTCTGCAGGCAACGGAAAGCGGATTGGCCAATTTGCCACCACCACAACCACCAGATAAGTCGTGTCATGCGGTGGTTGAAGAGACGCTCAAAGGAGCAAAATGGAAGCAAACTCAAAAACATCCACCACCAAAACCACCGGAGTACTTGGACTGTGGATGTAATCCAGCGGCGTACGCCACAACGCCGGCGCCGGCGAGGTCGGAGGACAAGGCTACACCGGCGACGAGAATGAGAGAGAAGATAGCAGAAGTTTCTAGACGTCTGAAGGCAAGTGCATGGGCAAAGTGGGTGAAACAGGAATTGGACCCTTCTCTCAGCATAATGGGCCTGGCCCAACGTGATAGTAGCTGTGTTGCAACAGGTAATTTGCTTCTTAAACTTCTGATTGCTTTTGGCAAAATAGAGAGAAAATTACAAAATTTGGGCCCATTATATGAATCAATAGATTGTGGCCCAATAACTGAAAATAGAAATAAGCCTTCTCAAAAAGGGAATCAGATATGTGGAGTTCTTCGTACTTGTGTTATAGTTCATCTATGGTTGAATCCCAAGATGTTTATGGATGCTAAACATGGTTCAATTGTTCAAATATCCTTCTTTGAGGCTAGCAACCTACAAGTTCTCAAAGATTCATCTCTTATTCATTCTAATGCAAACTTGGGAGTTCATGGACAAAGCTTTTTGAACTTGTCTGAACTTGGAAATTTGATTGAAGCCCAACATCTAATTTTATCATTACTTACCAATAGCAAGGTTGGGTCTGGACCTGTTCTAAGAGGTCCTTTAGAGGTTTCTGGAGAAGATAACATGATGGTAGCACAACTCTACTGGGAAATTGAAAATGGCATGGTGGAATTGCCTCATCCTCCTGAAAAGTGTAATAAGAATTCTTCATGGATTCTCACACATCAGATATGTCGGGTTGAAATTGCTATTGTTGAAGTAGCCACAACTGGTTCGGGTTTGCGTTTTCCCTGGATTAGAAGGCTCTCAGTAGAAGTGAGTATAGATGTGGATTTTCCAACAATAATACAGCTCCAGGTACAATCTAAAATACCATTCTGCAGTACTTTAAAAGCTCTTACTCCTAATGAGATGATCAAGCAAGGGGTACAAGCTGTTTCCTTTCACAACACAGATGGAATTTGGTATGTGAAGTGGCAGAAAGATTCTAAGTCATGCTTACTAGACTCTTGTGTAATTTACATGATATTGAGAGTTGTTAAAGCAGTTGCTAAAAACACAAATAACATTCCAATGGAGAAGCACATGGACCCCTCCTATGTCATTTGCTCGTTGGAATACGGAAGGTTGACCCAGGAAATTCAGAAGCTCATTGAGGGGGAAGGTGACATAGTTACAGTAAGAGTAAGAATGAAGAACACAGCTGTCTGCATTATTACCACAATGACTTGTAGTACACTTGATGTCAAGAGGGCCAATGAAGAGACTGAACAACAACCGGTGATCTCTAGCCATATGTTCATCTCTAGAAGGGTGAGGACACCTGACCTTGTTGCCCAGGCTGTCTGCTATGCTTGCACACAAGCTGATTTTGCTAAGGAAATTTTTAGCAAGTCCTGGACACATATGATAGCAGCTAAGACTCTATTGCTTGGGTTGCTTGTTGCGATTGAATGCAAGATGAATACATGGGACCCTGGAGGTTGTTCTTATTTTTCAGCAACGACTTGGTCTACATCCTGTTTCAAACAATGGGATTCAGGAGGCGTATTACTGAGTCAACCTCTTCCGTCTTGCTTAAATGAAGAGGGGGAACTGCAACCTGAACTTGAACAACTACTGATTTCAAGATCTGGACAGCAGGGAGATAGGGAAGTGCCTATGAAGTGGAAGACCCTACCTGATTCTGACAGCTCATGGGAGTCCTTGGCAGCCATGAAGGAATGTTTCCAACTTCCATCCTTGAGGACAAGGATGTTTTTGAGGAAGGGAGAGATGATAGGAACCCAGATATTAGTAGTCCTAGTATTGCTAAGGTATTTGTTAGGAAGGGTAGAAAGGGAAATAAAATTGATTCCCACTAGTGATAACTGCCAAGCTGATGTGGCAGTATCTTCAGGGTGCTAGGAGTGTGAAAGAGAGAGAATGCTGAGGTGAGAATGGCTATATAAGCGTGTATTGTGAGAGAGAGGTTAGGCTTGATTTGGGATTAGGCTTGGGAGAGTAGAGGCACTCTCGAATTGCCTCAGTTTCTTATCTTTAATTTTCTACTGTTATTTGTAATTCCCTAAAACACTGCTTCTGGGTATTTTCCAGAGGATTCAGTGTTCATCTATCCTATTTTCACTCTCAGTCATTGTGCTATTTTCTGGTTCCTAACACTTTCTTGCATGTTGGACCGTCACTGGTAGTTGAAGTTACCATACTCTGTAGAAAGATCACGTGATTGTTTCCTCTTATCAGATAATTTCAATTTTCAAGGACATTTTGTATCCTTCAAGGAAGTTAGAATGATACATTGCCGAGGAATCACACATGGTCCAATTACAAGGTATGAGACTTAAGTCCCACATTGAAGTATGAGATTTAAATGTGAGGTTTATAAGGTCTTGGGTTCTCCAAAATGAACAGCTAGCTTTTGTGATATGGTTCTCCCAAATAGGGGCTAGTGCACCAAATAGGGGCTAGTGCACAGCCAGCCTGGATGAGCGCTGGGGCTGTGGAGCGTGGTTGGATGGGTTCACCAACTACAAGAGTGAAATTTCTTTGGTAACACATTACACATGGTCGCTTAAAATGATCTTAATCCATACTCCATAAATACAGGCTTAATATCGGCTCAATTAGTACAACTCAATTCGCATATAAATTAGTGAATTAGTACAACTTAAAAGGTGCCATTTGTTTTTTCCAAACTTCAGAAGAAGAAAAAAGAAAAGAAAAACGCAAGCATCTTTTCCTTGTTCTTTAATGTAATGTGACCAAAACAACAATTCTCAGGATACTAGCTCCAAGGGCAAAGTATATTGAAAGTTACTTTGACCAATAATTATAACGGACACCTCACTAATTAGCCAAAGAGAAAGGTTAACAACACTCTTTATCCCACACCAATTATTTGGTGAATTTCATGTGGGTCTAACTACAAAATTTAGACTCTTTCTGTTTTTAGCAGAATTCAAATGAAATTCACCAATGGAGTGTGTTGAAGAGAAATGTCTAACCGGCATTGTTATCAGACAAATCATATTCATCTTCCCATCTTAGCCCAAAGTAGCAACAACCCGGTGAAGCTGCCAGCATTCTTGACATGTAAATTAGATTGGTTTGCACTTTGGCCTCCTTTCTGTTGACAGGGAAGTCACTCTGTGGAAAGAGTAGCAGATTGACTATTAGCGAGCGTCTTGTATATCCCTCTAATAGTAGCTGGGGTCGTCCTGCAACATCCACCTATAAGGGAAGCCCCTAACTCGCACCATTTATCTACATACGATACAAAATCTTCATCTGTAACACCTGTATTTTGCTGCAACAAAAACAACCTAATATCAGTATTACATCATTCAAAAAAATATCCCAAAATACTCTCTTTAAAATGATTAGAGCCTGTATGTTTCATATTGTTTCCAGTTAGACACTCTTTCCCAGGTAACCCACATCTCTTGCTCACTTAAATTAACTTGGGTTTAGAGGGCAGTTAAGTGGAAAACAAACGGACTCTTAAATCTCTGATAAATTATCTTCATTCTGTATCTGGTCTCTCGAAACATTAGAACGCATGGTTTGAAGGACTTATCAATTTCATAAAATTAAGTCTATAAACTTGTGAAATATAATAAACTAGGTAAACATAGACAGTTACCTAAAAAGATTGAATTGCAGTTAATAAGAACAGTTATTTACTTAACTAAAGGTTAAATTGCACACAAACTCACTGTTAAGCATTCATATAAATTTCTTACGTGAGATCAAACATTTGCAAATGCAATGTAAAGCTGCATATAATAGACCCACAATGGGTGTCCAACCAAAGCCTATAGACCATGCCATGGCGGAATTTTCATAGTATCGGGTTGTCCTTATTTACCGATGTTATACATATGCACTCTTCTCAGTACTCTTCCAAGGCGAGAAATATACAAATTTGCATTGGCTGAATATGACTAAATAATAGCTAATTCTATCACCTATGTTCAACGTGATTTAAATGTTTAAAATGGCACCTCACTAGTAAAAGAAAAAGGTTTAGAAATAAGATTAGCACAAACCTTTTGAACATGAATCAACATTTCAAGCTCTCTATGCAACTATAAACTAGCCATCTAAGGTGAATGAGAAATCAGCCAAAATCTAGAATAAGATCCACCAAGTCAAACAGAAAGGAGGCTACTGCTCTAGGTATCAGATTATTTCTTTTCCTTAAAACCTCAGCATGTACTATTATACAAGATCAACTGAGGCATGAATACAGTATCTATATAAGCACAACCAATTAAAAAAGCTCAGGATATTTTAAAATAATAATAAAAAGACATCAAAGCTGATATTCAACTTATTTTCCTACAAAGATCAGCACGAAGCTATATTTCTCAATTTACTATTTCAATGCATTCTTAACTATTGATTGGTTATGCCTATTAAGTTATGAGCATTATGCTCATAATAAGAGTTGCTCTGTAATCTGTCATCCAATACCTACTGTATACAACTATTAATAAAAGATGAGAAACCTGTCATTCGAATACCTACTAGTAACCGGGCCAAATTTGAATGAGTTTTAAAGTTTAAATAAAAATGAATAAAATGATTTGATCAAAAGGAAAAAGATAAGGGAATGGCACATATTTCACTCCTTAATTAAATTTGACTTAAGAACTCTTTCTTTTATTTAACAGCATAAGAATTTCCCAAAGCATATTGTTTCATTTTTATATGACGATCAAGCTACCGCAACCTTATTGATCTTAGTTCAATTTTTAAGAGAAAACTGACTGCCTATCCTTGACAATATAAAATGTAACAGTACTACTAGATCAAAGGGACTTACCACCCACTCCTTTATCTCACCATCATAAGTTTCCCCGCTGTTTGGATATATAACAATTGGTTTTGTAGTCACCTGAAGAAATCGCACGTGAATCATGTCAAGTCTTCAGATAAGTTCCATAAGACCGTAACTATAATAATTGATTCACACTAGCATATTTTCTTAATGAAAGAAACACATAAAAACAAGGAAAAAAAGCCATTATCAGTATTTCAAAGTCAAATAGGTGACCATGAAAATGATAAGTGTGCTAGGGTATAGGTTAAGTACTATAGTTGAAAAAGTTCACATTTATATAAGCCACACCTCCATTAAAAAAAACAAAAAGAAGTTACAATATCATGCAACTCTTGACCTATACAAATAACATCCAGGAGTATTTATTATCCACCCACAGTCTGTGATATACTGACTCTTATTAAGAATTGAAAATGTATTAATTGATAAAGACCCAGGAGAATAGGAGAGGTTAATTGAAACAAATATGGTGATAAGCGAAGAAAAAGAAGTTCAACAATTAACCTTGAAATATCATATTCAGTGGGAAAATAGAGAACCTAAGGTTGTACCTTCTTAATCACAACTATCAGACCATGAATGAATCTAGGTGGGGTACAGTTGATTCCAACAGCAACGACTTTGTTGCATGATTCAGCAATGGAGCTGCATTCTACTACAGAATCACCACTAACAACATTAATTCCATCCTTAGAGTTAAAACAAAACCACGCTGGAATTTTTATGTCCTCTTCTTCCAGAAGCTCTGCATATGCCTGCTTAGTCAAGATCAAAATGAACGTTATAAACTGAGACTTCAAACTTATAAATGTCCATCCTATAGATAATTGTTTCTTGTGGACTTAATCTGGGACTTCAACTGATTGTATGTAAGTGATTTACTCAATACAAAGTTACTTGACCCAGCAATTTTGTCTTTTTACACAATGGAACTCCCAAATAGAAAATTAATGAGTTTTTGTTGAAAGAATATTTTAGAAACAGAAAGACTGTATGGTTTGAACAGATTGACAAAAAGGAAATAAAGCTTTTGACATATCATGGGGAAGGAGCAGTTTTTTGCTCATTTCCTTTTAGACATATCTAAGTCTTCAAGCTGCAGTAGGCAAGAATGCCATGAACAGCGATAACATACAAAGAATAAGTAAATTCTTACAAATAAAATAAAAAACTATTTCACAATGAGGCTTTATTTTTTACAACTCAGAAGGTAAACCTTGGACAGTAATCTACTGACCTTCCAGCATGTGGTAGTGGTACACTGGTACTAATGTAAATATCTGTAAGTAGAATCAACATGTTCACATGTTTAATTTGAGGATTTTTCCTATGTGTAGGACTGCTCCTAGTTCAGATTGCTTTTATTGAAAAATTATGCACTTGAAGTATTCATCAAAAGTTTAGATAATTCAAGGCAACATGCAACAAAACACATCAACCAAAATACAGGAAACTAATATAACAGAGAAATTCTTCAATTATAAAGAATGCAATTACTCCTCTTCTTTATCTAACTTTCAAGGTTATGGCCGAAAAATTAAGCAAGTCAAATAGTCACAAACTCACAATTACAAGCAAACAAAGTTCATTTGACTGAATTACGCTTAATTAAAACACTCAAAATATTTTATCTTTTTAATTTTTATTGATCTTCTCTATCATTAATACTAAGGGTAAACCTAGGGGGCAAACAGTTTTTTTAATGAACAGAGGGAGTACATTTTAGCATTTGGTTGTCCAAAGGTTCTAGGATACCTGAGCTTCAAGCTTATTTGGTATTGTTTCAAATGCAAGCAGGTCAGCACCTGCATCAGCTAAAACTTGAACTCTTCTCCGATGAAAATCTTTAAGAGTTTCCAACTTGACAGCATCACCATAATTCCCACTGTTAGGAACAAAATACCAAGAAACATGACAATCCAAATTAAAAAAACATGATTTCTGTAAAGTGCAGAGAATATCAGCTAACCGCAACTTTTCTTAAATGTTCATGATTCAATAATATATTGAAAAAGCTCAAAAACATACAAACATGCAAGATGGGCCTAGGAAGATATTTCAGAGAATCTCTGAGGTTGTTTCTTTTTGAAAGAGAATTATTTATGTCACCACAACAGATACCAAAGGTCAAGGTGTAACATAACATGAATAACAATTTGATGCATAAGAAATCTTCTCGACGCCACAAGTAAACAAAAATCACAACTGATGCTAAATCCTAGATACCTGTACTCTGATCCATCAGCCAAATAAGCTCCATAGCTCCCGACCGACGCAGCAACAAGGATAGGGCGTTGTTTGAGGATTCTACCATCATCAGCAGCAGCAGCATCCCCAGAGGAGGAAGCAGCACATCTTTCATAGTACACATCGCGAGCCTCGCGAGCGATTTCAACACTTTTTCTAAGCAAGGCTTCACCTTCTTCGTCCGAAAACCCCTTGGCTTTAAAACCCTGAATGGTAGCCTATAAAACACAGAACAAAACAACTACCTCAGGTTCATCTCTATTCTAGTATGAAACAAAAAAACTAGGAAACCGAACTCACTTGATACGATGCAGTGATTATAATGTCCGCACCGTTTTCCAGATAATCAACGTGAACCTGTTCCATTGTTTTCAGCAATTTCAATTTGTAAATTGGAAAATGAAACATAAATCATTCAATTCAAGATCACCATTTGGAAAATGCAAGGGAAAAGGAAAATCGAAGGAGATGAGAGGAGCAGAAACTGTACCTGGCGAATGAGGTGAGGGGAGGAGAGGAGGCATTTGGCGCTCCAAAGGGGATCGTTGAGGTCGGCGCCGTGGTGTTCGAGCTCCGTGGCGAGACCGCCGTCGATGATGGCTCTGCCGCCACCTTGACGGAGGAAATCGGCTAGCAATGACGACGACATTTGGACGCCGGAGATGGAAATGTAGGTTTCAGAGAGTGGAGGCTCTGAACGAACAGCGAAGATAATTAGTAGGAGTAAGCAGCGTGTTGCAGTTCTGAAAACAATTTCTGAGCTAACTCATCTATTTATGGACTTTTTCGAACCTACCTCAATAAACTTTAGGTTATAATAAATTGAGATAAGTGCTTATATCATAAAATAGACCCCCATAAACTAAACTTATTTAAATGATGTTTCAAAAAAACTTTTTTAAATGAAAATTTGTTATATATTGTGTGCTTGTGTGAATCTCTTAATTAAATGTTCATGACAATTTAAGTACTTATCATATAAGGCTTTTGTTTCGTAGTTAATTTGAGAAAATTTATTGAATGAATACTCAAAATAGCTTATAAACATGTGTATGGTTTTATTTATAAGATAATCTAAACAATTTATGTAGGTATGTTATTAAATGTCTTAGAAAACCTACCTTAATACATGTAAAAATGTTTATATGATAAAATAAGTTTAAATAAACTCTTTTGAACATAGTTTTATTTCTAGATTCAAATTAGGGTCACCGGTGTTTGGAGATTTTTTTTTTTTGGCTACAGAGAGGGGATTAACCCAATAGAAACTAACTCAAACTAGAAATAGAACTAGCACCAAAGCCAACATCTCGATTAAGAAGAGAGTGGCATTCCCCAAACAGACTGTCGAAACTGTGCACTCCATATTGGAGACCCATGCCTACTTTAGCCAGATAATCTGCCAACGAGTTGGAGCTCCGTGGCGTGTGCTGGAAGAGAAGCGAACCATGGTCAGCCTGAAGCTGGAGGACGTTAGTGGCGAATTGCTCATAACGGTGGGCACTGACATTCTGTGAGCACAGAAGGTTCACCACGTCCAACGAATCTGTCTCCACTATCACCTGCGTTAAATCCAGGTTCATCACGAATTCCACCGATGTAGCCACTGCATTAGCTCGGTAAGGAATACATTCGATCTTATAAATAGTTTCTAATAATTTCCTAAAGTACATTCTAAAAAACACTTTTAATTAATTAAGTCTCATTTCATTTTATCTTCCATTTTATTTCCACTATGTATAAATAGATTTTCCGCTTAAAAAAGTGATTTCAAAATTAAATAGAAAGTTGGTTCTATTTTAAAATATTTTTTAAAATAAAAATTAAACTAAGAAGTATTAGAAGCTTAAATTCATTTATGGCTTAAATGTTTTTGGTCCTTATGATACACCTTATTTTCGTTTTTAGTCCTTTTAAAAAAAATTGTTTTTCCTCCTCAACATATCAAACGTTCTGTTTTTAATCTTAATGTCAAGTTTTTCAACCAATACTAACAGAAACAGTTTCGAGAACATCTTCCAACTATGAGATTGTGTGGCATATCCTCCTTCTTAAACGCCTCAAACCTTGGTTTAGCAGAATCATCATAGTTTTCATGACATGCATCACTAAGACTATGTTTGGATTTCAGTTCATTTGCTTCAAATCAGCTTTGCACACATTCCAAAGCAAAAAAAATAGAAGTGGAAATTTATTCATTGGGTTGAAAGTGCTTTCATCTTGAAAGTAACACAAAAACAAACACACACTAAGAAATTATTCAGTTTGATAACCACCATCAATCTCATACACAAGATTATATGTTGCATGCTTATCCGTATAATTTTGCTGAGAATGGTTGCAGTTCCAATTTTGCTGCTTCCTAATTTACTAATTAAATTGTGTATCATGTTCTTAAAATTTTATAGCGCACGGACCTTGAACAATTGGAATTCTCTTCGATCTGCTGCCATTGTTCAATTCTTTTCACTTAATTATTTATTTATCTGAAAATTTTAAAATATACATATGTTCCATTTGTAAATTGTCTTATATCGAAATGAGTGATGTTCCATTTGTGCAAATTAAAATGCACAAATTATATCATCATGCCAGTGCTAAGTCGCTCTTGACATACCTCCTTCATTCCAATTTGGTAAACCAATTCTATTCTATATGTCTATTACAGATGGACACAACAAAATAAAACTCATACAAATCATCATTCAAAATCTTTTAAGCAAAATAGAACTCAAAAGTTGAATGACTTATAAAAAAGAACAATAAATCATATCATCATAATAGTTGCTCCAACATAAGGTAGTGGACGTGGTGGTGACGCTGCAATGGGGACAATGGAACAGTGGGGTGGGTGGCGGAAGGAGGCAGACCTGGTGGCCGATGGGGAGAGAGAGGCTAAAGGACAGGTCGAGGGTGGCAGAGGAGAAGGGAAAGGGCGGATCAGGTGGTGTCGTCGAAGGGAGGGTGTGGGTGGATCATAGCGTTGGTGGAGGGAGAGTTAGGGCCACCGGAACAGGGTAGGGGGAGAGAGAGAGAGAGAGAGAGAGAGAGAGAGAGAGAGAGAGAGAGAGAGAGAGAGAGAGAGAGAGAGAGAGAGAGAGGAGAGAGAGAGAGAGAGAGAGAGAGAGAGAGGAGAGAGAGAGAGAGAGAGAGAACAACCGGGAACGTGCGATCAACAACAACGGGTGCCCCAAATATGAGAAGTCTCCACAACAAACAACAAATGGATCTAGGATAGACTCTGATACCATATTAGAAATTAGGAGGTCTATACTCAACCACAAAAGCTAGCTCAGGAGTTGAGGTTTGCACTACCCTTATAAAGGCTATCTATGCTTTATCTCTAGCCAATGTGGGACTTCTAACAGAGAGAGAGAGAGAAGGCTTGAGGGAACAAGGAAGAGAAATGGCTTATTAAGAAGATGAGGAGGACAAGTCAACAATGATTAGCGTCGATTAGGCCGACGCTAACTTTCCCACGAAATGGGCCTCAATTAACATTAGTGTCGGTCATCCATTGCTAGGTTGGCCAGTAAATTTATGGTCGACCCCCAACTGCCGTTACTAATTGATAGTGGGCATACGCTATGTTGACTGGTGATTTTGACGTCTGTGGGAACTGACGCTAGTCATCCGCAAGATGGCCGACACTAAAATTAAGTGAGTTTTTTTACGCATTGAATCAGCTTAAGAGGCAAAATTAACGTCAGGATCGAGCCTCATTGCTATTTTTTGAGTTTAGGACAAGTGTTTCTTATAGTGTCATGTAAAGAGCATTTAAATGTCAATCGTACTAATTGAAATGAAGAATGATACTAATTTTTTTTTTAGTTTAGATAATAAGATAAGCAGACCAAGAAGTAAGGCAGATTGTAATTAGAATTCAGAATCATGCTATGATTTGAGAGCTAATGAAAGCCAAGAAATTAAATTTGACTAACCTATACCGCAGTCAACAGAAGAAACAAAAAAACATGATTTCCGCAGTCATGAAGCTAGTTGCTTCTATGTATCATGCTTGTGCATCGTTATCTTCTTCGATCACATCTCAGAATCATTCTTAGAGTGCTCAGCATTTGGTTTACTAGTGATCATGATTCCCTTATGGAATTCGATGTGACGCGCGAGCAAGTGTATATGCAACAGCCGGATTTTCCCACGTAAGCAAAGATGACGCTTAATTAATGGCCAACAAGGACACCCATCTATTGTTTTCTTAGTGGCGCTACTTCTGTTTGGTAAGCATCTAGCTGCATGGCATCGTAATCATGCCATCAACCTCAACTGAGTCTGAAAGCCTTATCCCTATGGAAAGATGAGAATGAAATCCATCACTCACGGGTGGGCTCAAGCAGCTAATTAATTAATGGGTCAAGCGGTTTGAACCCTAACGATTCACCCTGCAAATCCCTTCATTTTTTCTGAGCTTACTAAGTGAGCTACCCCTCCCCCAAACAGGTAATTTTTTTTTTATAATAATGGTTTATTCCGGTTGAATCGGGTTCAGCTACCCATCTATTGTTGAAAGAGTGGGATGAAAAATAAAATTGTGGTATGAAATTTAAATTAATATAGTATCTCATTTCCTCATGTTTGTATAGCTTAGCACATTGTCTTGTCCTTGATCAATGATAAAGATATTGACCCTTAACTAGGGTCTATCATGAGTGACCCACCTCCCACCTTGTAATTTAATCTTAGTGCTCTCATTCATATTGCAAAAATCTAGCGTCACAGCTCCTCTAGTTTACTCAACTCTCTCACTCTTAGATGAAAAATGTCATCAAATCCTCACCACCAAAATTTCATAGAGTAGCTATCACAATAATTCGTTCTCACCCCATCGCCATCTAGGGGTGTGGCAAAGTGGGCCGACAACCCGCTTTCAACCCACCTTGAGTAGGTTAGGCATGTTGGCCCACATGTGAATGTGGGTTAAGATAGTCAATCTGCATCGGCTTAGTTGCGGGTTTGGCACACCAAAAAGTTAAAATATTTAAAAAACATTAATATGGTGTAAGAATAATTTTAGAGCTTTGCCCAACAAAACTCATTCAAAACACTTAAAATTTATTGAAATTTTGCATTTGTTTTTTAAAGACAAGATGGACCATTTAACTTTAATGGGGGTATATTTTGGGTTTTTGAAGATTCACATTTACATAAAAGAAAGACCACACACAAAAATACCCACATTAACATATTGGGCCGAAGGGCCCATCACACACACTTGCAGCCGCGGCGAGGCCAAGGCGGTGGAGTTCGTGGTGGTGGCCCCATGGCTGCTGCTGGTGCGTTTTGCGGCGGCGAGGGAGGTAGGTCGACCCAGAACGGCGCGGCTTCGGGGAGCAGGACCAAGGTGAAGAAGTCACGCGGTGGAATGGATGGCGACGTCAGCTAAGGTGGCTGATATGGCGGTTCGGAATGGGATAAACGGCATTGGTGGCTGGAAGCTTTGGCAGGGACTGAGATTGGTTCACCAGAACAGAAGAGTTGCATACTCTCAATGTCGAGTTCAATTATCCAGTTTCATTCTTCTCCTCTCACTGACACCGTCCGCCTCAGCCGCCACTCTCCCTGCTTTTTAGGCCTTCGCTCCTCTCCATCATCCCATGTTGGTATAAAGCTTCATCTTTCTTCTCCTATGCAGTCTTCTTGGTATTTGTTGTTGATAGTTTGTGAATGAAAAAAAATGTCTTTTTCTTAATGTATGATATTTTGCATGAAGGGGTTTTGTTTACTAGAAGCTACAAAACAAGTGCTGATTCACTTGTCTTCCTATCTTGTCCCACTTTACTCGTATGTTAGAAGTGCATGGGCCATGGCTAATGGCTAGAAAGGCTTGATCTGTTTACTGTTTAGTTTTAAATTATATAGCACTTATAGTTTGGATATGACAACCTGGCCTGCAGCTAGTTTGTTTTTTACTAAAATATGGCTATTTATATGAATAAACTATGTGACTATGGGGTGATTTTGGGATATTCCATTTGTGTTAGTTTGGCTAAGGTTGTTGTCAGCTTATAGGATTTACTATGATTGAAAAATTTGGGACATTCTTAATTAGTTCATGTTTGAAAATTCTTCTACAATTGATTTCTCTAACATGTATGTGTTAATCATGTGTCTCATCATGACTTTTGTGTACAGCTGCTATGGCTACTAAGGCTTGTGCTAAGGTGATCGATGTAAAAGCAGTGGCAATGCAAATCAGACAAGATATTAAAGCTGAAATCTACAGGATGAAAGAAGCCGTTGGCGTGACTCCAGGGCTAGCTGTAATCCTTGTCGGAGATAGGAATCCGATTGAAAATTATATAGTGCGTGACAAGAAGAGGGCTTGTGAAACTGTTGGAATCAATTTTTTGGAAGTACGTTTGCCTGAGGATTCCACAGAAAATGAAATTTTGAAGCATATTTCGTTACTGAATGATGACCCTTCAGTTCATGGCAATGTTTTTCAGATACCTTTATCTCGGGTATATTGATCTCTAACTTATTTTTCTTATGGAATTAAGTTATAATATATAAGCTTTTCAGTTATGAATGATGCATTAATAAGTTTATAACTCATGGAAGTTAAATTAGTTAATTTGTTGGCCTTGTAACAAACAGCATATGAAGAAGGAAAACTTGTGGAAGGGTGTTAGAATTGATAAGGATGTAGAGGGTTTTCATCCATTCAATATTGCTAGACTTGGCACTCCAATTGGAGAAGAACCCAGGTTTGTTCCCTGTACACCGTTGGGATGCATAGAGCTACTGCATATCTACAATGTTCCTATTAGTGGGAAGAGGGCTGTTGTGATTGGTCGGAGGAACGATTTTGTAGGATTGCCAGCTGCTCACTTGCTGCAAGTAAGATCGATGATCTCATTTATTTACACTCTTGTTGCATGATCAAATTATATGGATATGTTTCTTAATTTCAACTAATTTGGGTAATTTGACTTGACCAGAGGGAAGGTGCTAGGGTCAGTGTGGTGGATTCCAAAACCAGCAACCCTGAAGAGCTTACAAGACAGGCAGATATTGTGATCAGCTTTGCTGGGAGGCCAAACTTGGTTAGGAGAAGCTGGATAAAAGATGGCGCTGTAATTATTGATGCTGGAGCCAGCCTTGCTAAGGTGAGTCAACTTATTTCAAGGACTAATGTTTTTTAGGAATAAATTATTTCACATTCATTGCTCAAGTTTCAACATCAAGGTTATTGAATGAACCAAACCAATGCATGTTTGTAATTAACAGGATCCAAATCGCCCTGGAGGTTTTAGATGGGTTGGAGATGTTTGTTATGAAGAAGCCATAAAACTTGCCTCTGCTATGACACCGATTCATGGAGGAGTAGGCCCTATGGCAATGGCAATGCTTCTCCAAAATACGCTCCTCTCTGCAAAGAGGATGCACAACTTCGAATAACATTTTTGTCTAGGGAGTCTTGGATTTTGCCTACTAATATTTCATGACAATTGGCAATGCATTTATTCCATGAGAGACATTTTAAACTGATTATGACTATGACTGTAAATGATTTATTTCTAGGTGCAACTGCAAGTACTGTAGTACTTGTTAATTTATAAAGATAAACTCAAGTATTTGCTTAACTCTTGAGGTATTTGCATTTGCTAGAGTGTGCAAAATGACTGTTTATTTATAGCTGGTGAATACCATGTTATAAGAGAAACTGTATTTATCTGGTGAAGACCAAGATATAAGGCATAGTCTCGTTATGGCTATGTGCTGTTGTGGGCTGAGATCCCCATTGTGGGTTGAGGTCCTTGTTTGTTGGGTTGAAGTAGACAGGCTGCTGGACCGTGCTTTTGGGCCCAAGAGGCTGGTCTAGAACAGTTTTCATTTTAACAGTCAACCTTTACTGCATTTACTAATTTGATGTTGGGTAGTCAAGAGAAATAATTGAATTTTGATGAAGTCTAACACCTTATGCTTCCAATTGTAAGTCTTCCATATCATAAGTGCTGGGCCTAGCCCAACTTGAACTCATTTGTTATAAGTACTGTGCATCTGAGTCTATGCAAAGCAGCACAAACAATATAATTATATAAGTAAGAAGCATATTAAGAGAGTAATGTAATGATAAATAAAACCAGAGTATACAATATGTGAAAGGAGATATGACGCAATGAATGCCGTGGGTATTTGATACAAATTTTGTTCAAAATTAAAACTAAAATTAACTAGGCTAAGCTGGATTAAAAAGTGGTTGAATGAGTGTGTACTGCACATGGGATGAAAAAGATGATAGGATTGTCCTTAATTCTCATAATTTAACGTGACAACATGATGACAGATGCAGGAGCTTTCCCTTTTGGCATCTTCAAGATCGAGAGACAGTGACATCATAATTTCCATGGAGTACCACCTACGTACACTGGGATGGGTAAAACACTCCACACTCCACTGTCCACATGATCAAATAGATTAAATTAAATTAAATTTTATTTTTTCATTTCCTCCCTCTTTTCTAAGTACTAATTTGAGAGTTGACACCAAACGAAACATTTTTAATGTTCTATTTACATTAATTTAATTTTAAAAAAATATTTACATTAATTTAATTTAACTTTAAGAGTAAAGCGTCAAAGAAAAAAACTTGGGAGAAAGGTGGGATCTGGGATGAGTACATGTATTAAATATACCAGCTGATTTTGGGTACTCATATAGTAGTACTAGTACCAAGTAGCAAAAAAAAAAATAGTAGTACTACTACTAGTACCTATTTTCTCATGTACTAACTACTTTTGAAGTTTCGGATATAATTAATATCACATTTAAATTAATGATTAATATAAGCACCTGATGGCTAATACTCATATTTCACGTCCAATCCATTATAATTGATGAGCCATTGACCTTTCCACATTAAAGTTACTTTACCGTCATTAACGCCTTCATCATCACTGCAAACTTATTTGGTGTACATTAATATTTAACTTGTTTCTTTTATATTTAATTAATTATATTTTGAAATTGTCCTTTTATTTAAAAAACTAGTGTTTTTTTACACGCGCGTTGCACGGAGAATATGTCTGTCGTATTTGATTCGTTAATCAGTACTTATTTTTTAAAATATATTAAACAACAGATGTAATATAAGAGTCTGAAATTCGAAGCAAAGTGAAGAAAAATACTTCTCTTCTAAGCTTGATCCAGATCAACAGGAATTGGTTTGACATTCGTCATGAACATGATGACAATAGAACAAATCATAAATATAAGGAATTACCAACATATTAAACAACAGATGAAATAGAAGAGTCTGAAATGCTAAACAAAGTGGTAAAAAAGTCTTAAATTGAAACCCTTGTTGCATAGATTGTGATTTGCGCATTTGAATTACTAATAAAAAGATTGGTTAACGAAATCTCAAATACTGCAAAACATATAAGAGAATGGTTTAATGGTGGCTAATAAACAATAGCTTGAGTTAATCTACCATGACACGATTATGCACGTTCATTTCCGCTCATGTGTTCCCAACAATTTCTTGGTAGACAACATTGCGCGTGGAGCTTTGACAGCATATAAAATTAATTATATTAAATTTATTTTTTATTAATTTTAACATTAATTTATTTTCATATAAAATATCTCTTCTTGTTGAAAATGTTTACTCGGTAATGTCATATTTTATCTATCAAATTAAACTATCACATTATACATATTAACTCTTAAAGTTATTCATAAAATTGTGAAAAGTACTATGCAAAAGTACTGTAAACTATTTGAATTTAATTTTCTATTAGTTTTTAAATAAAATTCTCATGTAAAATAATACCTCCCATGAAATCTATTTATCATGTGATTTAAACATTTAGAACATTTGTATCTAAATAAATATTTTACTAATAAATTTATAGTTGTTTAGGAAAAATAATGAAAAATAATAGCTGTAACTTGGTTCCAATTTAGTCCTTGATTAGTTTAGGTTTAGGATGATTTGCTTCATGATCTTAGACATTAATGAAGAACTAAACTCTAAATAACTGGATAAAGAACACAAAACAACTGGATTATGAATTAACATAGAAGACACTAAATAAGCTAAACAGTAGAGCCAACCTTAAACCAAGTCAGAGCTTTAGTATTCATTTAGAACACAATAGAACAATAGAACACAATAGAACAATGTCAATAACCAAGCCAGAGCTTTAGTATTCCTTTAGCTAGTTTTTTTTTATAGATATTCATTTCATGCTTTTTATTTCTATCCCTTCTTATATATGTCATTTCTCTATGAAGTATCAGTCCATTAGTTGTTGTCGCTTGCCTTCCCTCACCCTCTTTTGGACCTTCTCAATGATAAAATGGTCATCTCTCTACTCATTGATAACCTGCTGCAACATTGTAAATTGAGTTAAAAAAATGATAAGTGACAAAAATAAGGCCTCTAAGTCTCTTGCTTTATGGTTGTACTAATAAAAAAAACAGTCACCAACACAATAAATTATAATCTTATGTTATAATCTTAAGCTATCCAAAGAAAAGTCACCAATCAATCTCAATTATGTGAGCATGACCCTTGCTTGTGCTATTAACATGCTCTATAACATATTTCCCATTCCTCAGATCCTCTAGTCTCTTTCAATAACCACTTCTTCAGAACTTGGATGAGGAGTTGCCTTAGAATCAACACTTACAGTTTTGTCATGTATAATTTCCAAACACTAAACCAAGAATTACAAAGAAAATGGAAAAAGAAAATGACCGAAAAAGTAAGGTCAATGATGAATTTGCAGCAATCCATATCGTACCAGATGTGATACAGGTTTGGACATGTATCATAAATGTTCATAATATTCATTATTATGCAGTCATATCATTTCTCTTCCATTCCAATTTTATGATCTAATGTCAAAAAGCAAGCATATCAAACCTGCATATCCAAGAAAAGGTGCTGGGAAGAGCTCAATGGGGTTGATCTTAAAAACTCTGAACTTTGGTTATCCAGGGACCTTCTCCTACCACACTCTTTTAATAAGAGCAGAACCTGTAAATAAAAAGAAGAAATTCACATGAAAAAAAAGAATATCAACACCAACAGCTATTATATCTCTCATTTTTCTTTACCTATCTTTTTCATTGGGATGTAGATAAAATAACTGTGAACATACTAACTCATTCATGTGAAGGATGCAAAAATTGTAGCAAGGCACATAATGGAAATAGACTAATAGAAATTGATGTAATTTAAAAATAGAAATTTACAGAATTAGGAAAAGAAAGGGAATGGAAGATTGATTTAGCAGAGGTGTATAAAACAGATAAGGTTGCAATATTTAAAGTGAGGATCATCAGGTTATTCATGTTGGTGGATTTAACATTCTAAGACAACTGAAAACATGATACCTTAATTTTCAAGAGTTAATGCTTTCATTTCTCCTCAAATTAATGGTTCAAAATCTACTTACAGTATGTGCCCTTTCCTACATACAAAATCTTTGAACCTATCTACAACAAATAAGACAAACCAAATGGAATAAAAATGTTACCTTTGGGGCTGTGAGCCAGTATGCAGATTTCCCTATCTCAATAGGGAAAGCGATGCTTCATCCCCTCTCCGGTGTTGGTACCTGCTAGTGAATCAAGGAGAGAGTAAGGCAGCCTCAACCCAATGCTTCCGAAAGACTTGCTTCTCTCCTCGACGATTAAATCGTAAGCAGTAGTGAAGACCAAGCCATCTGGTCTCACTCTCGCAGTAGTCACAATAGCACCTGCACAATTCAGCCCCCTCTATAAATATGTAGTGGGCATAGTCGAAATGGAAGAAACTATCGCCGATCATTCGATAAGAATCTATCCAGTTGGTGTTTAAGTGACACAAAAGAAAATGAAAATAAAGGGGAAAATACTTTATTTTTATAAACAAACTCAGATAGATAAGTTAAGATCTATAATGTGCAATGTCAAAATTCATTCACAGACTATGTGAGAAGAACTATTTTTTTATCTAACTATGGAACCTTGATTAGTTTGAAACCCTTTTGAAGAAGATTTGCAGAAAAATCATGATAGTTTTACAATATCCACAAATTAAACACCATCACTATTAGTCCATTTGAAAATGGTATTAGCCCATTTGAAACAGCAAATCGCTATTAGTCTATTACACAGCTTCAACACCTTAAACATTATAAGAATGTTGGTGTTAAAGTATTGGTAGTTACTTCTCTTCATGTTGATAGTAATTAGAGGAACATGAGACATTTTGGCTGTAGAACACACCATCAAGTATATAAAAAGAGATTTTGTATCCTCTACATGCTCACAAAATGAAAACCAGACTATGAACATTCAAAACAAAAAAGGTAAAAAATTTGCTAGCAAAAATAAAGATTATACCTCAAAATAATCATTTTACTTAGTGAAAGCAATACTCCAAATATACATGATTCAAATAGCAAAATCCCCTGAAAACAGATAGAAAGAGAACTTTAGATAAGCCCGTCTAGAACAACGAATACTTTGAATTTTAACTACAACCTTACATGACACGCATTATCCACAGCAGAAGTGAAGTGCTTCTCAAATTTATTTTCTTAGAGCCATAGCTTCTTTCTTAACAGATAAAGCGCATCTCTGATCTGTCCCTTCAATTCCTTGCACTTGCGTCAGAGCAAGCACTGCCATGAAAAACCTGAAACCATCATAGACAAAGAAACAGTCAACAAAAGAAGACCAAATAGAAATGACAGAAAAACTCAAATCGATGGCCACCATCGGATCCTGTCCTCCTATCTCGGCCAAAATCTATAGTAGACCTCATCGCTCTCCATTAACAAACACCTTGCAATCAATATATATTAGAAAAACTAATTTTAAAAAGTGGTTAACGTACCAGGATAGTACTTGCCGGTGACACAAAGGAATTGTAAGCGATCGAGACCGAAGAAGTCTTCGTTTGAGCAATTTCATATAAAAAAAGCCAAATCAGCTCATTCCGTTAGTTTTTTAACGTGTCCGAGTGACGGAGGGGTAGACGGTGCACTGTTTGAAAACATGAGGGGTAGAAACGTCGACAAAAATAGAACAGGGGCATAATTTGCACAAACTTGAAACATAAGGGGCCAAAAGTGCTTTTTAGCCTAACTTTTATATGGATTGTAATGAATTACTATTGTTATAATTATGCAGTTTATGGCAGCTTTTGGTGCAACGGTTCTATTTCCATCGATGTGGGAGTGAAAAAGTAAAAAAATAATGTCCCTTTCTCTCTGTGTATGTGTGTTTTTTATTTGGCGTGCAATTTGCTATTGTTGCTGTTATAAAAGAACCAGGAATGCCAATGGTTGGATCTACTCGATCACATTCAAACTATGCCTTATAAAAAAAAATACAAACACATGCACATCCGCTTAATTATAATGACCCATGATAAAGTTTGGGTTAAATAAACCATCATCCAATCACATTTGAGATAATTTCCAACTCATTTATCTCAAATGTGATTGGATGATGGGTTATTTAACCCAAACTTTATCATGAGTCATTTAAACAACCCTTATAATGACCAGTTTGTTTAGCCCTGTTTAGCAAGTTCAATTGCCTTATACAAGTGTGGATTTTGAGGGGGGGGGGTTAATAGTGAAACAAACAAAAGTAATTAATGTGGCATGTGCATGCAGGTTGTAAATTTCTCATATTAGAAATTGAGTACAATAGTTGCTACAATCTACAAGCCACGGCAAGGTATAAACATGAATTGAAATGAAGTTAGAAGAGGACATGATAATTATTATAGTCTTCGCGTGCCATATATTGAACTCACATGCACCGCACGTACATTTATATTTATATATATGCAGTCGACGGAAGGCTTCATAACAAATATTGCATATGAAGTTGAGTACTTAGCTTGATGAAATGGATGGAGACTTGTTGCTTCTAATTTAGTTCTAATAAATAACAGCCAAATTAGCTTATGCTATGCTATATATCACGTTTATCGCACGGTAAATATAATAAAGTAAGACCATGTCTATTAAAACAGGTTTGGTTCTTCCTCTCTTAACGGCTAATATCTAAATCTCTCACTTTAAACTCACTTTATATGAGCTGAATCTTGGCACATAGGAATTAGGAAGTGCTCATGTGTGGACGCATGATGACATGAGTGACATTGCATAATTTATTTTCATAATATACAAAATATTTTAGAAGATATAAGGTGGCAAAAGCAAATTAAATCAGGAATTTACGTATAATTTTTTTGGTGAATTAAATAATTACGTATATGGTGGAGCGTTGCCTTTTCACTTTTGAATGTTCACCCAAGAAAGAAGCTCCATTCAGCAACGGCAACTAGTGTTGTTATTATTACATTGGAATAAATCGACCCGTAAAAGGCTGTGCTGTTTTCTATGATGTTGGTAATGGTAACTGGACTGGGCGAGCCCCTAGAGGGGCAACGCCCAGCATGTATCCCGCCCTGAGGCGGGGCCCTGGCCTTCAGATGGGCCTTGATCTCGGAGGCCCAATTGGCCCAATAGGTAGTACCCAAGCTCTATAAATAGGAGGTAGTTATCAATTGTAAGGGACTTTTGGGCTCATTTGATGAAGTAACACATAAAATTCAGCATTCTCTCTCTTACTCTCTCTCTCTAGCACAATCTCTCTACCCTTAGGTACTATACCTTTCCTCAATGTTCATTCCCAGAACATTTGGCGCCGTCTGTGGGGACTGTAAACTTTCTACTCCCATTCACGTGGATTGATTGTGCATGAAGTTACCTCTGATTGTGATTAGGCAACTCTCTGGTTTTCCGATTTTGATTCTGTGACTAGTGTTGGTTTTCCGATCGAGTTTGCATCGTTTCTGGTTTAGATGGAGACTCGACGCAGGAGGCAACATCATTCACCAATGCGACAGCGGATTTCGCCGCCTCGGCGGCCTCATCGTGTGGACCTGGATTCTCCGGTGCGAACGGCAGGAGTACAGTCGCCCTCTCCTCCTCCATCACCACCACCTCCTCCATCACCACCACCTCCTCCATCGCCTTCACAGGTGGGATCTCGGGAGCACTCACCAGGGAATTCACCTGCTCCGGAACAACAACCGGCGGTGACGCAGGAGCAATGGCGCCATTTGATGCGCAGCATTGGCAACATCCAGCAGCGGAATGAGCATCTACAGGCTCAGTTAGATTTCTACCGTCGCGAGCAGCGAGATGATGGAAGCAGAGAAGCAGATTCCGTGGCTGAGTTCCGTCCGTTCTCGGAAGATGTCGAGAGTGTGGCGATTCCGGATAACATGAAAACGTTAGTTCTGGATTCTTACAGCGGAGATTCCGATCCGAAAGATCATCTACTGTACTTTAATACGAAAATGGTGATAATTGCGGCGTCAGATGCGGTGAAGTGCAGGATGTTTCCATCGACGTTCAAATCGACGGCAATGGCGTGGTTCACAACTTTGCCGCGTGGATCGATTTCAAATTTCAGAGACTTCTCATCCAAGTTTCTAGTGCAATTCTCGGCAAATAAGAATCAGCCGGTGACGATCAATGACCTATACAATATTCGTCAGCAGGAAGGGGAGTCACTGAAAGAGTACATGGCAAGGTATAGCGCGGCGTCGGTAAAGGTAGAGGACGAGGAGCCTCGAGCTTGTGCTTTAGCATTTAAAAACGGTTTGCTGCCGGGAGGGTTGAACAGCAAATTGACACGTAAGCCGGCGCGCTCGATGGGAGAGATGCGTGCTCGTGCCAGCACTTATATTCTCGACGAGGAGGACGACGCTTTCAAAAGAAAGCGCGCGAAGTTGGAAAAGGGCGACACGTCGCCCAAGCGCGTGAAAAAAGATAGGAGCGGCGAAGATAAGGGGGATGGCAAACAGCAGAGGCCAGGTAAGGGGAAGTCGGTATTCAAACCGACCAAGGAACAGTTGTATCCACGGCGCGATGATTATGAACAACGTCGGCCTTGGCAATCTAAGTCTCATCGCCAGCGGGAGGAAACTGATATGGTGATGAACACAGATGCATCGGATATGCTCCGAGGGGCAAGCGACGCAAATCTAGTGGATGAGCCGCAGGCCCCAAAGTATCAGCCACGGGACGCCAATCCCAAGAAGTGGTGCGAGTTCCACCGGTCCGCCGGGCATAATACGGATGACTGTTGGACTTTGCAGCGGGAGATTGATAAGTTGATTCGGGCGGGATATCAAGGAAATCGTCAAGGCCAGTGGCGCAATGGTGGCGATCAAAACAAAGCGCACAAGCGGGAGGAGGAGCGAGCGGACACTAAGGGCAAGAAAAAGCAAGAATCAGCGGCTATCGCCACAAAAGGGGCTGATGACACGTTCGCTCAACACTCAGGACCGCCCGTCGGGACCATCAACACCATCGCCGGGGGATTTGGCGGCGGTGGCGACACTCATGCGGCGCGTAAGCGCCATGTTCGTGCCGTTAATTCCGTTCATGAGGTCGCTTTTGGATTCGTACACCCTGACATAACAATCTCGATGGCGGACTTTGAGGGGATAAAGCCTCATAAGGACGACCCGATTGTGGTGCAGTTAAGGATGAACAGTTTCAACGTTAGAAGGGTACTCCTGGATCAGGGTAGTTCGGCTGATATTATCTATGGTGATGCATTTGACAAGTTGGGACTAACTGACAATGATCTAACTCCATACACGGGAACCTTGGTAGGTTTCGCGGGGGAGCAAGTAATGGTGCGGGGATACATTGATCTAGACACAATATTTGGGGAAGACGAGTGTGCTAGGGTTTTGAAGGTAAGGTATCTGGTTCTCCAGGTGGTAGCATCCTACAATGTCATCATTGGGCGAAATACATTGAATCGCCTTTGTGCTGTAATTTCGACAGCCCACTTAGCGGTCAAGTATCCGCTAAGCAGTGGAAAGGTGGGAAAGCTGAAGGTGGACCAGAAGATGGCGAGGGAGTGTTACAATAATTGCCTTAACTTGTACGGCAAGAAGAGTGCGTTGGTTGGTCATAGATGTTATGAAATCGAAGCTTCGGATGAAAATCTTGATCCCCGGGGCGAGGGGCGAGTAAATAGGCCCACGCCAATTGAGGAAACGAAGGCGCTAAAGTTTGGCGATCGCACTTTGAAGATTGGGACCAGACTGACGGAAGAGCAGGAGACGCGCCTGACAAAACTGCTTGGGGAGAACTTAGACTTGTTTGCTTGGAGCTGCAAAGACATGCCTGGAATTGATCCAAACTTCATATGCCATCGATTAGCATTGAATCCAAGTGTCAAGCCAGTTTCACAACTTAGGAGGCGCTTGGGTGGCGACAAAGGGAAGGCGGTGCAACAGGAGGTCGACAAGTTGCTGGCGGCAGAGTTCATCAGGGAAGTGAAGTATCCGACGTGGTTGGCGAACGTCGTAATGGTGAAGAAGGCGAACGGGAAATGGCGAATGTGTGTAGATTACACAGACTTAAACAAAGCATGTCCAAAAGATTCGTATCCCCTTCCCAGCATCGATAGCCTTGTTGATGGTGCCTCGGGCAACGAACTGCTTAGCTTGATGGATGCTTACTCTGGCTATCATCAAATCCGCATGCACCCGGCAGACGAGGACAAAACGGCTTTTATGACTGCCAGAGTCAATTATTGCTATCGCACCATGCCGTTTGGACTAAAGAACGCTGGGGCTACCTACCAAAGATTGATGGATAGGGTTTTTGCTGGGCAGGTGGGAAGAAACATGGAGGTTTACGTTGATGACATGATTGTTAAATCAGTACGAGGTTTAGACCATCATCAAGATCTGGAGGAAGCATTTGGCGAAATAAGGAAGCACAGTATGCGCCTCAATCCGGAGAAGTGCTCTTTTGGTGTTCAGGGGGGCAAGTTTTTGGGATTCATGATCACATCCAGAGGAATCGAGATAAACCCAGAAAAATGCAAGGCGATTCAGCAGATGAAAAGCCCTTCCAATGTGAAAGAGGTCCAACGTTTGACGGGGCGAATAGCAGCTTTATCTCGGTTTCTTCCCAAGTCCGGTGACAGATCTTTTCCTTTTTTCAAGTGTCTTCGTAAGAATGTCGCATTCGAGTGGACGGCGGAGTGTGAGGAAGCTTTTGTTCGCCTCAAGGAACTCCTATCGTCACCGCCAATCTTGTCAAAACCAATGTAGGGACACCCGCTGCATTTGTATTTTGCTGTGAGCGATAGTGCTCTGAGTTCTGTGATGTTGCAGGAGATAGATGGCGAGCATCGAATTGTTTATTTTGTTAGTCACACACTCCAGGGCGCGGAGGTCAGATATCAGAAAATTGAGAAGGCGGCGCTGGCGGTCCTCGTCACCGCCCGGCGGTTGAGACCTTATTTTCAGAGTTTTCCCGTAAAGGTGCGGACGGATTTGCCCTTGAGACAAGTATTACAAAAACCGGATTTATCAGGTAGATTGGTCGCCTGGTCGGTTGAATTGTCAGAGTATGGTTTGCAATACGATAAGCGGGGCACGGTTGGTGCGCAGTCACTAGCTGACTTTGTGGTCGAGTTGACTCCAGATCGGTTTGAAAGAGTGGACACTCAGTGGACTCTCTTCGTGGATGGATCCTCCAATAGTAGTGGCAGCGGCGCGGGAGTAACGTTAGAAGGGCCAGGGGAACTAGTGTTGGAGCAGTCTCTGAAATTTGAGTTCAAAGCAACGAACAACCAAGCAGAATATGAAGCTCTCATCGCCGGATTGAAGTTGGCGCGGGAAGTAAAGATCAGGAGTTTGTTGATAAGAACGGACTCACAATTGGTGGAAAATCAAGTGAAGGGAACTTTCCAGGTCAAAGATCCTAATCTGATCAAGTACCTTGAGCGGGTACGGTATTTGATGACACTCTTTCAAGAGGTCGTGGTGGAGTACGTTCCTCGGGCAGAAAATCAGCGGGCGGACGCGCTAGCCAAACTGGCAAGCACGCGGAAGCCCGGCAATAACAAAAGTGTGATTCAGGAAACGCTGGCGTACCCAAGCATCGAAGGCGAGCTCATGGCCTGCGTGAACAGAGGGAGAACATGGATGGATCCCATAATATCTATCTTGGCGGGGGACTCGGCAGAAGTGGAGCAATGCACGAAGGAGCAGCAGCGGGAGGCGAGTCACTATACTCTCATTGACGGACACTTGTATCGCCGTGGTTTCTCGACGCCATTGTTGAAATGTGTACCGCCAGAGAAGTACGAAGCGATAATGTCTGAAGTACATGAAGGAGTGTGCGCGAGCCACATCGGGGGAAGGTCTTTGGCTTGCAAAGTGTTGAGGGCGGGTTTTTACTGGCCCACCCTCAGGAAAGATTGTATGGACTTCGTGAAGCAGTGCAAGGAGTGTCAAGTGTTCGCGGATTTGTCTAAGGCACCGCCAAAAGAGTTGGTAACGATGAGCGCCCCGTGGCCTTTCGCCATGTGGGGTGTGGACTTAGTAGGACCTTTCCCGACCGCCAGGGCACAAATGAAGTTTATATTGGTGGCGGTGGACTACTTCACTAAATGGATTGAGGCGGAACCCTTGGCCAAGATTACTTCTGCAAAGATAGTCAATTTCTATTGGAAGCGTATTGTTTGCAGGTTCGGGATCCCAAGGGCGATCGTATCTGACAATGGGACCCAGTTTTCAAGTTGTCAAACAAGGGAGTTCTGCAAGGAAATGGGCATACAGATGAGGTTCGCCTCTGTTGAGCATCCGCAGACGAACGGGCAGGTAGAATCTGCAAACAGGGTAATCCTACGAGGACTAAGACGACGACTCGCGGAGGCTAAGGGAGCTTGGTTGGATGAACTTCCGGCGGTGCTGTGGTCGTACAACACCACCGAGCAATCTACTACAAGGGAAACCCCCTTTAGAATGACCTACGGGGTAGATGCAATGTTGCCGGTGGAGATTGACAACTTTACATGGCGGACTCGACCAGGTTTTGAAGAGGAAAATCAGGCCAACATGGCGGTGGAGCTAGACCTTTTGTCGGAAACGCGCGACGAGGCGCACATTCGGGAAACAGCAATGAAGCAGCGCGTGGCGGCAAAGTTCAACAGCAGGGTTCGCGTCCGAGATATGCAGGTTGGCGACCTGGTCCTCAAGTGGCGATCGGGAGCCCCGGGGAACAAGCTTACTCCCAACTGGGAAGGGCCCTACCGCATTATTAAAGTTCTTGGTAATGGGGCCTATCACTTAGAGGAGCTTGATGGGAGGCGGTTACCTCGATCGTTCAATGGTTTGAGCTTGCGCTACTTTTATAGTTGATCGCAGGCGAGAAAGTGAACAAGGCGGAATCGCCGGAGCCAGATATCTTTAGGATTTTCCGAAGTGTTCTCAAATTCTCCAATGTACTGCAACGACAAATCAATAAAATAAAACGAAAATTCACGAAATTCGTGTCCAAAAAATTCCAGGGATTCCCTGACGATCGGAATTGCCGATCGACATAAAGAATTACGGCGATCACTAAGTGGGACAAGCTTGATCCCCAAAGGGGCTTGTTGGAACCCTGAAGGTTGTGGCGATTCCACAAATGGCCTTTGACGCCTGGGAATCACCCTCCGGAAAGTCTGACGTGATCGCCGGTCCCGTAAACGATGTGCTGGGTAAGTCTCGCCAGAATACGACGAGCGCCGTTAACTAGGCAAAAGTTCACGAAATTCGTGTCCAAAAAATTCCAGGGATTCCCTGACGATCGGAATTGCCGATCGACATAAAGAATTACGGCGATCACTAAGTGGGACAAGCTTGATCCCCAAAGGGGCTTGCTGGAACCCTGAAGGTTGTGGCGATTCCACAAATGGCCTTTGACGCCTGGGAATCACCCTCCGGAAAGTCTGACGTGATCGCCGGTCCCGTAAACGATGTGCTGGGTAAGTCTCGCCAGAATACGACGAGCGCCGTTAACTAGGCAAAAGTCTTGGGACCCCCAAATGGCCATTGGGATCCAAGCATTGTAAGCCCCGAGCGGGCAAAGCCCCGGGCGAAGTCCTCGAGAATGGAGGCCGTTTCTTCCTATTAGGGAAAAAACGTCTAAAGTCTTGGTGGTGGAATACCAAGCAACAAGTCCTAGTTAAAATTAAGGCACGAAATCGTTAGGCGTAATTCAATCATATGACGCGTGAAAAATAGCGCAAGATATAAGGTCGGCGAATGAATAGGAGGGAAGGCGAGTAGTGTACGGCGAAAGCGTTCCAATATGACTTACAAAATATCCAACGGCGATATAAAAAGCTATGGCGAAGGGTTCCTTAAACATAGGCGAATGGCGGAAAAGTACACTACAAGGTGACAGTAAAAGATAAAGGTAATGTTAAAAATTACATTATTCATTGTTTTCTTTCTCCTGTTCTTCTTCTTCCTCTTCTTCTTCAGTCGCTGTCCAGAGGTTTTGGTCAATCAGGGGAGGATCGTCGGGACCAACCAGTCCTGCGGCGGTTATCTCTTTCATTACTCCCATGGCGCTAAAGTCAAAGTTCGGGTACAAATGTTGGGCCTGATCTTTGGCGAGGTAGAAACCGCGCTCGCGGTTGTCAAGGGCGATGTCAGCGGCTTGTTCCCTCGCCTCAATGGCTTTGGCCTTCTCCGTCGCCAGCTCGTCCTCTAGACTTTTGATCTTTGCTAGTTGGGAAGCAATCTCAGCATCTTTCGTGGCGAGGGCCTCGGCATGAGTTTCGGTCGCTTTCTTGATCTCCTCGGACGTAGCCTGCATCACCGCCTCCATGTCAGATTTCGCCAAGGCCAAGGACTCCGCAGACTTTTTCTCTTGCTCCGCCAACGCCTTTTTCACTAACTCCAGCTCAGCGCACAATATGGCAAGCTCTGACTCCTTAGCAATCAGCGCCTCGCCTCGGGCGATCAAGTCCTTCTCAGCTTGCTCTTTTTCCTTCTTGCAAGCTTGAAGGCTTGCATCAAGCTCATCTGCTTCTTCCTTCATCAGCGCCAGCTGATCCTCCAGCTCGCCGATTTTAATCCCCGTCGTGCCAATCATCTTGTCGGCATAGACTTTGTCTTTTCCTGCCTGCGTCGCCAGTTTGTCGAAACGCTTTTCCCAAGCAGCGGCGGCTTCTTGATGCTTAGCACTTTCGGCCTTCAACCGCTCAGCTTCAACGTTGGCGGCATTGAACTTCTCAAACGTGTGAGCAAAGATGCACCCAGCGCGTAGGAGGCAAGCAAGAGTCTCCTCCTTGGTGTCATTCAGGCCCCGACTCAAAACTTCTTTTTCTATAACGTCACGGTTGAGACCAGCAAGAAAGAATTCTGAGGGTTCAATGGCGTTGGGGAGCATATTATAATAGCTTGAGGAACCGACCTCGGGAGCAGGGGCTTGTTCAATTCGAGCTGCTTCAGAGGTAGTGGCAGCGCCAGGACAGGATTTTTCCCCTTGATGAGGCGGGGAAGGCATGGAGCCTGCATCATGTGTTGAGGGCGGGCTAGGAGGCGCATCTTGGCGAGGGGGAGACTTTGGGGTTTCATTTTCTTTTTCCTTATCTCCAATAGGAGTGTCGGAAGACGCAGCAGCTTTTGTGGCGTTAGCGCCGGCGGAGGCGGCTGTTGCGCCAATAGAGGACTCAGCGGCAACAGCAGCGGTCGCACCGGCGGAGGCAGGAGAAGAAGCTGGTACGGCGGTTGGCTCGGTAGCTGCGGCGACAGAGGCTTCAGCGACATTTTTGCCTTTAGGCGCAGCAGCAGTAGTGGGCTGAGCGCCAGGGTTGGATGTGCCGGCGTCGGAGGAGGCTTTGGTCAATCTTCTCCTCTTGGGAGCTTTGGTGCTCTCGGCTTGGTTCTCAGCACCGCCCCGTTTTTTCGCGTCGCCCTCAGTGTTGAATTTTGGGGAAAAGCGAGCCATTCTCCTCTCGCGGGCCTTCAGGAGCTCGGCGTTCGTGAAATTCATATCTTCTGTAACAATAAAAAAAAACGATCAGTGATAACATAGGAGTCGAGAAAGGAAATGTCAATAATAAAAGTGAGCTATGGGCAACCTAAGTATTTGGGAGTTCTTGAGAGGTCAGCGCCCTCAAGGACTGTTGTGCAGTCAAGGATGGGAAGTGGGGCAAGGAGATTAAGAAAAGCTTTATCGTTGGTGGACAAGGAATCCTCTGAAGGATCGGTGATCCCGTTGGGCTTCTCTGTCCAGTAAAGAGGAAAGAGGGCGGTCCCGTCTCTGAGGGTGAATGCCTCTGGGTAGGCGGGATGAACCGCCACACGGAAGTACTTTCGTGCGAAGGAGGACTTCGCGTTACTTTTGTGGGGATGCAAACACTTCCGGCCGGCTCGGGCCTTCAAGGAAATCCATCCTTTGTTTTTGATGGACTTGGGGTCGACGTCGTAAAGGTAGAAGAAACTGGTGGGGGATGGGGCGATGCCGACAGCGGCGCTTAGGATTTCAAAACATCGAATGAAGGCCCAGGCGTTAGGGTGGAGTTGACAGGGAGCTGCGTTGATGTCGCGGAGGATGGTTTGGACAAAGGGCGAGAAAGGAAGCCTGATTCCAAGCTCGCTAAACATGTATTCGTACGCAAAGAAAAAATGGGATCTCTTTACGTCGCCGTATGGCTTGTGAAGCCAGGGGCGATCCCCGGGACTGCAAACCCAGATCCTGAGTTTGGCGTTAAACTCATCGTCATTGGACAAGCCACCCAGGGAGTTCACGAATTGCACAATGGGATCGCTATCTTGGAAGATGGAAGGTTGATCTATAGCCTCGTGTTTGGGGGCTACTTGGACTGGAAGGGGCAGAGTGGCGTAGGTTTTTAGTCGGTGAGCTGGGATCTCCGGAACCTCTAAACGGAGGCCGCCGGCAGCGGTGGAGTCAGGGTCGCTTTCGGAGGAGGAAGAAGAGTGATTAGGGGAGGTAGGGTTTGAAGCCATTTTTAGAAGACAGTGAAGTGAAAGAAAGGAAAAGATCAGTATGTGTGCGATGTAAAGATAAGGACAGTGGGACTCACCGGAGTAGGATGTGAAGAGTGGGTAGCGGAAAGGGTGATAAGCGACGGCTCCGGAGCGGAAGTGGGCAGAAGGAGTTTGGTAAGCGATTAGGGAAGTGAAGAGGGGTCTCGGAAAGGGATGACAGTGGGGAAGAAGGGTTTTTATAGGAGAAGGGGAGAAGCTGGAAGGGTGACGCGTGTTGGACGCGTGTGGAAGGTTGGAAGTCATGATGGTTTTGGGGAGGTGGGTCGCGTGCAAAGGGGAGTTACTGCGCACGATGGGACGGTTATGAAAGGTGAAGTGACGGTTCCGAAGAAAGAGGGAAATTGATGTAACCAACACATCACGTGGGGCAGCCACGTGAGGCAGATAGAAATTTGTGAGGCAGATAGAAATTTGAAAGGGTTTTAAAATAAGGGAAAGCGCGAAAAGCCTCGCCACTACAAGGATCAAACACCATCGCCTGACGATTGACAACAACAACGAAGTTCAGTCGCTCGCCGGGGTCACCGCCAGTCAATGATTGAATGATCGGCACATGACCCATACCTGCCACCTTTCCCGCCGGCGAGCGATCATACACCTGCTCCAACTTATCACCAATACAAAGTAGTCGTTCTCGCCGCTTGCAGACTTGTGGACTTGCCAGCTTGGTTTGCTCGTCAAGTCGGTGGACTGGGTAACTGAAAATGCTAGTTTCCTTTTGCTCACGCCATGTTGGCGATATAGTTAACTTCTCTTTTCTCAAGCCATGTTGGCAGTGTAGATTCCGGTGTACAATAAGACATGTAACAGCATTTAAAAGACACCCTTAGCTCTCGTACCTCGAGCTCGGTGTCTTGTGGACTAGTGGACTGGGCGAGCCCCTAGAGGGGCAACGCCCAGCATGTATCCCGCCCTGAGGCGGGGCCCTGGCCTTCAAATGGGCCTTGATCTCGGAGGCCCAATTGGCCCAATAGGTAGTACCCAAGCTCTATAAATAGGAGGTAGTTATCAATTGTAAGGGACTTTTGGGCTCATTTGATGAAGTAACACATAAAATTCAGCATTCTCTCTCTTACTCTCTCTCTCTAGCACAATCTCTCTACCCTTAGGTACTATACCTTTCCTCAATGTTCATTCCCAGAACAGTAACACTTTTCCAAACTAGGTACCTCTCCTCGTAAAATACACGCAACTATGCTTAGTATGTAGATTTCTCTAGTTATGCTAATTTTTCATATTAACATTTATTATTATGTAAAATATAATATTTGTTTACTTCATAAATATTTTGAAAACAACTAATATATCAATACAACTGGTAGATAGTTGAACTCGTTAAGCATTTAGTTCAGACTTCGATTTCTAGGCGGTTCATATGGAGAAACATTTGTTGAGACTCGAATGATTAGTCTCATGGTTGCCGGTTGTAGGATACCTTAGAGATACTTACCCGCTTAAAGTAATCTCAAAGCCTCTAGGTCACCCTAGGTATACGCTAGCGCTCTTAACAAGCTCTCTAGGTCCAACACTCATGAAAACCCGAGTCGGTGGATCCTCCATTCATCTGACCGGAGGTGTGGATAACAAAGCCCCGGTAGTACTATATGGGATACCTTAAATATCATGAGAATCATGAGAATCATGAGAATAATGAAATAAACATAATTTTGACTTGAGAATCCAAATGCTATCCCACTTGTATTTCTTTCCATTACAGTTACAGACAGCACAATCTTCCGTTTCCAATTTCAGTGCTCCAATCCAAATTAAGTTAAGGAATGTGAGTATTTCATTCTAAATTATTTACTAATTTGATTTAATTTGATTATTTCTTTATGGTCTTCTTCCCTTTTTTTCCTCTGCCAACTTGTTTTGTTTTTTGTAATCATCTTTGTACTTTAAAGTTCTGAGATGCGAGGGACAGTACTACCAAACTACCCTGCATAAAAAGCAAAGCAAAGCATGAGAGAGAAACACAAACAGAAACTGCATTGTCCAAACAACACAGAGAAAGAGAGAGATCTAACCAGCATGGGGTGACTCAGAAAATGGAATAAAGAAAAGGGAGGAAAACAAAAGCAACATAACTTGTTCATCGCCACTGATGGTGGAACCAAATTGTTCAACTTGATTTTTTTTTCTTTCTGGTAAGTAACTTGTTACCTGAATTATGTGTTTTTTGTTGTAGTTTTTGTTCTTTGATCACTTGTTTCTCATGTTTTTTTTTATGATGATCACTTATGAGTTATGAGCATGAAAGTTTATGTTGTTTTTCAGTGGCAAAATTCTGAAAACTTTTTGTTTTGTTGAGTTTTTCATTGTTTTAATGGGACTTTTTGTGTTTGATCAGTGCTAATTCTGGTGTATTAGCTGTTTGTTCAGTCACTCTTGGAACTTGTGAATTCTACTGACCAGGTATTTTTTCTTTTTCTGGTTTTGGTGTTATTTCTGATAATTTACTTTTGCTTTGTTAAGAAAAATGGCAATTCTATGATTTATCTGAAACTGAACCATTTTTGCTCCTTCTGAAACTGTAGTTGTGATAAGTGGTTCTGGTTTGGGATCAAGTTCCTTCAACATCAGAAGACAAAGTGCTGGTGTTCTAGGCCGGAGCGATGGCGGCTCTGTCCCATTCTGACTCTAAGAGAATGTACTCATGGTGGTGGGACAGCCACATAAGCCCCAAAAACTCAAAATGGCTCCAAGAAAATCTCACAGGTAATGCTTACTTCCTTTCTGGCTTTGGTGCCAATTTTGTTTAATATTGTTGTGGCAATAATTCTAGTAAATTGAAAATTTTCTGTTAACATTCATCTGGTGCTCACTAATTTATCTGATGGTGTCTAATCATGAACAGATATGGATTCCAAAGTGAAGCAAATGATCAAGCTCATTGAAGAAGATGCAGATTCCTTTGCCAGGAGGGCAGAAATGTACTACAAGAAGCGCCCTGAGCTCATGAAATTGGTTGAAGAGTTTTACCGGGCGTATCGGGCGTTGGCTGAGAGATACGATCACGCAACCGGAGTGATACGCCAGGCCCATCATACCATGGCTGAAGCATTTCCTAATCAAGTCCCTCTGATGGTAGCAGATGATTTACCTGCAGTTTCTTCCATGGAGACTGAACCGCATACGCCGCATATACCCCACAATTCACATGCATTTCTTGACTCAGATGATCTGCAAAAGGGTGCTTCTACTCATTTCCATGCTATCAAAAGAAATGGACCTTATACTGATGAACCTGATTCTACTGCATACAGAAAGGGCTTGAAACAGCTCAATGATCTCTTCATGTTAAGAGAACAATTAAGTCATGCAAAGTTCGCAGAAGGACGCGCTAGAAGGGGACTCAATTTTCATGACACAGAGGAGAATAATGGGGTAAACAATGGAAGCCATGATACTGAACCTCAAATCTTATCTGAGTCTGAACGGATGACTAATGCTGAGACAGAAATCTTGGCCTTGAAGAAAGCCCTTGCTAGATTAGAAAGTGAAAAGGAAGCTGGCTTGTTTCAATATCAAGAGAGTTTGGAGAGGTTGTGTAACCTGGAATCAGAAATGTCTCGCGCCAGAGAGAATTCTCAAGGACTTGATGAACGAGCAAGCAAAGCTGAAGCTGAAGTTCAAACCTTGAAGGAAGCCCTTACTGAATTACAGGCTGAAAGAGAAGCTAGTCTTCTTCGGTACCAGCAATGCTTGGAGAAAACATGTGATCTGGAGAAAAATATTTCTTCTGCTCAAAAGGATATAGGAGAACTCAATGAGCGAGCTAGTAAAGCTGAAACTGAAGCTGAATCCTTAAAGCAAAACCTTGCTAGGGTGGAAACTCAAAAGGAAGCTGCTCTTTTTCAGTATAACCAGTCCTTGGAGATATTATCAAAACTGGAGGAGAGATTAGTACAAGCTGAGGAGAACGCGATGAGAATTAACGCTGAAGCTAATATAGCTAAAAATGAAATTGAGGACATGAAGTTAGAAATCAGTAAACTTACTGAAGAGAAGGAAGACGCAGCTCTTCGATATCAGCAATGCTTGGAGATAATTTCCAGTTTGGAGCATAAACTCTCTTGTGCTGAAGAGGAGGTGAATAGGCTAAATTGCAAGATAAATGATGGGGTTGAAAAGTTGAATAGTTCTGAACAAAAGTGTCATCTCTTTGAAACATCAAATCAGACCCTCCAATCTGAATTGCAGGCTTTAACACAGAAGATGGGATCTCAAAGTGAAGAGCTCTGTGAGAAGCAGAAGGAATTGGGTAGACTTTGGACTTGCATACAGGAGGAGAGATTGCGATTTGTTGAGGCCGAAACTGCTTTCCAAACTCTTCAGAATCTGCATTCCCAATCTCAGGAAGAGCTTAGATCTCTTGCTGCTGAGCTTCATAATAAGGCTGAAATTCTGGAGAATATGGAATCCCATAAGAAGGCTTTAGAGGATGAAGTACACAAGGCCAAGGAGGAAAACAAAATTCTAAATGAGATCAAATTGTCTTCTTCTTTGTCTATAAAAAGTTTGCAGGATGAGATATTGAATCTAAGGGAGACAATAGAGAAACTTGAACTGGAGGTTGGAGTGCGAGCAGATGAACGAAATGCTCTTCAACAAGAAATTTACTGTCTTAAAGAGGAGCTTAATGATGTGAAAAAGAGACATGAATCCATGATGGAGGAGGTCGGATCAACCGGCTTAGACGCACAGTGCTTTGCCTTATCTGTGAAGAAATTACAAGATGAGAACTCAAAGCTGAAGGAAATATGCGAGGCTGACAAAGGTGAGAAAGCAGAACTGCAGGAAAAACTGGAGATCATGGAGAAACTTTTGGAGAAAAATGCTGTTTTGGAGAGTTCCCTTTCAGGTTTGAATTCCGAGCTGGAGTGTGTTAGAGAAAAGGTAAAGTTACTGGAAGAAATTTGTGAATCTTTGCTTGTGGAGAAATCTACTCTCGCTGCTGAGAAGGCCGCCTTGTTTCTTCAGTTGCAAACCTCAGCTGAAAATCTGGAGAAGCTCTCAGAAAAAAACCACCTTTTAGAAAAATCACTTTTTGATGTGAATGCAGAGCTCGAAGGATTAAGGACAAAGTCAAAGATTTTAGAAGACTCATGCCTGTTGCTTGACCGTGAGAAGTCCAGTCTCACTTCTGAGAAACAAACCTTAGATTCACAATTGGACATCACTCGCCAAACACTGAAAGACCTTGAGAAACAACATAGTGAATTGGAACTAAAGCATTCAGAACTAAAAGCAGAAAGGAAGTCTGCACTTCAAAAGGTGGAAGAGCTACTTGTTTCCTTGTATGCTGAGAGGGAAGCGCATTCTAGAATTGTGGAGTTGAATGAAGTTCACTTGGTTGAGAAGGAATTGCAAATTCATATTCTGCAAGAAGATGTAAATTACCAGGAAAAGGAATATGAGGAGGAACTCGACAGAGCTGTACATGCTCAAATGGAAATTTTCATCTTGCAGAAGTCTATCTGGGATTCGGAGCAAAAGAACTTCTCCCTTCTTGTTGAGTGTCAGAGACTCTTGGAGGCATCCAAAATGTCTGATAGATTGATATCGAAATTGGAGAACGACAATGTTCAAAAGCAAGTTGATGCAAATTTCTTGTCTGAGAAAGTGAGAATTCTAAGGATTGGACTTCTTCAGGTGTTAAATACTCTTGACATTGACAGAAAGCACTGGAGTGAAGATATTATTGAAGAAGACCAGGAACTTCTAAACCATATACATGGCAAACTTCAGGAGACACAGAATTCTTTTGTCACTATTTTCAATGAAAGCCAGCAAGTGGCTATTGAGAATTCAGTTCTGGTTACATTCCTTGGGCAGTTGAAACTAGAGGCTGAAAGTATTGTAACAGAAAGAAATGCCCTTGATGAGGAGTTTGGCACCCAGTCGAAGCAGTTCTTGTCATTGCAAGCAGAGGTGCAAAAGATACGGCAGAAGAATCAGGAATTGAAGTTGACAATAAGAAAGAGAGATGAGAAAATGGAAATAATGACAACAGAAATAGAGAATCTCTGCAAACAGTTTTCAGACTTGGATGAGGCTTACAGGATCATACAGGAAGAAAGTTACAAAACTTCTGAAGAGAAAAAGTCCTTGATGAGAAGATATAAAGACCTGGCTGAAGAGAAAGGTAACTTGGAAGAAGAAATGTGCAGCATGATTCATGAGACAATAGCTCCGTGTAATAGTTCTCTGATCTACCAGAACATTGTCTTTGAAAAACTTCTGGCACTTAAAGAGCTAGGCAAAGATCTGGACAAACTGTTATCAGTAAATACAGGCCTTGAGGAGAGGTTACAAATAGTGACAGGGAAATTAGAGGATGTTCAAATGGATAATTCTTATCTTAAGGAATCAGTTGCAGAGTTGAATACTGATCTGAAATTAGTTCAGTCTGTCAATGATGAATTAAATTGTCAGATTAAGAATGGAAAGGAATTGTTATCTCGAAAGGAAAATGAGATTATGAAAGCAGCGGAGATGTTTAGTGCTTTATATGGTGAGAAAACAGAATTTCAAAGGTTGGTTGAAGATCTGAAGAAAAAGTATGATGAGGCTAGAGTGATAATTGAAGACCAAGCTAGTCAAATTTTAAAATTATACTCAGACAAGGATCGTCAAAATGAAGAGCTTGGAAGCCTTTGTGAAGTGAATCAGAAGTTAGAGGCTGAAATGAAACACCTGCATCAAGAACTTGGAGAAACTAAACTGATTGTAGAGAAGCTAAGTTATGAATCACTCAAGGGAACAAATGAGATTGAACGGTGGGAATCTCAGGCTGCCACACTCTATACTGGACTGCAGATTTCTGCTGTCAATGAGACGTTATTTGAAGGAAAGGTCCGTGAGCTCGCTGATGTATGTGAGGATGTTGAACGCAGAAGCAGCTTTCAAGGTATGGAAACTGAAAATCTGAAAGAAAGAGTTAACAAGTTGGAAGGTGAGAATGGGAGACTACGTGGTCAGTTTGCTGCTTATGTCCCATCTGTCTGTGCTTTGAATGATTGTATAACATCCTTGGAGATGCAGATATATGCAAAACCTCATCACTACCAAGAATCAAAGGTATTGACATATTATCTAAGTGTTATGCCACTATATTCCTTTTCTTAGGGAGTGGGATGGAAATAAATGAGTTTCAAATCTATTTGGCTAAAATTAACTTAATTGTGCTTTTTTAACCATAATTTAGTTATTTCATATAAGAAGGTAATTTTTAACATTTCAATTTTCAATGCTTGAAAACTTTGTAGAAATTAAGATCGCTACTCTCTACTTACTTGTATGCTTGTGTCAGGTCATTTGTGAGAAAGTGAAATTTAATTTCCTCTTCTTCTTCAACTGGGAGCCAGCTACTCTTTCAATTTTCATGTAGATATGTAATCTGGTTTGCTTGAATTTCTCTTACCAGGTTAAGAATTTAGCCAATCACAAATATGCTGAAGGTGATCCACCAGCAGGTGAAGATCAATATGATACTGCAACAGATGCACTTCCAGACTTCCAAGACATGCAGAGAAGGATCAATGCCATCGGAATGGCTGTTAAGCAGATGAATGGAAGTTTCAAACCGAGGGACGAGATGAGAGAGATTCAAGTGTTAAAATCTGGAATCAGCTGGGGTCAAGGAAATACTCAAGCAAGTAAGAATCTTACTCAAATGGAGGCAGCAAAGGAGCATCAAGGTGGGGGTGCTGACAAACAGAAGAGAGGAAAATCAGTGACAGATATTCCTGTAGCAGAAATTGAAGTTTTGCCAAAAGACATCATGCTTGATCAAACCTCTGAATATTCATCATATGGAATAAGTAGGAGAAGGCTTCTGAAGTCTGATGATCAGATGCTTGAACTGTGGGAAACTGCTGATAAGGATGACAATATTGACCTGACAGTAGGCAAGGCATGCCATCAAAGGAGAGCAACCAAGGAAGCCAAAAACAAAAATTCTTCAGTAGGGTCCTTGATTGAAATGGAGTTGAGTGTGGACAAATTAGAGATCTCAAGAAGATTGACACAGCCACCGTCACATGAAGAAGGCAATAAGAGGAAGATTTTGGAAAGACTTGATTCTGATGCCCAGAAGTTGACAAACCTTGAAATAACTGTGCAAGATCTGATGACCAAGATGGACATTATTGAGAAGAGCACAAAGGGAAAAGGTATAGAGTATGATACAGTGCAAGGGCAGCTTGAAGCTGCTCAGGAGGCCATTACAAAGTTGTTTGATGCCAACCGTAAGTTGATGAAGAATGTAGAAGAGGGTACCTCGTCCTCTGCCGGCAAGTCTATCACAGAGTCAGGTGAGAGTGGAAGCTCCAGCAGAAGGAGAGTTTCAGAACAGGCCCGGAGAGGTTCTGAAAAAATAGGGCGGCTGCAGTTGGAGGTACAAAGACTGCAATTTTTACTACTAAAGTTGAATGGCGGTGATAAAGAAGGCAAAGGAAAAGCAACAGTCGATGATCAAAATCCAAGAGTCCTTTTGCGAGATTATCTCTACGGAGGGAGGAGAAAAGACTACCACAAGAAGAAGAAGAAAACATCCTTTTGTGCATGCATGGAGCCTCCCACTAAGGGACATTGAATCAGCAGGATTTTTAGCATAGTTGAAGCACATGAGACAATTGACACATAGCTTTCTTGTTTGTAAATTTCTGTTTTATTATAGTATAGAGATGGTTCAAGACCCTGCATGTTTTTCTATGGTAAGGATCTCACGTTCGTATAGCATAGACATCATGCTCACATGCTGTATATGTAGTGTAATGCTCACTCAAAAGAGGCTAGGATGGAATGTTCACCATTTCATTTTCTGAATAGTACCCTTCATCTTAATTTATTCTTGATTAGATGGGAGGTCGTAGTTTAGCTATTAATTTGTTTACCTTCGTGGTGCCATGCCATTATCTTCCTCTTTACTTTGTTTTGCTTGTGTCTAAAGAATTGTTTCTTCAGCATAAAATGCAACAACACTAAAAGACATCAGGATTCATTTTGGTTCGATATAATGGCTCATAGAGTTGTTCTAGAAGTACTTTCAGCAACATTGGATATAGTGATTAACAATTAACATTCACAAAAAACAAGGGTATAAAATAAGCTTTACTTATTCACAACTTGCAACAAGAAAAAGAAATCTCGGTTTCCAAGTTCAACAACATAAAGCTGGAGGCCAGAAGTCAAATTCTAAATTAGATGAATAGAGGTAACAAAAGTACCATGAACATCTAATTGCCATGTCGTAAATGTCTGGCCAAATTTTCTCGCATAGTCCTTCCTGAAGGATCAACTTGCTTGCAATACTGTTCTTGATATCCTGAATCATGATGAGCAGACAAGGCAACATCTGGATGTAATGTGTCTCCGCAGTCGATGACTATATTATGAAGCAAACAACATGTCAAGATAATGCTGGGCAATTTCCTCTTATCAGGTCTCCACATAACCTTACTCAGGATTCTCCAACTTCCCTTTAACAGTGAGAAAGCCCTCACAGCAAGTAGCCTTGCAGCTCCATGTTTGTAGTTAAAAGTGGATTGCGAATCTGATATGCCATTTGTTTCATAAGGTGTCATAAGCCATGGAAGAAGAGGATAACTGTACCCACCAACTACATATTCTCTGATCACATCTCCTCCTAAAGTTCTTACATTCCCATTTAAACGCTCCCCGTTCTGCGAAAGTCTGTAGAATCCTGAACACTTCAAAAATCTGGAAAATGTCATGCCGCCAGGCAAACCTGTCATGATATCAATGAATCTCATTTCATGATCAACAATTCCCTGAAACAACATGCTGTAATTCTTCTCTTGATCACACCAATCATAAGAGGTTTCGACGGCTGGAAGGGTCATCATGATGTGTGTGGCATCAAGGGCTCCACAGCAATTAGGCAACCCATAAGATGCTTCAAAACCAAACTTGATTTCTTGCATTCTATTGCAATCAGGCCAGTTGAGATGATGTGTGGCACGTTCCTCAAGCGCTTCAATGAATCTCCAAGTCACCTGAGAAACTGTTGACTGCCCAACCCCAAAGGAAGCTCCAACTGAGACTTGAGATTCACCAGATGCCAACCTTCTAAGGGCAATGGCAACCTGCTTCTCAACACTAAGAAGCCTTCCCTCTATGTTGATGAGCCCCGACGGAGGCCTGGATATAAGGTCCTGCCTCACAAGAGAACATATGTATTCAAAAGTCGTCTTTGACACCCTAAAGAAATACTTAAACCCTTCTTCCTCATCACCAGATACAGAATATCCTGCAGGTTTACAGCATTCATATCCATAAATAATACCCTGAAAACACACCCTAAAAAATAATCTATCCTTTATAACATGTAAAAAATGCTCGTGATATTAACATTTCAGCAACTCAATCTGTACCTCCCGAGTTTGGAATTCCAACTAAAGGAGGAGTTAGACTTCAAGTCTATTAAGGTAAACGATTAGGATTCGAAGGGCTGAGTACCTCCCTAGTTTGGAACCCCAAAACCCGGACTAAAGGAGGGGTTGAACTTCACTCACCCCCCTTAGCAGAAGACCACGACCAAGGCATACAAAAGGTTACATGCCAAATTGTAATCCCCAATTAATAAGGTCGGCCGTAACCTCATCAAACAAACTTAATGAAATCCCAAATTAATTAGATAACCATGACACCTTTAATAGCTTATTAGTCCTGTAATAAAACACCAAAATCCTTAGTAACCCAAGGGACAAAAGCCAACCTTTATAAGGGAGCTTGGCCCAGCACGATAAGGGATCTTCACTCATACGGATTTTGGGACCTAAAGCTGAGCATTTTTCCTATAATTGGACTAGTTCCCAGAATCTAGAGAGATCACAATCAACATACATGTTTCCATTATTATGTATCAGCATCTTACCCCACCTATATGTTTCAATTCAATCTGTTACTTAGTCCAACCTTCCATTTTCTTCCTCTTGTCTATTAAGTTTCACAAACTATGGTGCTTCAATTACTCAATTTGATGAATGTTTGTGTTTTGGTTCTTCACAAGTGACTCAATAATCTAAGAACCAATGATTAAACAAGCAACACACATACTTATTTATTTTCACTAAAATATTTATCAATGAGAGAAATTTTGCATGCTAAATTGAGTTATTGGTTTCATAGTCATTCATTTTTTTCCCTTAAAAACATTATAAGCGCCCAAGCAGGTTGATAACATCACTGCCCTTAAAGGAATAACCTGTGGGAAGAAAATCACTATGTTGAACCCCACTGTAGTGTTCTCCATCACAGTGGTTAAATCCCTCTTTTTTTCTCTACCAACCCCCGAACAATATCATGGTGAAATCACAAAAAGATTGAAACTTTGAAGTCAAATGGAGTGATGAGAAAGGAAAATGTACCTGGGGCAGTGGAATTCTTGTGCCAGAAAGATTCCCACCAATCGGTCTCACTGGTTCTGGGCTCAACAGAAACAGGGTTCACCTCTTTGCATTTCTTCAACTTCTTGTTCTTCCTTTTGGCCTTCTTCGATTTCTTCTGGATGGGTGCCATTGAAGCTTGCAGGACTTGTTGGGTGTTCACAGTGAAGTGAACTTGAGTTGAATTGAATGTTACTGTGTCTGAACTCTTGTATCTTTGTCTTGTTCCCTTTTTGTTTGTTGTCTAGTTTGAGGATTTTAAATTTGCCCATAATTTGCAATTTTGCATTGTTGGGCTGCACTGCCCATTAGTGCTTTGAAAGTTCCTTAGTTGCTAATTGCTATAGTCCAGAAGAGAAAGAAAAAAATACTTAAAATGATTGAACTATATTATACCAATAAAATTTGAGGGATTTAACTTTTTTTTATAAAAAATATTGAAGGACAAATTACACATTAGTTCTCCTAAAGAAATTGAAAGAAGGGTAGTAAAGTCTTTTTCTTTTAATTTTGTTTGGATTAAGAAAACTCTGTCGGGGCTTGATCCTTTTGTCCTCAATGGTGTATTAGTTTTGGGGCATCTTTCTTCTTCTTGATTAATGTCATTTTCCTTAAAAAAATGTATCCAAATGACCTTAGTGCGCTATAATGCTACTAGTTTATGTGTTTTTTATCACTAAGCAATCATATTGTTTTTCTTACCATTGGAGTAAGTCTAGGTGATACTCCAAAGAGCTTATAAAAATTTAGTGTTTCTCCAAGCAACCATACCTTATGATTAAAACAATATTATTTCTTACTCTTGCATTAATAATAAATTGTCTCCCCTAAATTAAGTGAAAATGCAAAATATATAAATATATGGGTTGGTTATGAAGAAAAATGAAAAATCACAATTGGAGTAAAATCACATGAGTATCTTATGAATTGTTCAAATATTATGTGGTATTTTGCACCTATAATCAATAGTGTTAAGCACTATCATTGTGGATAGTTATATCATTCCCTATTGATTTTTTATTCCTTGATAAAAGGGAAAAGCAACTTCTCCCCACCAGATGATCAAATTCACATTTCACCTACTAAGTTCAAGACCTTGAAAAATTTGATCAGTTCTTGGACATTCCCAAAGATTATTGAAGGAACACATGTCTATTCTATTGAAGCTAATTTTCCATTTGAATATATAGATCATCAAGCAAGATACATAGAAGATTCAACAGCCTATGTTGGAAGCTTTCTTCCAACTCAAGATACAAGCTTTGAGAAATTAAAATAGCCGCCTCGCACCATTCACTTTCCTATCCCTCTAAATCTTCTGTAGCATGATTCACAAATTCCCCCGCTACATGCTTTAATGGTTGCTTAGCTTGGATGAAACTTCAATAATCAACAATATGCTTCATTGTATAGCTCACACACTGTTCCAACCTTCAGATTTTTCATCTTTCATGGGTTTTGATTTGTGAGCATCAAGCATCAAATTGCATGCTTCAACAGCTTCTTCAACTGTCAGGTATATCCATGTATGGCCTATTTCATCAAGGAACTTTGATTTGTTTAGCTTCTTCATCACCTCACCCCCAGGGTTGACCAGAACAAGCTAAACACATAGGAAAGGGAAGAGTACAAAAAAAATCAATTTTAGTGTTCTAAGTAAACATGTTACCATATAATTCAAATGGGAGAGAAAAAATTACTTGTAGCCCTCTTCTGTCAACACTTTTCTTGAACTCATCAAGCATGCTTATTCCACTTGTATCAATGTTACCAACAGCTGCCAATTAAAATTATACAGCAATTTAGACTAGAAATTAATCAAATTGTTAACAACTTACTTCATATCTTATATCAGTAACTTACCAGTCATGTCCATTATAACATACTGCAAATTGGTCTTCCCTGTAGCTTTAATTCTTTCTTCTTCTTCATCAATCCACCTTGTGATCCTATGAACAAAGTTTTCTCGTAAGTTTTCAATTAGTACTTTTTCCATGCAATTAAGAGCAAAACTGCCAATGTGCTAACTGCTAATTGCTTACCTCTCTCTTAGGTAGCTTGCATTGGCAAAGTAAATTGGTGCATCAATTTCAAGAATTAGGATTCCAGGAACATGGTGTGCATTTGGATATTGTTCCACATTTCTATATACTGCAGAATTTGGAATGTTTCCTTGAACAAATGTCCTTGGCCTTGCAACAAATAAGAGTACTCGAAGCAGAGATATTGCTACCTGCATGTTCACAGAAAGCACATTAATTCCACTAACTTTTATATCAAGACACTAATAAAGTGGCTAATAGCATGTTTAGATTAGACTATTTTTCTCAGAATATACTCTGTCACCTAGAGGATGATTCTTATAGTAGCTTTTTCTCATAATTAATTTCAGGAGTGAATGGTCAATTCATCCCTGAAAGTATCTAGAAGAAGGAAATGTTCTCGTGATCCTTGATCAAATGTTGGTCAAATTAATGCTTATAGACTGACACTTTATCTGATCATAAGGACTAATTTGACCGACATTTGACACAATGAGAGATCGTGGGTGGTACATGTATTTCCTTCTTCTAGGGACTAAGTTGTCCGAAGCTTACACTTACCATGACAAAATTGAGTATTTTACTATAATTTTGGCGCTAAAATCAACTGCAGAAATATTTCCAAATATGCATGCTAAAGTCTGCAGAGTGATACATACTGCTATTACTAAACCCATTTCAACACTGCCAAAGACTACTCCAATATATGCACTGATGCACACCAAGAAATCAAATTTGTCAATTTTCCACAAATGAATGGCTGCTTGATAATCTATGAGTCCAAGCATTGCAGATACAATAATGGCTGATAGCACCACCAAAGGGGTATAATGGAACAAGGGTGTGAGGAATAACAATGTCAACATCACTGCAATTGACATTATGATGTTTGATGCTGCACTTTTGCACCCAGCATTGTAGTTCACAGCAGAACGAGAAAATGGTCCTGAAATAACATTCATGTTTTGTGCTAAATTGTTAGCAATTAAGCTAAATTTGTTAATGAATTTGATGATAATAGAGAATAATGAAATTAAATAATCATCACCTGTTGTGAGGTAGCAAGAGGTGAAGGAACCAAAAATGTTCATGGTCCCAAAGGCTATCATCTCTTTATTGCCATCTATATGGTAATGCTTGAACATTGCAAAGCTTCTTCCAACTGCTATTCCTTCCTGCACATCATCACCAAATTACTAGTCCTTAAGTAATTTTTTTTTTTGTTGCTTCAGAAAACTTTAAGTAATATATTAAAAAGATAAAGGATATATAATAAAATTAAACAAGAAATTTAAGAAAAGCGAGGTTATTATTATACTTTTTAGTATATGTCTTTTAAATTTCTACCTTTGAAAAATACTAAAAAGAGAAAGGAGGGAATAATGATTTCATTTTTCAATTAAAAAAATGTGAACACCTGATTTCAATCCATTATTTTTCCAAAGACCAAACATGACATCACCGAATTATACTTTTTTTTTCATTTTTCTTTTGCAATTTAATTATAATCTCTTATTTTTACTTTATTTCAATTGTTTAAGATTTGTGTAGAAAATAATATATAAAAAAAATTCTTCACTTTTTACATGAAAAATAACTTGTCCATTTGAAGGAAAAAATGGTAGATTTTTGAATTGGTGAAAAAAACCAGCCAAACCGAATCAAGCCAATGACGAGCCTAGTTCAAAAGGCTTACTTACATGAATTATTATTTTTAATATTTTTATTTTTCATTTATTTTCTTATAGAATATAAAATATGAAGATTTTGAGTCAATTTTTAAATTTAGTTTTTTATTTGATTTCTTAACCTTTATGTTAATGAACTATTTTTGTACAAAAAAAATGTTAATGAACTATTTACTATAGTATAATATTAAAAAAAATTCTTTAATTATTACTGATTCAATAATAATTAAACTATTGAACTGTTAGTTTGTTCCTGTATTTAGACGCTAGCTTTTAGTTTGTTATTGTTTTTTAATTTTCCTCCTGTAACAAAAAAAAAACTATTCAACCGTGACCCAACACCTCTTGAATTCAATGACTAGTCCAGTTTTTAGCCAAAAGAAAGACTATTGTAGAACTTTGAATTAAATATAATTTAAAAGGGTTAAGGTCCTAAATATTTACTTTATTATTATATAAATTTTTCTATTTTTTGTTATTTTTATTATTAAATTATTATTCTAATTATTTTCCTATTATAAGAAATATTAGTAATTCTTATTTTTTAGGGCTCTTTTTGTATTTGCTTACTTTTACTCCCTTTGGAGGATGGTGTATATCCTGTCAATTTCCTCGTCAATATATTTTTGCTTTCAAAAAAAAAAAGAAATATTAATAATTAAATTATTTAATTTATAAAATTTAGATTTCATTTATCCGATTTTATTAAAATTTAAATTTGATCCATCAATTAATTTTAATTTTAATTTAATCCATCAATTAATTTTTTTTATTGATTTTCCATCAATTTGAATTTTTCCTTTGTAAAAAAACTTATAAATTAATTTTTTTTTCAATTATATGGTACTCTACTTACCGCCAGCGCTATAATGCCGGTGACAAATCCAGTTTTGATTGCCGTGCCCATGTAAGGCGACACAAACACCAAATCCGTGGCTGAAGGTGGATTGAGCCCTTTCTTCAAATCTCCTATCTGAAACAAAAACATTTTAAAAAGGAGTAAATAATACTACTAGTACTAATAGCATCAATTGACATCACAAAAGATTCTGAAATATTAATTAATTAATTAAAAAAGCCATTGATTAAAGTGATAGTGCCATGGGAACTCCACTCATGGGTCCCAAAGAATGGTGGTGTCTTTGTTAGGGAGGATGTGGAAGATAACCCAAAAGGGCCTAAAATACATGTGAGCCTTCCTTGGTGTCTGTCCTATTCTTCTTATTTCTTACATGATAATGGCTCAAATATGTTTTTAGTTACAAATATTAGTTTTAGTCCTTAGAAAGGATTTTTAATTTTCAATCCTAAAGAATATACATTATTATATTATTTGTTTTAATCATTATTATTAAATTTTGCTTACATGGCTCAAAAAATATGACTCACCTTCATACTTGATATTTTTTTTATTTGACTTAGAGGTTCACCTATTTTTACAACTCAGCCTAAACTTTGTATATATATATATAAGAAGCACATGTGAGTTAGGTCATAGGTGAACAAAACTTTGAATTTGGTAAATGAGTGAATCCCACAATGTGAGAAATCAAGTAAAAAACATAAAATATAAATGACGAGTCATTATTTTGTGGATAGTATTACTGTATTAGTGACTAAACTAACATTTATTATATTATTTCCATGTACATTTTAAAGGCTATGATAATAATGCAACTATATTGAATAACAATAATGCAGCGAGGTAGAATAGAAAGCACTCAAAGCAGCACTCCTTTTTAGTCATGTTTGGCTGTGATAGGTAGATAGATACTGACCACTTGTACGCCGTGCTTCTCGGCATGAGTGACATAAACAAGGACACTTCCCAATACAACTGACGTTAACGGGGCCATTGCTGACACCCAAAAGAACTTGGGTCGTTGTTTGCTCTGCCATATATCCATCACAAGTCACAACACAAACCTCTTTTCAAGTTAGAATAATATTTCTTCACACTAATTAGTAATTACTTACAACTTTTAATTAAACAAATCATTTTTAGCATAAATAAATATGAAACGTGGAACTAATGTGCCATATATATATGTAGAATAATCAATTAAAGTATTATATATGGGTTAGGTATAATTGATCACTTACAAAGTATCTTGTGACGAGGAGGAAGAAAATAAAGCAACAACCCAACACAGCGCTTTCCCACCTCCACTGCATATTATCATAAACAAACTAATTAAATTAGTGTGGAAATTGGAAAACGTTAATAAGCACAAAGTTAAGTTTTTTTTCTTCATAAATTGGTATTTATTTAATTTAATTTATTTCTAAGAATTTATAAACTTTAGCTAGAGCTATGTAATGTAGTATAAAACTATTGGCGATGATAGTGCGTGGTGTCTGCAGGTGCCCCATTAATGTAATGTCTTGTACTGTAGTGCAAGAACAACATACAGTACAGTAGGTCAGTGTAATTAGAAGAGGACAAGACACAAACACAAGTAGCAGCTCGCTGTTAGTTAGATCGAGTTGTGTACGTTAATTTGTTTGGATTTATTTATTATATTTTTCAACGTTGTGTAATGTGCATGTTTCATCTAACTTATAAAGTGTATTACACTAGAAGTAGAATTTACTCACACTTAGGCTTGATGTCAGAACAAATTCATACCTGATGTGTTTGGCTAAAAACAGAGCGCATCACTGACACAAGATCGGCCTCATGGGTGAAATGTTCAAGGCCTAGAATTGATTTCAGCTGCTGCAAGCAAACCACGGTGGCTGCACCTCCCATGAACCCTACAATGGCCGCATGTGACAGAAAATCCACAATGAACCCTAACCTGCACTCCACATGCCACAGGGTTCCACATGCTTAATCATCAAACAGAACAAGAAATCATCATATTTTATTTAAAAGTGTGACTAATGATACTAAGAAAATTTTAGACATATGTTGAAGTCAATAATTCACGCCATTTAATTAAAATTAATTTTGGAGATATGTAAACTATATAGTGCTCTACATGATCCATGTATGAATTAACTGAGAGCAATAGGCCAATCAATCGCACTGCACTAGATGATTCCAGAATTTAATTGAATTTTATACATGTGTAAGCAGAGGAGAGGGTGAACCAGTGAATCTCATAATTGCTAAATACAAAATAGTTTGGACTAGCTAGACAAATTATGGCTAAAGACAAACCAACTCCAGCCCATACATAGCAAAATGCACAAAACATTGTCTGTTTATTTTCTTTTCAAATAATACAATTTATCTACATATAAATTAAGCTTGAAAAAATGTATAAATTATATATTAATATAGCTAGAAGTGTAATGAAATTATGTATAAACCTGAAGAGACCCAATGATGCTTGCAAAACTCCAGCAAAGAATGTAGCTGTAAAAGCAAGGTGCAGAAAAAGCTTTGGGTTGTCATTAGGATTAACCTCACGACCCAGCATAGAAGCCATCAGAAGTGATCCAACCGCCACTGTTCCCACCGCCAAATCCCTCGAGCTACCCATCATGGCGTAAACCAATGGCGGTATAAAGCTTGAATCTGCATTAATTCATTCACCCGATTTCCACTTTATATTAGTAATATAAAAATACGAAATTAATTAAAAATAAAAATTAAAGAGCAAATCTTCATGCATGCTCCTCGTCCAAATGAGTAATGTTTCATCCACACCTCTATTTTAAGGTGGAGAGGTGGAATGGTGAGAGAGATAGAAAGAAAAGAAAAAGTAAGAGAGAGAAAGTATGAGATGTGATAGATGATAAGATGAGAGAGATAGAAATAAAAAGAGGTGGAAATTGAGTGTTTAAACAATGAGGTGTGTATATATCATTACTCAAATTCACCAATTAACCATATTTTTACTATGAACAATTTACTACTTGTTATTACTATGAACATGTTATTAATATGAACATTTACTACATGTTATTACTATGAACATTTACTACCTGAGTACTAAATAGTTAGCTAATTAATAAGTTGATAAGGATGAGTAGTAAGTAGCTAGGCAAGCATATACTTAAAAATAATTTAAAAAATTGATTCTGAAATTAAAATCAAATCAGAGAAGAAATTAATTTTTATGAATAACTTCAGAGAATGTCATAATTAATTTTGAAAAAGAAAAACTGATTTAAACATGCTATTAATTAATTACTTACAGAGGCCGAGAATCGGAGGGAGGTTGGCAAGTTTGGCATAGCTGATTCCCTGAGGTATAGCCAAACTAGCAATGGTGATCCCAGCTATGAGGTCTGATTTCAAGAACTGGACGTTGTATCTCGGTGCCCACTCCAAGATGGGAAAGAAGTGCTGAAGACCAAGCACCACCCTCTTAGAAGCTGGTTGGTTCTTGAACTTCTTCAAGGGGTCATCTGGGAAGAAGGTTTCCTTCATAGAGTTCTTCAGAGACTTGAAGAACGGTACAGGCGGAGGCACCGCCACCCGGTGCGCCACGCCCTCAACGTTCATGGTTGAAGCACAGTCCGCGTTACCCATGTGTCTTAGGCTAAGACAACACAAGATATATGCTTGAAGGGGAATGTTTAATTCGGTGCTTGCTAGGACTATATATTATACATCATCTTGCCAAGTGGCGGTGGTGTTGTGGAAACTGGAAAGTGATTTTTAAGATGAAGAGAGAATAAGGATAGGATGGGTTGGTGTTAGAATTGAGGAGAGAACGTTATGAATTTATATAAATGGATTGCATAAGTTTGTGTATGTCGGTGGATGATTTGGATTCATTACAATACAGTGGCTTTTTGACGCAGTTACCACATTTATGTAATGAATAATGTTATCTTCACCTCTTCCAATTTCACTTTTATTTTAAGTTCAGTAAGAAAAGAGGACAGGAAAATAAGTGATATAATTTGTGATGTAACGAAAATTTGATAAAGAAATAAATAGAAAAAATTAATAAAGAAATAAATAGAAAATTATATGAAAATAAGATGGAATAGAAAATAAAGTGTGAATGAATCATTACTTTTATTACTTTTTATATGTAATACTAATATCAAACATTTGATTTAAAAAAAAAACAGATGGTATAGTATAATATTTAATCGCAATGATATAGATAAACATAAAACATTCATGCTAAACATATGAGCTGCCAATCATAATTGAACAGTTTGAGCCTATAAGTTAGTTTTAATTTTTAACTTTCAGGAGGAACTGCATTCTTGAGTGAACATTTAATTTTTATTATATCTGAACGAAAATTCTGAGAGCAATTGAATTTAAAAAAAGAGCAAAATGATTAGTACCATGAGAAAAGTGTAAGATTTTAAATGCAAAAGAAGTTTTATACTATCTACTATTTCCGAAACTAAAAAGTGACAATTCTGATAAGTGTTACTCTTTTATTGTATGTTTTTTTATAAGTTTTCTCTCTTATATTTTTTGAATTTTTAATAATATAAATATTAAATAATTTCATATTTTTAAAAATAATTTATGTATTAGTATTGCATTTAATAGTTATTAATGACATTAGAATAATTAACAAAAATAATAGTTATTAATGACATTAGAATAATTAACAAAAGTCAATTGTGACATTTTGTTTGGAAATAACTACTGTATTAATTTGACATTAAGATGATGTAAGTTGACAGTGTCTTTTTTTTTAATGATTGTAGTTATTTTTTATATTACAAAATAAATAAAACGGTTGAATGTAATATCTTACGTTCAAAATAATATCAAATATGTTATTAAAAATTGATATAAAACAGTTTTAAATCATTGATTCGAAAAATAACTCAAATTTTTTGTATTTTATGTTTTCGTATATATATCTGGAAGATTAAAATAGTTAAGGTTATGCACATTGTTTAAGAACTCATTAATTGATAAATTTTTATAATTTGCCTAGTTCATTTTGTGTAAATTGGTTGGAGTACTCATAGTACTCCCTTTTATATCATTTTGGCTTATCTAAAAAAAATTGAAGATTAAAATGGTCTTGGTATATTGATTCAAAGCAAAACAAATTAGAAACATAAAAAAAAGGAATTTGAATGTAACTAGGATTATTAAAAAAAACTTAAATATGTGATATACGTATTTATAAAATAAAAATGAGAGAGAAAATATGAAAAAGTCTAATGTATGCCGACAAAATACTCTTATTTTATTTGTGTATGACGCATGATTAATACTAGTATTTTCTTATTTACTACTCTCTGTGTTCCAAAATGTAGGTTGTTTAAGGTTATGCACGTTGTTTAAAATTTGGCTTTTCAAAAAAAAAAACTCATATTTAAAGTTGCGTTATATTAAGGAGAGAAATGTTATTTTTGGTTAATTGCATAATGAGAGTTGTGATATGTGAAAATTGAATGTGGTAATTAAGAGATGTAATATTAAATGATGGTATATAAGGAAAAAAGAGAAAAAAAATACTTTGATTTGCAAAACAACTTATATTTTGAAAAATAACACAAATCATAAAACAATTTATATTTAGGAACGGAGGGATTAGTAGTTTTGTGTTGGGATTGACTCATTATCTTATCAGTTATTTGAATTTGATTTAAGGGAATTCTGATATGGGGTTAGAGGGATTCTATCTTATCTTATAGGTTTAGATAAGACTCTATCTTATCTTATAGGTTTAAATGAGACTCTATCTTATTTAATAGGTTTAGATAAGATAGAATCTTATCTAGATAAGATTCTATCTTATCTTATGGGTTTAGATAAGATGTTTAGATTATCTTATCTTGAATACTAGAGTTAGTAGTGTCCTATAAATAGATAAAGTCCATAACCCTAATGTAAGTACTTCATAACACATTGAATGAAAGGAGCTATAGCTACTCTATAGTTGCAGAGGTAGGCTCAATTGACCGAACTGCGTTAACAAACGTTCTTGTCTCTTAATCGTTCTTGTTGTCTATTACTTCGTTGTGGTCTATTGTAACTCTGAGCAATTCCACGGGGTGCATACGCTAACAATTGGTATCAGAAGACTACAATGGCGTCGGGAGTCACCAAATTCGATGTTGATAAATTCAACGGGAAGGGCAACTACGAATTGTGGAAACTTCGCGTCGAGGATTTGTTGGCGGCACAGGGATTGCAGAAGGCATTCCGCGATGAGATACCGAGGGGAATGGAAGAGATCGATTGGAAGGAGATGAAGGAAAAGGCTGCGGGAGTGATTCATTTGTGTGTTACAGACGAGATCCTGGTCCAAATCCAGGATCTCAAAACTCCGCAGGAGGTTTGGACTAAATTGGAGGCCAAATATCAGTCCAAGACCATGATGAGAAAATTGTTTGCTCATCAAAAGCTGTACAATCTGAAGATGCAGGAGGGAGCTAATTTGGAGAACCATCTCAACCAATTCAGTGGCATAATTGCTGATTGTGCCAGGTTGGGGGTGGAGATCACCGATGAGGCGCAAGCAGTTATCTTGTTGTGTTCGTTACCGCATTCCTATGATCACTTGGTGACTACTCTTACTTACGGGAAGGACTCTATCAGCCTTGAATCCATCGTTACTACATTGCAGTCTCACTCGGAGAGATCCAACAATGTAGGGGAAGGAAGTTCAGGTGATGGATTGTTTGCTAAGGGAGGTCAAGATCGCGGAAGGAAGAAAAGTAAGTCTGTTGAAAGGAACGCCGAAAAGAAGAAGCGTAGCAAATCAAAGCAGAGGAAGAGCACGGAGTGTTTTAACTGCAAGCAGGTGGGCCATTGGAAGAATGAGTGCCCTAATTCCGCTAACGTCGTTCGGACTGATGATTCCGGCAGTGAAGCAGATTTGCTTTCAGTATCGACTGCGAAGGGCACAGAGACTTGGATTCTTGATTCTGGGTGTTCTTATCACATGACTCCGCACCGAGAGTGGTTCAGTTCGTTTCAGACGTGCAATTTTGAACTTTGTATTTGGGTGATGACAAACCTTGTGACATCAAAGGCATCAGACAAATCAAAATTGCTATGGATCATGGTGGCTCGCGGGTGCTGAATAACGTGAGATATGTTCCAAAACTGAGTAAGAATCTGATTTCCTTGGGGACTCTTCACGCGAATGGGTATTCATTCCGGTGTGAAGGAGGGAAGGACATCTTAAAAGTCACTAAAGGTGCAATGACAGTGATGATTGGAAAGCGAACTGTAGGGAATATTTACCGCTTGTTGGGGAGCACCGTTGTAGGTGATGTTGCATCAGTTGAGACTAACAATGATGCAACAAGGCTTTGGCATATGCGTCTGGGTCATCCTAGTGAGAAAGGGATGATGGCACTTCATGAGAGGAATCTTTTGAAGGGTGTTCACAGTTGCAAATTGGACTTCTGCGAGTTTTGCGTGTTAGGCAAACAGTGTCGTGTTCGTTTCAAGACCAGGAAGCATGTTACGAAGGGGATCCTTGATTATGTTCATTCACATGTGTGGGGGCCTAGTAAAGAGGTCTCTATTGGTGGATCCCGGTATTTTGTAACTTTTATTGATGATTTTTCTCGGAAAGTCGGGGTGTATTTCATGAAGCATAAATCTGAAGTCTTTAAGAAGTTCAGATTGTGGAAGGCTGAGGTGGAAAATCAGACAGGGAGGAAAATCAAGTATCTGCGGCCAGACAACGGAACAGAATACACAAATGCAAAGTTCAAGAGGTTTTGTGAAGAACATGGTGTTCAGAGGCATTATTCAGTCAAGAAAACACCACAGAAGAATGGTGTTGCTGAGAGGATGAATCGATCTCTCACGGAGAAGGCAAGGTGCCTTCGATTGCACGCAGGAATTTCTAAAGGTTTTTGGGCTGAGGCAATGAGCATGACTTGCTATTTATTCAACAGGTCTCCAAGAGCTTCATTGGATAAAAAGGTTGCTGAGGAGGTGTGGACAGGTGAACCCATTAATTTAGAAAATTTGAGAATTTTTAGGTGTCCAGCTTATTTTTAGGTGTCCAGCTTATATGCATGTTTCCGGTGATGAGCGATCCAAATTGGATCCCAAATCCAAAAAGTGTATTTTTCTTAGCTACACCAAGGGGGTGAATGGGTTCAGATTGTGGGATCCAGCTTTAAAGAAGGCAGGTCATAGCAGAGATGTTGTATTTGATGAGCAATCTATGTTGAAGAAGGTGGATTCAGAAAAAGGAGTCTACTTCAGAGGCTGAAACTTCCACTGCTGGGAAGATTCAGGTTGCAGTTAAGCCATTAACAGAGAGTCCAGTGCAGGTAGTACATGAGGAGCAATCCAGTTCAGGTTCTGATACTGAAACTGAAGGAGAACTAGTTGATTCAGGTGGAGCACATGAGTATAGTCTTGTGCGTGATAGAGAACCCCGTCAGATAAAACCTCCAGCCAGATATGAGTTTGAAGAGATGGCAGCTTATGCACTTCTTACTAGTTATAGAGATCCGTCTACTTTCCGTAAGGCTATGTCTACCCCGGCGAAGGAGAAGTGGATGGGTGCTATGGTGGAGGAGATGAAGTCCTTGAAGAAGAATCAGACTTGGGATCTAGTTCAGCTTCCTAAAGGGAAGAAAGCCATTTGATGCAAGTGGGTGTACAGGAGGAAATCACCAGTACAAGAAAATGAAGGGGAAAAGTTCAAGGCTCGTTTGGTTGCAAAAGGGTATTCACAGCGGAAGGTGATGGATTATGATGAGATTTTCAGTCCAGTTGCCAGACACACTTCAATCAGGGCAGTTTTGGTCTTGGTAGCACTCCGGGACATGCATTTAGAACAAATGGATGTGAAAACGACGTTTCTCCATGGTAATCTAGACGAACAACTCTATATGCAACAACCTGAAGGTTTTGTTATTTCCGATTAGGAGCGCTTGGTGTGTAGATTAAAGAGGTCTTTGTATGGTGTGAAACAGTCACCAAGGCAGTGGTACAAGCGTTTTGATTCATATATGCTGAGGATTGGCTACATGAGGTGTGAGTATTATTGTTGTGTCTACGTGAAGAGCCTTGATGATGGTTCTATTATTTTCTTGTTACTGTATGTGGGTGATATGCTAATTGCTGCTAGTCATTTACGTGATGTGAATGATTTGAAGACCAAGTTGGGTAGGGAGTTTGACATGAAAGACTTAGGAGCTGCTAAGAAGATTCTTGGGATGAAAATTCACAAAGATAGAGGAGCTAGAAAATTGTGGCTTTCTCAGAGAAGCTATGTTGAAGGGGTGTTAGCCAGATTCGTCATGAGCAAGGCAAAGGCTGTGAGTACTCCATTGGCGAATCACTTTAGGCTCTAGGAGGAACAATGTCCAAAGACAGTTGAGGAAGTTGAAGAGATGTTGAAGGTTCCCTATGCCAGTGCAGTTGGTTGCCTGATGTATGCTATGGTGTGCACTAGACCAGATTTGGCACAAGCTGTGAGCCAAGTTTGCAAGTTTATGTCTAAACCAGGGAAACGTCATTGGGAAGCAGTCAAGTGGATACTCAGGTACTTGAAGGGTACACCGGATCGTGGTTTGATGTTCAATGCTGAACAAGTTGATCCAAAAGTTGTAGGATATGTTGATTCCGACTATGTAGGTGATGTTGACAATAGAAGGTCTACAACAGGGTATGTCTATACTCTAGCGGGTGGACCTGTAACACCCCGATTTCCGGGTCTCACTTAAGTAACTCAAAATATAACTCTACGCGGAAAACAGGTATTTTTTTTCGTTTGATTCTTTTTCTTTTTAAATAAAGTGATGGAAAATAAAGACATAACCCAACAACTAAACTAACCGATGTACAAACATATAAACATGTACAGCCTCAGCTGCACGTCAACATCACGCGCACTCGCAGTGACTCCAAAGTCGTGTGCCCGTAGGCACATATGTATAGATCCAGTAGTGTAATTAAGAAAGTTATAATTACAGTCCCCCAAGAGTAAGTCGACCCCAAAATGGCCTAAACAAAAGACCACTATAGTCCGATAGACTCTCTGTGATTCCTCAGCAAGAGAACCACACAAAAGCCATGCATTGGGAACCTACCCTGTCCCAAAAGTAAGACGAATCAGAGCTCTACACAAAATATGACGCCTGCCTAAACCTACCCTCCCAATACCGCTCATAGCTCCTCCTCCTCTCCCTCGTCGCTCGGCGAGTAGCTGTCAACGTCGGTGTCGGAGTCAGAGTCCGAGTCCACAGCGAATTGAAGATGGTAGGTTGAAGCCCAGCTCCATGCGTCGTAGAACTCCCTTCGTCAGTCGTCCACGCTCGTCAGTACGGTCCTCCATGACCCTTCCCCGGTACGTCGCTCGATGATCCACAAGATCGATCACCCAAGCGGTGGGGGCATGTCGGTCAACCAGCTCAAATCTGATCCCCCCCGAGGGAGAGACCATCGAAACCCAAACCGCCATCGACATCTGGCAGCAGGCCGACCGCCCAAACACAAACATGAAACCAAAGCCAAGGCGCTAGGGTCAACTCACAGAATAGAGTAATTATACAAACAACATGTGATTGGGGGATATATATATGTTATTATATATATATATATATATAAATATATATTCCTAGCATGTTATCGGCTCTAACAATGATTCAGTAATTCAAACAGCACACAATTCCAGTCAGGGTGAATGTATGCATGAAATGCAGTTCAATATGATCCGGATAGTTGTTTGAGATGGGCACCATCGAGTCGGTCCTAACACCGGCCTAGTGTTTAACCATTTCCGCTCAGGTGTCACTTACAAACCCATGCATAGTCGGATCAGCCCCAACCACCCTAGGTCGTGCCACTCTGCCCGCTATGCCGAAGATACACCCAGGTGTTCTTCGATGAAGGTCGTCCCAACCTTCGTGAAGCCGTCCCAACTTCACCGAGGCCCAATCTTTCGATCGTACAAACCTCGAATGTATGCATGATGCAATATGGTTAGCCAAACATCGAATCGTCCTCGCACGTGCGCGTTTAACTAAAAGAAGATCCCAGTGTAAAAACCCAAGTGTTTAATGTCGATCAAGACGACATAAACCCCAATGGAAGAGTACTAGAGTACTCGGTGACCACCCGTCTTCACCGTGAATCGCCCCCGTGGCTTCCCCCAATTCCCAAATAGCTACAAGACTTGTCGACATTTCCCCGTCTTTCGCAATCATAACCCATTTAAGTTCCTTATGGTTTTATTCATTAATAAAAATGTTTCGAGTTGAATTAATCAAGTTATGAGTTTTATTCTTGAAGACTAAGTTCCCTAAGGTCTCTAGTTCCAAGATTCTAGTCATTCTAAGTTTGCCAAAATCCCACCAAATATAACCCCCAGGGAAAGTCTAAGTATACCAAAGAATGGCTAGGTCTCAAACCTCGGGTTTGGACTTGCCTAGGGTTGTTCATCCAACCCGAAAGATCAAAAGTAATCAGTTCAGTGATTCTTCACTCCGAATTCGCGTCAAAGCGCACAATTCAATAAAACATCAATATCATAAGTCATAGAAACAATATGACAATACTTCATCATCATAACCAATATCAAAGTAATACACAAGTCGAATTTATCGACGCATATCATGCAATCTTAGCTAATAGGTAAGTTGCCCTAACCTCGAGTTGTTCCAGCCTCTTGGTATAGGTTCTCCTCACAAAGTTGCTTCGAAGTACCCAAAGTTCCTTCAACTGAACCTTGGAGAAAACAAAGCAGAAATCCAAACAAAATCGATTAGCTCGATCACAACACAGCTAATTAACGATAGACAAAGCCTTTAAAGCTTCAGAGTACAACATTTAGGCACGAATGGAAGGCTTTCCCTGAATGGATGAGTTTTGACTCGTGAAACCAAACATAAATTCTAATATTTACCTTTGCTCACCAAAATACGCATATCTCGAGCTACAGAACTCGGAATGACAGGAAACCAAAGCCAAAATTTCGGCGACTCGAAGGGCTACAGTAAGCATAAGGCCAACCTTGCCCAGATTTGAGTTTCCTCACCGTCCTAACACATATAGGTCTCGGCCACTCTCCAATTTAGCATTTCAGCGCTTTTTCTTCGATCTAATTTAATTCCTAGGTAGTTTTAGGGTAAAACTAGGGTAAAGAAATTGTCGGAAAAATTTTCGGACGATCGGATCGAATTACGACTAGTTAGGGGCATTTTGGTCCAAAATTAAAGCTAAAAAACTCAAAGTTAAAACTTCGGAAAACAAATTTGATGGGAACGTCCACAACGGCATTTGTGACAACTAATCCTAAAGGCACTAAGTCGGATTGTGGCTTTTCGACGATAAAGTTTCGATATGTGCACAAAAGGGTTTTTAAGCAGTTTTTCAGATCTTTGACAACTCATTCGAAATCGGCGAACAACGGCGAGTGTTCTAGGTTGTTGGGCAAGTATAGAAGGTATACCAAAAGAAAAATCAGGAAAAACGGATAGTTTTACGAAAAGCTCGAAACTTTGAGCTCAGAAAGAGATAAAGAAACGCGATAAAAGAATGATCAGAGGTAAGAATCAAGTAAGTTACCTCCGTGCCGTGAAATAGAGACAAACTGCTCGAAGATCGGTCGAGAAACGACGAAGTTCTTCTTCCCTTTCCTCTCCTCCAAGCTCGCGGCCCCAATGTGAAGAAATGGTAAGTTTTGTGATTTTTTTTACTATTTATAGGAGAGTGAAATCGCGGGAAAATGAATATTTCGCGATTCCGATTTTTGCAGCACGTTCATCGGTGAATTCTAAGCGAGGTTCTGGCGACAGAATTCTAGAACTCAAAACAAATCTCTTGAATTTGGGAAAAACGATCCAAAAGCAGTGTAAGTTAATTTGCCCCGAAAAACTACTTTTTGCTGTGAAAGTCGGACGACAAAGCTTCGTTCAGAAGAAAGATTGGAAACGTCGAAAGAAATCTGGCCACGCGGATGGAAACTTCGTTAAAAGCTTCGAATAGAAAAAGTTTTCATTCATCGTCGGAATTTAGGGTTTTTAAAGAAAAGAGTTTAGCGTCGTCGGACTTCCGAGAAACGAAACCTATCGTGCGTACAGTCCAGAGTTCCGAAATGAAACACTGGTCGAAGGAAAAATAAAGAGAACTTCTTATTTTTCCAAGGATTTGAAATTTCGCTTAAACGTTGCTTTAAGAGCGGAATTAGCCTATTCTTGACACTCTCGCCATAAGGCGGGTGTGCAGATGACTCGCACTAACTCCTAAAACGACTAAGATACAATCCTCAAGCAATTCCTGAACTTTCTTCATTAAACTATCTCAAACGGCGAACTCCTGTCACGCTTACACTGATTCTACGCGTGAGTCGGAAAAGTAAACAGTTAAACCAGTTCTGCAAATCCGGGTCTTACAGGACCAATTTGCTGGAAGTCATCAGTTTAATCCATAGTGGCCATGTCTACAACTGAAGCTGAGTATATGGCTGTAGCGGAGGCAGCAAAGGAGGCATTGTGGCTTACAGGGCTAGTGAAGGAGCTGGGTGTTGTGCAAGGTGGAGTTAGGTTGCATTGTGATAGTCAGAGTGCCATTTTCTTGGCAAACAATCAGGTGTATCATGCCAGAACGAAGCATATTGATGTAAGGTTTCTCAAGATCAGGGAGTTGCTTGCATCTGGGCAAATACGACTTGAGAAGGTTCATACTTCTGAGAATGCAACTGACATGTTGACCAAGCCCGTCACCAGCGACAAATTCAAGCATTGCTTGGATTTGTTGCATGTTTCGCAGTGTTAAGAAGATGGGGAACACAATCCCGGAAATCAGGATTCAGGAGCTGAGCAGTTGATCTTCACAACGGTTCGAGAATTCGCCAAGGTGGAGATTGTTGGGATTGGCTCATTATCTTATCAGTTATTTGAATTTGATTTAAGGGGATTGTGATATGGGGTTAGAGGGATTCTATCTTATCTTATAGGTTTAGATAAGACTATATAAAGGTTTAAATAAGACTCTATCTTATTTAATGGGTTTAGATAAGATTCTATAAGCTCAAAAAGAGGTCGAAAACCTTATGTCTGCTTTGCTAAGTCGGAATTTCAATAAATAGAAAAGCCTTAGAAGGAAAATTGCACGCTCTCTTGAATTTGGCTAAGTTAAAAGTCAATTCACAAAAGTGTCAAAATGACATATATAATATATAGAAGTTGAAATATGCCTGACTTATAAGTTTGTCTCGAAAAATCGGAGGCAATTACTTCTATAAGAAAACTACTCGAAAGTATTTGAATACAAAATATTTTAAAGAGAAGCGAAGAGTCAAATTTTTAAAACGCAAAGCCAAGTAACATGTGAAAGATGAAAACGAATCCAAAAGACACGTGAAGCTTCGAAAGAAGTTGAAGACAGTTAAAACATGTATTTTTTTATGTTGTTAGTTATTGTTATAGTCGTTAGAAAACTTATTCTATAAATATAATTTCATTTGTAACATTCAAGTGGAGTCAATATTTTTCGCATATAGTGGCAATTTTAGGAAACCCCTGTAATAAACCGCCACAATTTGCACGATTTTTTGTTAGACTATCTACAATGGTTTCAACATTCAACACCCTCAACACCCCACTTTTCATCTTCTCTCTCCAGTTCAACACTTCATTCAACTTTTACCCACTCCAATGGTTTTTCATTCAACACCCTACCCCCTACCCCACCACTTTTTTTATCTTATATTTTGATTTAATTTTATATTTTTCTTTTTATGATTTCATAAATTTAAAATTTGCAATAAAAATTAAATTAAATAAATGATTATCGATTTGGATGTGGATAATTGTTGGGATTTTGGTGGTTGGAATACTGATTTGGATGTTGATAGTCCGGATTTTGGTTGGAAGAATTCTGGGAGTTGAAATGGCTATTGTTGGGATCCATTTCAAAGCAAAGGTGATAATAGAAAGATAATAAGCTGAATAAGATGATGGAAAACTTGGTTTTTTTTTCTGTGTCCAAATCAAACAAACCAAGTCTCTATTTATAGAGAAAAAAAATCATGAATTTTGGTATTTTTTTTATATTTTTTTAATTTTTTTTTTCGAAATAATTGAGTTGGAAAGATTAGGATAAATGAAAATCGCCCGGACCAATCAGAACGAGACACGTGGCATTGGCGGTGCACTCTCTCTCTCTCCTGTCGCGCGTGCGTGGCACGCGTCTGTCGGTGGCCAACCGAAGCGTGCCACGCGTCCCACTACGCAGCCCCCTTACCCCACCCTGACACATAACGCGCCTTGTCTGCGCGTGTGTGGCACGCGCCTGGCGGTCACCAACCAGGGCGTGCCACGTGTCTCCGGATACCCCTTTAAACAAGTGTTGAAACTCTTCAACACTTCTCTCTCCCTTTCAACATTAAACTACCCCTTTCAACACCATTATACTACATTTTCAACATTAAACACATCATATTCAACACCATTGTAACCAGTCTTATCTGAAAAAACAAAACACTAATATATCAGTCCAAGTGATAAAAGGCTAATATGAGATCTTGTAGTGAGACACATAATTTTAAAGAACTTTTCTTTATCATTCTTTATGGAAATTCATGGTACTCTAAAGTTTTTAATAAACAAAATCTTAGAGGTTGGAATCGGTAGAATTAGGTTGAAATCGGTGGAAATCAGGTTGAAATTGGTGGAAATCGAGATCAAGTCGGTGGAAATCGAGTGAGAATCTGGTTGAAATCCATGGTTGAACGAACGAGTGAGGGTGAGAGTTGAGAACAAGAACGAACGAGTGAGAGTGATCGAGAACGATAACAGTTAATTAATGAAAATTTTGCGGGGGTTATTAAAACCCCCCCTTAACTATTAAAAAGTAACGACATTTGTGGGGGTTATCAAAACCCCCGCTAAAAAACCCCCACTAAATAACGTTTTTTTTTGTAGTGATTGTAGTATATAGAATTATAGGGTAAACACATTTCTTAATTTGTTGATTTCTATATGTCCACTAAAATCTCCAGAATTAACACGAATATATAGATCAAGTTTGCACATAGTATGAAATGCTTATTTTTAAGCTTGAGGAGTACACGCAACATGCAATTAATCTTGAGATTATTGCATAATTAAACAACAAACAAAATTATCTTGCACACTGCAACAATGTCACGGGCAATTACCTCTTTTCCCATAAGACAAAGAGGAACAACTAGTTTCCTATAAAATTTCCCCTCTTCTGTGCTAACATGCATATGATCGGATATTTAATTTTTTAAAATTAGTCAAAGAGGTTGGCTGCATAGTCTTAATATTTAAGATAACATAGAATAAATTGAGACAACATGTTATATTCTGTTTTCTTTACTTTTATTTTTATTGGAAATTAAAATATAAGATTGATCAGAGAACAATATAGGTACAAAAAGGCTAAGAAGCAGACATGAGTCTTTGAGAAAAGAATTTTCAGCTCAAAGTCAGGAACCTCTATTACATTCACACTAGGAATAATAAAACTAGCGCCAACTTTGAGTGACCAACTGTTTGATAACTGTTTCCAAAACAGTTTTCAGTTTTAAAAAACTGAAAACTTGTTTGGTAAGACCTGTTTTCAAAAACAGTTTTTGAAAACACTTCTCATTTTCAGTTTTTAAAACTAAAAAATAAAACAGGTAAATGATGTTTTCAGTTTCAGTTTTTAGTTTTCAGATATCAGTTTTCTAAAGGTTCGAAAACATGTCATTCAAACTGTTTTCTTCTTCTGAAAACTGTTTTTAAAAATTGTTTCTGAAAACTGTTTTAAAAACTGAAAACTAAAACTGCTATCAAACAAGCCCCAAGTTTCAGTGCCAATGGTCTCATAGACTGGGTTGCCACCACGCTCATCCTCATGCGAGATACAATTTTTAGATAGCTAGCACATATATGATACAAGATTTTGCTATGTTGGCTTGGCTTTGCTCCGCATATGTGATTGAATAATTGAAATGGATAAGGCAATAAAACAAAATGGAAATGATGATCAGTAGTTAGAGAGAATAGTACTAGAGTTGAAACAAATCAATGTCCTCTTGGAAAAATAGTAGTGAAAATTGATCAATTATCATTATTGAAAAAAAGACATCTAGATCTTGATGTACATTCTTAAAATAGTGAAATAAAATAAAAAACACTTGGACCTCTCAAAGTGTACTAAAGTTTAATTGACCGGTTATGAAACCATGTGATCCTCTTCATTGAAAAAAGCTTGAAAGTGTCAAGTTGGATCATCTAATCATTGATTTATGTATATTTAATAGTTAAAAAAATGAGATAGCTAAATCAATCATTAGATGATCCAACTTAATACGATCTTAAGTTTTTTTTTACAATAGAGAGGATCCAAAACCCATTTGACTAATAACTGAGAATAATGATGAACTCATATATATGCATATTTGTAAGAATAAATGCTATTGGAGTTTTTGTTCCATGTACTGATGTAAGTGTATAATCGGACCAAAAATAGTCCAGGTCATAATTATAATGGAATTATAATTCATTCAAACTTCTACTTATTTTCTATTTATTTAATTTCTCTTCAGCTTTTTCCACCTGTGAACAAAATATTCATCATAACGTCATGTTATGAGAAAAATTTCTAAATAAAAGGTACCAAAATTGATGTAAAATTTTTATAGAGACTAAATCGATTTTATTAAATTCTACTTTTCATATTTATGGATTTTTGAAAAATATGTTTCATTTATAAAAGATAATTATGTACGTTTGAGCCGAAAATATTCAATCATATTCATGCTCTTTTAATAAGATTTTTTTTCCGAAGGTGAATTCAAATCATTACTTAAGAGAAATCAAACACCAATCATTGGATTTATGATGTCATCAGTAGCACAAATTGAATATGGGCATGGCTTATGAGTCCATTGCAATACCACTTTCTATGGTGCAATATAATTTACTGCAGATGGTCTTCCCCCGGGCCCATGAACCTCTTGTCCTTCGAATATTCATTTGCTTTTTCTCATAATCCACTCTTTTGCTGGGTGCTGCTGCTGCTTCTTTTCAAGCATTCACATGTGGTTTAATTAATTGATGTCTTATTTAATGTCAAATTGGAATATTTTGTTCGAGAAAAGCAAAATTTTGTTGACATCGCCATCCATTACTGTTTGGGTCCAGAGTTACTGTATGAGTCTGTTAGAAAAACCAATGAGATATGTGTTAAATTGAAATTTTACCAAGATCTAGAGTACGTAGATCAAAAGTAGGAATTTGTGAAAGACCCTTTTGGGTCAATGCCATGAGATGGAAATCTAGGGTTCTGATCTATAAATTGGCTGCTTGTTCGAGCCAAATTGAAACTCCATGTTGAAGGTTGAAGCTTTGCGCTTTAAGGACTTAGCCGAAAATCACAACAAGCATCCAGTGATAACTAAGCAGATTTAGAGTTGGAGACATAACAATCGCATGAAAGGAGTAGCTAGTTAGTAGTTACACAATCCGAAGGCAATAAAGTGATTGTTGAACAATTCTTATGTTGAAGGACACGTGTAAACATCCGTAACTTAGTGGTTTAGAGGCAGCTTAGAACCTCCTCTATATATACAGATATACTAGTACTTACTACTTATGATAATGTAATAAGGGTCCGCAACTATTCGAAGGAACTCCTTAAAAAGCTACATGTCCATCATATTCAAGTGACATACAATGATCACGGGAACGCCTAAGATCGAGAACGTACTACGTGAACACCATTTCATGCAACTTTCCTTTCCTTTTCATTTGATCTTGATTTTCTTTTTTGTTTACTATTTTCTTTACAAATCAAATGTTCTATCACACTTTCACATTTGGAAAGCATACACACGTTTTCTCTCAAAAGAGCGTGATGACTCGAATCCCGTCCCTATATTGCCTATTGAATTTTCTCATTAATTTGTTTATCAAAAAACTGAATAAACAACATGTCAATTAAAAACTATTCATGCAAGGTTATAAATGTCATATCTAAGTATTTTTTTAATTGATATGTAATTTCATTGGTTGTGACAAGAAATAGACAAGGACAAATAATATCAATCTGGATAACTACTGACTATGGGTGTTCCTAGGATCGATTGAGACGTGTTGTGTTTATCTTTCACCAATCTTTAATATTGACTGAGTCAGTTGTTAAACTCAAACTCGTCTCTAGACACGAAACAACACGATAATGAGCGAGTTTAATGAACATGACCGACGTGTTAATGATCGGGTCCGAACCTATAATACATAATACCTTTGTTTCTTATTAACTATCCACTTTGAAGAAAAAAATGTGTTCCTATATATTTGTTTACTTAACATTTCAATTTCAAGAGAACATTAAATGATGTTTTTCCAATACCCTTGTGGGAGTAATACATGACCGAAAAAAAAATACATAAGAGAGGGTAAAAATAAGAAAACAAATAATATTTTTCTGACAATTAACAACATTAATTGTACTCTTAAATAGAAATCGAGGTAGTAAGCTAAATCATCAAGACTAAAGTAAATAGCAATAAACAAAGAAAAATAAAAGGGTTAATGGTCAAATTAGTCCCTAAAATTGTAAGCAAGTTTGATTTTAGTCTCTTTGAGCAAAAATGATGTTTAGTTGCAGTCAAAAACCGCCACTAAATGTTATTTTTCGTCTGAGAGACTAAAATCAAACTCGCTTACAAACTCAGAGACTAATTTGATCATTAACCCAAAATATATAAAATGATAATGGCAACCAATCATTTAAACCTACAATCATAGAAATACTGATCACTTAGTAAGAATTTAGTAAGAATTCATGACATTAATGTCCCAAAATAGTAGGTAATAAAAAGCAATTGTCTCCTTCAAAATTTACACAAGTCAATGTCAAAAACAAAAATAAATAACCCTCAAAATTAGGGATGGCAATGGGTCGGGTAGGGTGCGGGTTTTGCCAAACCCAAACCCAAACCCGAAATCAAAAACCCACACCCGCACCCGCACCCGAACCCGAAATGGGTGGTGAACTTAAACCCACACCCGAACCCATTGGGTTTCGGGTTCACCCGACCCGTACCCACACCCGCACACAACCTCAAACAAACAGTTGAACTCGGAAACCCGACCTGAAAAAGACTGTGAAGAGAGCTATATTATGTAATGTAACATTGTAATTGCCATGTTACTGTTAAATTAATATGCAAGATGCTGCATATATTGTACTGCATAAGCAGAATACTTAGGTTTCACTTATACAGATCCGGGTTCGGGTAGGGTTCGGGTGCGGGTTTGGCCAAACCCAAACCCGAACCCGAAAGTGATCGGGTAAAACCCGAACCCGAACCCATTTAACTCGGGTTTTCACCCAAGAAATCGGGTCGGGTCGGGTCGGGTGCCCATGGGTTCGGGCTTCTCTGCCATCCCTACTCAAAATATATCAAAAGTCATGAGATAAAGAGTGGTGGTACGGTGTTTGAAAACTTTGGATGATTCTGAAATGAAATTGCTTGAAGGTTTCTAAAAAGCGTCACATTTTCAGCTGTTCAGAGTTGTGACTTGATGAGCATAAAATAATTGCTTAGAATTAAAGGTAATGCAGAGTTAGTACATAGTTGACTTGATCATCACTATTAATCTTTTCTATCTCTTTATTCTGCATTATTGCTTGACTTTATGTGCAAAATTGTATGAATGGAATCATGAGTATAGTCATGAATTATCTCCATTTTCTTAAAGAGCACGGACCAGGAGCATCAAGGTGGCGACTAGAATGTCCGTGTGCATTGACCAGCGATCTGCTGCATAATGGCACATACATATTTGATACTTTAGGTGAATTATGACTCTCCGGTCTGCTGCTGCAGTTGAGGACACTTACATGCATATGGCTGAACTTCATTCAAGGATAATAATTGAGTTGTAGCATCGCATGTGTGTGAAACCAAATAAAGTTCCCCACTATCAAAATATTATGACAAAGAGAAGAGACATGTGGTTTTACATCGACAATCTCAATGGAATTAGATCACCTCTTTCGTCCCATTCGGTCGGCATTTTATTTTATTTTATGCTAGATTTTCGTAATGATGTTTGAGTTCTGAACATTAATGTTTTTGTGAAGTTAACTCTCCCAATGCAATGTTGGATAACAAAGCAATATAAGTAGCTAGTATCAAACATCTAAATTCTAAAATAAGATAAGAGAGTAAAAACTGACACATAATTACGTGGCCATTATAAATTGACACATTTTGAAGGTAATTCTCCTAAAAAAGTCAAGTCTTTAATTTGTATGTGTTTTATTTCGGTAAATTTGCATCCCTGAAGTTTTGTTTATGGGTCCCAAGTCCTTCATACCAAACTCTCTATGTCGATTGTGCATTCAATTATTGAATTCGATTTTTGCTGGAGCCTACTACCAACATTTTATCCGCATGCAAGAGCAAGATGATGAAATCATTATCTCAAACTTGCAAACTAAGTTTTCTTTTTCTTTTCTTTAAAACCTTCTCGTTGGAGCATAAATATACCTTCTTCAAGTTCTTTATAAAGAAAAGTAGTATTTACTTTTATATAAAAAAAAAAGAGTAGTATTTACAAATTACAACCAACTGTTCAAGATGTAAGTGAAATGTATATAGCACGATATTATTGGAGAGATCATTTCATCGAAAACAATGTCTTCTTTTTAAGCATATCATTTTACTGCTAGTCTTACATGATATCATTCCACTTGATCGATCATAGTTATATAGACTTATTTTCCATCGATGACTTTCTGACCTTCTAGAGGTACAACAAGATCCCATGTCTTGTTTCAATGTAAGGTTATGTGTGGGGATATTGTGCTAGGATTGCTCTATGCATACGTTAACCCATTTTGTTATCACAATGAGAGGCTCATATTGTGGATGCCTAATTGAAATCATAAGTGTTTGCTATTTTGTATGGGAGTGATAATTACTCAACATAAATCTTTTATGCGTGACATTTTTTTGGATATTGGATTAGTCAGGACTTTCTCCTTCATCCTTATCCAGAAGAAAACACTCATTCTTTAGGATCTACCCTAGCTTCTATTTTCAAAGCACCAATTGTTTTTCATCTTCAAAATTGTCCTCTAATTTTTTTTTTTCGTCGATCCTCTAAATTGAGGCTATCTGCATTGGTTTTGATAAGGTTAGCAGATATGAACCCTATCACCTTTCTTCCCTTTTTGCTTCTGTGAATAGACTTCTGCTACCTACCTCTGTACTATCCCTTCCTGTATCACCATCATCTACGTTGTAGCCGGCCAGAACCCCTCTCTGAACATCATCTCACCTCATCCCCCTTTTGCACTTGCAAATCGTAGTTCAGCTACCCTAGCTATTGCATACGCCCCATGTACTCTACTCTTCTCTAGGTCGTCCTTCTTGTATTCCTTTGCTGGATTTTTGCATAAAGCTGGAAGCTATAACCATCGAAAGTTTACATATTTCCTTTGCACGATTCAAGCTTCGATGTAACTCTCCATCTGTGATCTATGATCTACACCCACCCTAGATCAGAAAGCCAGCTCTTAATTCTTCTTTACAGGTTGGTTGATTTGATGCACTGCCAATATTGCTAGATTCACTATCTTTATATCTGTAGCTTTTTTGTGCTTATAAATTGAACCATTGGTTGCCAGGTTCAAATTCATTCTCTTTACATGTTTACATGTGGTTTGTTCTCGATGAGGTTGAGAGGTCGAAGAGACCAACGAGACCCTTCACCTGCAGATGCGAGCTCCAGATTCATCAATGCGATGCCATTATTTCCACCACCCCATCAGTTCCAAATTTAGTGATTATCAATGGTCAATTTTCTTCCCCCATGCGTTGTTAGTACAAAATTTCAAATCTTAGTTGCATTGTGAATTGGGATAAGTGTGAAACAAACAATTTTTTTATCTGGTGCAGGAACAATGCAATGCAATGGGTGTATGGTCTAAAGATAAAAGGGAAGCAGACAGGATTTAGGGGTTCCCGAACCATTGGGCAGGTATTTATTTTTCTTTTGAATTCTTTCTTCTGATTTTTGATTTTGGAATTGGATTTTGATATGCCAAATGGTGGTATGTATGTTTTTATTTGTGCAGTTTGTATGCTTTATGTACATATTACCAAGGAGCATAATCATTAACACAAACTTTGTGATCGAATGCAGATGATGGAATGTTGGCACCAGTCTGTCGAGAAGAAAATATCAGCTTCAACAGTATGTCCTCCCTCTCCTCCTCCACCAAAGGTAACGATAGATTCTTTTAGAACTAAAGTTGGTCAAGCAAATTATAATTTCAATTTTGACTGCAAAAGCTCACTTTTCATTATGGAGTATAGATATTACCTAAAACTATGATTGATGCATTGCCTAAGGGATCTGTGATTCTAATATGTATTATGAACAGGTAGTAAAAGGTGAATCGCTACCACTAGATTTTCCTTGAACCATTGCTTTATCCAATTTATGATCTAATATGTAATATAGAGAACAAAGAAAAATTTATCCATCAGCTGATCAATGGCTTGAGCCTTGAAGGAATCTGAGAAACTAAATTTACATCAATATCAATATCAATATATATTAGAAAAGAACAACTTCTAGCATGACGTGTCGCTCTCACAGGCCAAGTTAGTGACGTGTCGCTCCCAGATTAATTCTCACCTAATATTTTACATGTAAGCTCTTTCTCCATGGCCCCACTTGCCACATGTGCCCTGATTTTTCCTTACCTTATTTCTCCTTAATAAAAAAAATACATTTTTAAATTTTAGATTTGATTAGGATTTAGGTTTTTTATTTCTTGATTTTATCTTAATTTATTTTTGATTTAGTTTTAGAGTATTAATTAATTTTTATGGTATTTTTATTGAATTTTCGGATTTTTAATTAATTCCGGATTTTATGAGTTTTTATTGTGATTTGCTAGATTTTGATAGTTTTTATCTATATTTATTTAGTACATTTTTAAATTTTAGATTTAATTAGGATTTATGTTGTTTATTTCTGAATTTTATCTTAATTTATATTATTATTTATTTTTAGAGTATTAATTAATTTTTATGGTATTTTTATTGAATTTTCGAATTTTTAATTAATTCCGGATTTTATGAGTTTTTATTGTGATTTTCTAGATTTTGATAGTTTTTATCTATATTTATTTAGTACATTTTTAAATTTTAGATTTGATTAGGATTTATGTTGTTTATTTCATGATTTTATCTTAATATAAAATCTGTGATAAGTGATTTAAATCAATAATATATCTCATCACCAAAAACCCTCTTAAAATCCTGCCTACCTCCACCATCTCCTCCATGGAATTCATCTGCTCCATGCAATTCTCATCCCATCTCTCCACTGAACGGAACCACCCCCACAAAATCGTCTCATCTCTTCACGGAACCACTTTGTCATCGACTTGCAATCGCATCCCTCCGATTTGCTGCCTTGGACTGATTGGGAAGGTTGCAGATGGAGGTTTCAAATTATTTTCTTCCTTTGCTTGCATAATATGTTATGGTTTTTTTCAATTTTATTTTACTTTACCTTTAACTTTCATTCACTCATGTTTGACTTCAAGGTCAATTTCGTTCATCACTTGCCATGCTAATTTCAAATTCTTTTCTTCAGGTTTTTTTTATAGATATTCCACCAAAAGAGATTCTTTGGTAGCCATGGATGGTGAGTCCATTTTATATTCTATATGAAATTTTGCAATATTTTGATTTGTTTTTTATGTTTTCTGATTCTCCTTTGTATGTGATTCTATTTTATTCGTTTTTCTTAATTTGCATCTAAAATTTGTGTCCTATGTTATAGGAGGTGAAACATTGATCTGTGTATGTTTTGATTAACCTAATCATTGTCAGTGAAGTGGATTGAAGAAGTGAAAGAATTGAGAGGAAAGAAAGGAGAAGTTGTAGATTTTTTTCCTTGCAACTTTTTTATTTGGTAATTTTTTCTTTTTACCTGCTTCTTGCACCGAGGAAATTAATTATTATTGTTGGTGCTTGCCGTTACAACTACAGAACTACATATCATGGATGAGATTTTACTGCTTATCTTTGTTCGCTCAAGCTATACTATTGAGGTTAGGCTTTTAAAACTGGTGCTATCCTTTATAATATGCTAAACGCCTAAACCAATGTTCTAACAATAAATTGATTTCCTTGGCTTCCCTGGAAACATTTGACATGAATTTATCCGTAGGTACAGAACGGCAATGAGGTGCATACCTCTTTCTGACTACACTCTCTGATTCTCAGCTAGCTGACGATGAAACATGATTGATGACTCAAGATCTTATCTAGCTCTCATTTCAAGTAAGCCACGAAACATGTGAGACCAGTACTCATGGAGGTTTTTCTCAGTCCATTATATGTATATATTCACCAGATAAGAGATAGAGATGTGTGTTTGGTGTTGCACTACTTTGATGCATATGTATATATATTCAACAGATAAGAGATAGAGATGTGTGTTTGGTGTTGCACTACTTTGATGCATATATAGTTTTACTCACTTAGTTCATCAATTCTACATCTATCTATCATCATTACATATATTAAAAGTCACTTTTCGAAGGCAATATTAGATTTTATAATTAATCATTGTTCTACTATGGTTCAATTAATCAAACTATAGTGTGATTGAAAGTCTTGCTTGCATGAGTGTGTAATTATCACATTACGATTTAGTATCAGCATATGTTTTTGATTTGGTTATTGTACTTTCAACAACAGTGCTACATAAAGCAAAGAGTTGTTTTAGCCGTTCAACAAATATAATGGGTCTAAAATTTCTAGGGGGGTTTTCTTCCATTCATCTTCTTTAGTAGCATGCGATTAGTTTCCCCTTACAAATAGATCTGATTGGTTATGGAAACCACTGAAAGGCCATAGCCAAAAAGTGGCTTCAATTCATTCTTTGGCTTTCATATCTGTCTGCAAATTTGATTGCTATCTTTGCACTATCATAGCTAGATTGATGTTGCACATATTGCTATTATGTTTGGTGGTCTTTAGTCTATCCTACTCTAACATGTCTATCAATCTCACTTTATGAGTTCTTGATTTTCTGTTACTTAGAATGCAGATACGGCTGGAAGCTGCTGATTTGGAAGCAAGTTTCATTTGAATTAGCATGAGTTCATATTAATTCATGTTAAAGTTGGACAACAATCAGGAATAGCACCTAGGATTGCTGCTAATTTGGAAGTAAGTTTCATTTGATTTTTTAATTAGAAATAAATATTTTAATGATTTAAATTCAAAATGTGATACCTTCTTACTTTATAAAGTGTTTTTTTATGCCAAAGAACAGACTCTGATTGCAGTGAAAACAAAATTTGCATATGATGTTAGGTACTGTGTGGAATTTGTGAGTGTGTTTGTGGATAATTTATAAGAAAAGCGGTGGTGATAGTGAGGTAGAGAAATCTGAGAGAGATTTTGATGTAAATGGAGATTTTTCTTTCTTATGAGATTGGACTTTTAATCCTTATACACACCATTCGAAATTTCCATTATTAATACTATTATTTTCGACACTTATGTCACTGACAAATAATAATTAGGTTAGAATGTAATTTATATTCTTTGTAATGGAGAATTAAGTAGTTGTTTTTAAGAGTCTTTTATATATAATTTAGATGTAAACAGTATGCACTCAGCTATCACTTGAGCACTAGAGCAAGTAAAGGGAGCATACTACGACTGCTTTACTATTCTGAATTTTTTATCGCAGAAATGCTCCGGTAAGTACAACAAGCTCAAAAGCAGAATAGCATGATGAAACTACTAGATATTATTAATGAACCAAACCTTTCAGTTCCAAACTGTCAAGACCATCGCTAGAAATTTGTTCTAAAGTACGCCCATTAGTACTACTATAAGAGTAAAGCAACATGCTTCTTATATTGGGAGATAGACAAAAGCAGAGGTTGCCTTAGTAAGCTTTCTCACCTGGATCAACAGAAAAAGCAACTGAAACTCGATCGATGAAAGTTGGAATGGAAAGGTTTACTCTTAAAATCTCCGGCAGGAGGAGGATACAAGAGATCGACCTTGAAGCAAGCAAGGTATGGTGGGTGTCATCATCTTCATCGATATTACCCACCAGATAGACTTGAGAAAATAATTTTAGGCATCCTGAGAGTAAGGAGAAGCTGGGTCTAAATGTATTAGAAAGAGCCTAAAAGCTTTTATATATAGGAAGAATATTTTACATGAAAATACTTCTACATAAAAATAAATGTTAATAAGATTTCATCGGAATTTTTTTTGTTACAAGAAAAACATAATATAATATAGTTTGATGTTAATTTTTTACTACATAATAATATAGTCCACTTTAATTTTTTTGTACAAATTATTATAAGACTTAAATTCTCCTACGGGAAGAAATATATTTTAACAAGAAAGTACCTTCATTAAGTATTAATTAATTTATCAAATACAATAACAAATTTCGCAGTACATTCTTTTTTTTCTAAGATTAAAATGTGTTCTGAATGCTTTATTGGTGATTCTTCATATCTATAATTTGTGTTATTGTCTTTAGGCTCATGAAGAATGTGAAACGACTTCATGTTGATATGGGTCAAACTTAGTTTATTTTATTGTGTAAAAAATGAACTCGCATAATCACGTACATAAAGAATCTTTTCTCTTTTTTTTATTGTAGATTAAATCCGCTATTGTTTATTAGCCATCATTAAACCACATCCCCTAATATGTTTTGCATAATTTGATATTTGGTTAACCAATTTTTTTATTAGTTATTCAATTGTACGAAGTTCAATCTATGCAACAAGGGTTTTAATTTAAGACTTTTTATCCACTTTGCTCATCATTTCACACTCTTCTATTTCAACCGTTGTTTATTATATTTTTAATGATCAAGGTATTAATTGACCTATCAAATATAATAGATGTATTCCCCGTGCAACGCGCGGGTAAAAAACACTAGTATATTAAAAAAGAAGAACTTTCATAGTGACGTGTCAGCACCAGATTAATTCTTAGTGACGTGTCAGCACCAGATTAATTCTCATAAAAATTATTCCACGTGTCAATTTGTTAGAGGATATAATTTTCAATTGATATATGTTTTAATTTTATATATTCTAACCTAATTAATTGATATTATTTTAGAAGATATAATTTTCAATTGATATATGTTTTAATTTTATATATTCTAAAATAATTGATTGATATTATTTTAAAAGATAAGATTTGGTCTTTAAATTTATTTTTAGAATATATTGATTAATTTTTATTGAATTTTCAATTTTTTTTAATTCGGGATTTTATGAGTTTTTATTGTGATTTGCTAGATTTTGTTAGTTTTTATCTATCTTTATTTAATACCATTTTTAATATTAGATTTTATTGAGATTTAGGTTGTTTATTTCTTAATTTTATTTTAATTTATCTTATTATTTATTTTAAATCCAGAAAATACTTTATTTTATTTTAGATTTACTTTTAGAGTATATTAATTAAATTTTCTTAAATTTTCGGATTTTTACTTAATTCGGGATTTTATGAGTTTTTATTGTGATTTGCTAGACTTGGTAGTTTTTATCTATCTTTATTTAGTACCTTTTTAAATTTTATATTTGATTAGAATTTAGGTTGTTTATTTCTTAATTTTATCTTATTATTTATTTAATTTTACTTCCAGGAAATATTTTATTTTATTTTACATTTATTTATAGAGTATAATAATTAATTTTTATTGAATTTTCGGATTTTTAATTAATGCAGGATTTTATGAGTTTTTATTGTGATTTGCTAGATTTTGATAGTTTTTATCTATCCTTATTTATTATTTATTTAATTTTAATTTCATGAAATATTTTATTTTATTTTTGAGTTACATTTAGAGTATAAATGAATTTTTATGGTATTTTTATTGAATTTTCATATTTTTATTTAATTCAGGATTTTATGAGTTTTTTATTGTGATTTGCTAGATTTTGGTAGTTTTTATCTATCTTTATTTAGTACCTTTTTAAAGTTTAGATTTGATTAGGATTTAGGTTGTTTATTTCTTGATTTTATCTTAATTTATCTTATTATTTATTTAATGTTAATTCTAAGAAAAGGGAGTTGATTTGGTGCTGAGGGTCCACAAAGCTACCTTGGACACGCAAGATTTGATAGCTGCTATTTCTACCTCTGCCACATGTCGCGATCAGGACAGAGGTATGCTGTAAGATTATGTTACGTGAAGAAGAGTTTATCATGTTGTGATTGATGATTTGTGCCATTTCAGTTTATCCTTTGTTCGTAATTCAATCCTAGATTCTTAAATTTCACATATTTTGTGTGTTTTGATCCAAAAGTTTACAAATTTTTGCATAGACCCTTTAACGAATCGTTGTTGAAGACGTAATGTTTTGATTCTTATGTAATGTTTTTTCTATTGTTCTTCTTCCGCTTTTGTATTATTTTAAACCAGATTTTAGTATAGTTTGTTGAAATTCATGCGTGTGAAGCCATTCTAAACCAGATTTTGGTATAACTTATAGAAATTTACGAAACTTAGGATAGCCTGAATTTATATTCATTTCTCAAATTTTGCACGTTTTTATTCATCATGTTTGAGCTGTGTGTATAAGCATACTATTTGCACTATATGTGAATGATGCACAACTTACTATTTTTTTTTAATGATGCATAGGTCAGTCAAATTGATGAAAGCATATGAAGAGCTCACATTTAATCTTCATGAGTATGTTTAGCCCATTCTTAAGGTTGGTTCATGTTTTCCTCAAACTCATTAGTTTTGCATATACTCATGTTTTAGTATGCCAATTGGGTGACTTATCTTACTTTGCTCTATATATTTCCTTAAGTTCAATTTAAATTGATTGTTAGTATAAGTTTATTGGTGAAGTAACCACAATTATTTTGGGTGGGAGAATTATTTTGTTTTTTTCTCACATATATAGATAATTTGCTGGGGTGCGCACATATGAGGCATTACACCATTTTTTGTTTCTTTTGACTGAAATGCTCCTTTGATTTTTTGTTTCATAAGGGTTCCACCCCAAGATTTACAAATACACTAGATACAATTCTTTCACCACAGTCATTTCAAATTGGTGAAGGAGGGTATTTTGTTCTTCAAGACTTCATTTGGGTTTCTATTTCAATCTTCTTCATGAATTGATTTTGTTCTTCAACTAATTGTAAGATGTCATATGCTTCAAGGATTCCTGCTTTTCTCTTCTTAAACAAAAGCAAAAGGATTGAGGAAAAGATAATCTTCTAAGGTGCAGAATATTCACTAATTGGAAAAAAAATAATACGTGTCATTCTCAGATTAATTCTCATAAAAAAATACATTTTAAAATTTCAGAGTTGATTAGGATTTATGTTGTTTATTTCTTGATTTTATCTTAATTTATTTTTTATTTGTTTTTAGAGTAAAAAAAATACATTTTTAAATTTTAGATTTGATAAGGATTTAGGTGGTTTATTTCTTGATTTTATCTTAATTTATTTATTATTTATTTTTAGAGTATTAATTAATATATCCCAAATTTTTTTTTTAAAAGGAGTGAGTTTGAAAGCTATAGGTTAAGTTAATAATATAATAATAATAATAATAAAAAAAATAAAATAATAATAATAATAATGATAACATGTGTGTGCGGATATGGGCCGGTTGGGTACTATAGTGCCCATACCAGCACACATACCCTCTATTTTTTGCGGGTAATTATCTATACTCAATCTCATACCCATTTAGCGGTTTTTTACCCTACCCATAGTGCGTATTTTTTGCGGGTACCCTATGATTTTGAGACCCATTGTCATCCATAGATTTAGGCTATGTTTGTATTTAAGTTAACATGAAAGTGAAAGTACTTTCATTCCAACGTAACCCATAACCTTCTTTCACGTTTGCTATTGGAAAGCGCGAAACGCACATTCATTTTCTCTTGGAATGTACGTCAACGAAGTTCAAACTGAAAACCAAACATGCACTTAGATTTTGGCAAAGATGGATAGCTTCCTGTAATAACATTGAATTGTCTAAAGGTGGAGAGCTTCGAGTTGCTACCCACGTGAGTATGGAGACGGGTACATGTAATTTTTAAAAACGCGGGTATGGAGATGGTACTATAGTACCTACCCATTGTCATCCCTACTTAGTTGGAATAAAAACAATAATGTTATACTTTATGATATATCTTACACAATCCTGATTTGTGCTACTATCACATTAATTTTTTTAAGATTAATATGTTGATAATTCCTTATATCTATGATTTGTGTTATCGTCTTCATATTTACGAAGAATGTGAAACGAGTTCCTCTTGGTCTCAATCAGGCTTAGAAGAGAAGTCTTTATGTCCACTTTACTCATCAATTCTGACTTTTCTATTTCATTTGTTGTTTAATATATTTTTAATAATCAAAGTATTAATTAATGTATCAAATACAATAGACATATTTCCCATGCAACGCGCGGGTAAAAACACTAGTATTTTATGATTTTAAAAAAACTGGTTGAGTTTGAAACATCTTGACTGATTGGCTATAAACTAGAGCCTGTTCATAAAGCTGGACATAAACTACTTTATCTTTCCATTTAATATGATATTTCATCTGAGCGTTAACAAATGTGCTTCATGGTTTTCTTTTTCTTGTGTGTTACTTACAGTGATGAACTGAGGACACCTATGGCAGCAGTAATTGGGTTGCTTGACATCCTTATATCTGATGATTGTCTCAAAAATGAACAATATTCAAATGTTACCTAAATAAGAAAATGCTCAACTGCCCTGCTCCGCCTTCTTAACAATATTTTGGATCTGAGCTAGGTGAGATTAGGCTAAGTTTTTGTCCAAGAATATCAGAAAACAAACTCCAAGTTTCTTTTCCACTGTTATAATTCTGCACTTCTGCAATTGAGTGATTTACTAGCGTTTTTTCCCTTTCTCTGTATGGCTACTGTTACTTCTCTTAGTTTATATTATATATTTGTTGTTAAGGTAAGTTCATCTTTCATATCTACAGGAAACTGAAGCAGAATTGAAATTGAAAAATGTTCAGGAATTGGCCAAGGCAGAGTTTAATGCAACCTTAGCAAATGTGAAGGCAGCCCAAATTGAAAAAATGGCCGAAGTAAATATTAATGTGAGACTTCTCCTAAAATAAAGGATGGGTAGATACATCCAGATTTAATTAGTGCGGCGATGAACTTAATTACTTTATGAAAAGGATATAATTTTCAATATGTGACTTATATAAGAATAAAATAGCTGTTATAGTCTTTTTGAGTATGAGAAATTTTTTGAACACCAAGAGTAACTTTGGCATAAAGGTCCAAATTTTAGTAACAACTAAAAAAAATGCTAAAAACAAATCCAATTATGGTTTTAGCTTTCTTATGCAATCTTTATCAGATTATATCCAGTAAAACTCTGCATAGTAGGCCGTTGTGTTCTTAGTCATTACTTGATACAGAGTGCTGGGTGCTCATTTACATGGTAGGTTCACTGTGGAGGAATTTTAGTAGTAATGGAGTTCCTGTATCTGTATGTACTGGTGATGCTAGAGGGCCTTTAATGCTTTACATGCAGAGTACCCTAAAAAAAAATATCATTGTTTGAATCTCCTCTGGCTTGTGACCGACCTTTCTGTACAACCAGAACAAGTATTGAGTAAATTATTTATACACAATTTTCAGTACAGTGGCATTAAGGCTGGTGGGTTCAACCTGATTTGAAAAATGTAAAATGTAAAATGTAAAAATGTGAATTTCTTATCCTCAATTTGTTGTATATGGACGTGGTTTGCCTCTTCAAAAGAAGAATCAGACCACTACAACTTTCCATGTGGTTTTGCTGGATTTGAACTCCTTATTATTTTGTCAATGGAAAGCATTGTTTTCCTTGCATCATTATGTGTTGCTGGGAATATAAACCATGACGGCTTTGACATTATTGAGTAACTGTTTGGTTATACAAACATAGCTTTCTAACTTCTAAGTATTGATCAAGGAGCATGCATGTTAAAAAGAACAAAATACTGGCCAAAACTTTGTGTAGCTGCAAAGGCCTTAGTAGTTAATTCAATTGTCTTTCTCAAAGGTGTGAAATATTTGAAGAAGCTCGACAAAGTCATGCTGCACAAAATACTGGGCAGACTTTTTATAGCTACCAAGTTTACATCAAAAATTTCGCTCTCTTTTCTTTCTCTTTCGCTATCCTGATTCAAACTCTTTCCTACTTAAATTGAGGTGTGAAAGAAACTGTGATCAAAACATGCATGCTCTCATTAATAATAACAATGGAACTATATTCATATATAAATAAAATTTATGATATAATATACTTATTTCAACGTTAGAAATCATTGTGTAGTACCCTAAACCCTAAGATACTACACAAAACTCCATTAAATAGAGTTTTTACATACTTTAAATATTACTATATATCTAAATTTGTATATAAAATGTAAATAATTTAAATTATTAGTTGGAACATGCATTTGAATAAGAATATAGAAACATTTGATTTGGTTAAGTTCTAAGCAAATAGAGTTAGAGATTAAATTTCCGTGCATCGCACGGGGATAATCCTAGTACTATAAAGGCGCTGTTTTGTCATTCCAAGAGTATTTTTTTGGTCTGATCATTCCTACAGTTTTTATTTGCATGGGCTTGTCTCATGGATCAGCTAAACCCGTGATTGATCGCCAGATTTGTTATTGGGTAACTGAAAACCCAACCCAGTACATATTATATATGTCTCTCTTCCAACTAGACCAATTTAATTTTTTTTTGGTACATGCCCAATTTCATTTAACAAAGTGAGTGACTGAGTGCCCGCCCCAAAAAAATAAAATAAAATACTTTTAGTGCAATGGATCTCCACTAATCCCGTTTTATTTTTGTCTACTCTCATAAACTGTTTAAATCATTTTGACAAAAAAATAGTTAGAGGAGGGTGTCTCAGCTTAAGGAAAACCAGGGTTCAAAGACCAAAGTTTGAACCTAGACTGTGAAGTATAATACTCTGTCATGCTCTACTAGACCAACCTCTTTGTTTTATTAAAAAAATTGTTAAATATTTTTTTTAAAGTATCTTGCCACCGACAACTATGAGATTAATCGCTTGAGATTCGATTTTCATTTAAAATCTCATTTTTTTGGATAGAATTCTTTTTCAATAAATGTTTTTTATGCACACTACGAAAAGATCTAATTATGAAGTAGATGTTATGAACTATTTAATTTAACACCAAATGAAATGATATGAATTGTTCAATTTGTTAATTTATTTAAATAATATATAGAATTATTATGACATGACGCGTATCGGATTCGGGTGGGTACGTTAATAGCACCCGTGCACCTTCTTATTTTGTCTTTAACTGTTCTCTTTCTCTTTTGGTTCTTTTTTGGAATTCAGACGTTGCTTTCACGTCAACTCCAATTCTTGTTTTGTTTTGCCGCTCTACCTTTCTAACATTCATTCATCATTTCATTGGATTAAAATACTATTTACATAAATAAATGCTACTAATCAATCATAATTATCCACTTAATAATTTATTAATGCATATAATATAATGCGTGGGTCTGCACACCACCTTTGAAATTTCTTTCCCTGATTCGTTTCGTTCCCAAATTGCTTCCTCCTTCATGGTTTCAGGTTCTCTTCCATTTCATTATTTTTTTTATTTATTTTCATCACTGGAAATTTGAACTGCATGATGGTGTATATTAGTAACTGTCAGCTTGATGCTCTCAACTATGATTTTCATGGCTTGAAATTTGGAATTCTTATATAATTCAGTGTTTTTTTTTCCATTCTTTGGTTGGCAAGTTTGAATTTTTATATAATTTTTTTTTAAGAAAGATCATTTTTTGAGGGGTGGGGTGGTCTTCCAAACATGTATTTCGTCGTGGGTAAGACTAATGAGTAGATGGGCACAACAAAAAATGATCAATCCTTGAAACTGAAGCTGACCCTTTTGCCTTTCTAGCTAGACCTGGAAATTGCAGGTTATGTCCATGAACAACTTAGAAGGAAGTTATAAACCCTAAGTCTATGTGTAATTGGTTTATCACACACTTGGTGCTCTTTATCACACTTTTTACTTATATCATGGTAGGTAGGTCTTTTTATGCTTCTTAAACAATTATGTGTTTAGTGTGACTATTTGAACTCTAGCTTTTATATTTTAGAAATGATGACTTTCTTAATTAGGGAAGTGAGTGTCTGTAAGAAAAGTGTCAAATGCTTTAACTGATCAAAGTTTTATTCTGTTTCTATGTCTGGATCTTATCTGCAGGAATCACGCGGAGCTTTGAGTTACCGTCAAAGTGTTAAATCCCCATAAACCTGTATCTGGTGGCATCTGCAACTGAATTGCATTCTGGAGCTGAAAATTAACTTTTAATTTACTCTCTGGTATACTTTGTCAGGTAACATCACTATCTGGATTTTGGTTTGCAAAGCATGTTGCTACCTAAAACATATGTGGCTAGGGATATCAAGAAAAGTGTGCATCATGTCGTTCTGATTACCATTTAATGTTTTTGTACATTGTCAACATATTTGTAAGAGTAATCAATTTTACACTGTGGGTGCGTGAGTGCGTCCGTTAATATCACTATGATGGGCTTAACGTTGCTAACATTTCCAGGAATGTTACTCTGTCATTGGTAGTAGGTGGTGAAGTGATTTTAGTCCAATGGAGCAGTATGAAGTTCTAGAGCAGATTGGCAAAGGTTCATTTGGTTCTGCTCTGCTTGTGAGGCACAAACACGAAAAGAAACTGTGAGGATTATTCCAATTTATGTTTTGAAATGTGATTTAAGATGTTTTATATCCTTTTGCCAGTAATTTTTCAATTGTGAACTTGTCTGTTTCACTATACTTATATGATGTATCTTATTTATTAATGTCTTAGGTATGTTCTCAAGAAGATCCGCCTTGCTCGCCAAAGTGACAGAACCCGTCGGTCTGCCCACCAGGAGGTAATCCACTACTTTTACTTCCCAATCTTCATTTGTTTGAGGAAAATTGAATTGAGTACTTCACTGGCTTACCTCTTTCTTTGGTTTATGGAAGACAGTATGTTATGCTGTTGAAAATGGCACATTCGTTTTGTACATTTTCTATATCATATTTTGCCAGATCTTTCAACATGAAAACTTGAAGTTGACCTTGGCGCCTAACTTTTGTTCATATCAATTTTACATTTAAATTTAAATTTATTTCTGCTGTGGTTTTATATATTAAAATGCGAAGATGATATTCATGTAGTCTTTCCTATTATTAAGATTGTAAGATGCCTTATCGGTTCCTTGTTTTGTAGATGGAGCTTATATCTAAAGTTCGAAACCCATTTATTGTGGAGTACAAAGATTCCTGGGTAGAAAAGGTCAGTCATGTTTTCAATCAGAAATTTCTAATTCGGTTTCTTTTCATGTTTTTTCTGCCTGTGCTGCTGCTTGAATTCTAAGAGTGATGGGAGTCTAATTTTTTGTTTTATGTTTGGGCAAGAGTGACTTACTGTTCAAATTTGTTTCTAATTCTGTTTTTGAGTGCTTATTCCAATGGAGTTCTTAACATAAGAACCTCTTTTGTAACCCATCTTGTAGGTTTATAATCTTGATTTATTTATGATACTGAAATTAACAAGCTGGTACCTTCACTTCCAGGGTTGTTTTGTATGTATCATTGTCGGCTATTGTGAAAGAGGAGATCTGTAAGTCCTCATTCACACTGACTTCAAGTATTTGACGAAGTCAGAACTTTTATCATGACATTGTTATGTTTTACTTGTCAATTATGCAGTTTTTTAATAATTTGTTTCTGTTGTATAGGGCTGACGCTATAAAAAAGGCTAATGGTGTCAACTTTCCTGAAGAGGTTGGTCACTCTTGCAGCAAGTCTATTTACTTCTGAGCCCGATGGATATTTTTCATTTGTAGTTTGTAGCTCTTTGGAAATATATGAAATAATTGATACTCATGAACGTTTGTATACAGAAGCTTTGCAAGTGGCTTGTCCAGTTGCTTATGGCTCTGGATTACTTACATGTAAATCACATTCTTCATCGTGATGTTAAGGTGAAGGACTTATTTAAGTTCAATAACAGTAGATTTTATGTAGTTAATATCCCAGAAACTTTGAGGACCAGCTTTGTGTTAATCTTATTTCCTCTTCTATTTCAGTGTTCAAATATATTCTTGACAAAAAATCAAGATATACGTCTAGGTAAGTGGCCTTATCCACTTTATCCTCACACGGCTCTTGGACCTAGTTAATGTGTTGGACGTGTAAGGTTTCTGGTCTGCTGTCCTTATGTTGTGCATGTTGGATGCAGGTGATTTTGGTCTTGCTAAAATGTTGACATCTGATGACCTTGCTTCCTCAGTGAGTGATGTCTCCAAATTACTGTTTTGTTCTCTGTTTCAGCATTTGTCCTTTTGGATTAGTTACCGTATGTTCTTGCTCTAAACTTAGATTGTTGGGACCCCAAGTTATATGTGCCCGGAGCTGCTTGCTGATATACCCTATGGCTCCAAGTCAGATATCTGGTCTTTGGGTAGGAAAAATCTCATTTACGCTCCTCGATTTCCTAATAATTACCCTTTTCTTTCCCCTCTAGTAAAGTTTCTTTAATTGCATTCGTCATTTGTCAACATTTGCCAGGATGCTGTATTTATGAAATGGCTGCTCTAAAGCCTGCTTTTAAAGCTTTTGTAAGTTACTTTCTATTTTTAAGCTTTTATGCTCACCATTGTTCAAAAGATGAAATATTATCCCCACGACTTTTTAATCCTAACCAGTAGACTAGAATTCACTGGGGTACTAAATTCATTTTAAACTCTAAACATGATGTTGTTGGATAACAAGCATTCATGGTGATGTTTAAAACTGAGTTATTTTACTTTGGGAAGCATGTGCTTCACATTCATTTATGATGGCTTAATAACTTCCAATATTTCACATTTCTAAGTGTGGAGCACAACATAAAATTGCTGACTATTTATTTTTTGTGTGTTTGTCTTCATCTGAGCAGGACATACAAGCGTTGATTAACAAAATAAACAAGTCTATAGTAGCTCCACTGCCAACTATGTACTCTAGTGCTTTGTGAGTCATCCATTTCATGCTAATCCTTAGTTTTTAAGAATTATCTGTTTTTTCTCTACTTTATCAGACTTTTTTAGTGCCTATATGGCTATACCTGCTGGTTTTGAAAAACGTCAATGGCTGGTTTACGTGAGCATGCATACATGCAGATATTGAACAAATTAGAAATGACCCTCCTAATGATTCATAGTTTATCAAACTTACACTAGATTTTATGTTCTCTCTGATAAGTTTCCATATTTTATTGTGGATTGAAATTTTAAGTGGTCTTCCATCCTTGGAGTGATATATGTTAATTGTTAGGAGTCATGTCATTTAATATATGACAGAGTCTTTCTATATACTTGAATCACATAATATTACCATTTATTATGACAGAACTAGAAGGACGGAATGGAATTCAGTCATGCTATTTGGTCTACCATCATGCATTTTTCAATAACAACTCTGTTTTAGCAATAAGCAATTTTGTTCTGATTAACTCCTGAACCCTGGCCTGTTTATGTCTCAATATTTCTTGTTCTTATCATTTGATCTTTTGCAGTTATAAAATATTCCCATGTTATGGGCCTTAGTTAGGGACATGATTTGTTTAACTTATTGTGATTTATATCTATCTATTCTTTCAGTCGAGGGCTAGTCAAAAGCATGCTGCGGAAAAATCCAGAGCTTAGGCCACCTGTAAGTTTTATCTTTTGGTATCTCTTTGCATTTATCAAGATAGACTAGTGTATAAAAGAAAGATGGTATATAGAATTGCTGATGAAATAGTGTATATGGCTTACATCTGATTGTCTTTTAAGTGATAAATATGAGCTGGATGTCATCATGAATAAATTTAAATGCAAGTTTTGATTATGTGGTCTCATCTTTTCTTTCAGTTATTCAAAAAATAGTTTTATCTTGTACTTAGTGAGTAGGAAGACAGAACAATGCTACTTGGTTTACTTAGGGACTACACGAACTTTACAATACCTATTGATTAGTCAAGAGAAATTCAATATGAAGATAAAGATGGAAGTATATTGATTAAGGTAGTGTGCAATAAGGCCTAGAGCATTAAAAATCTGTTGAGACAAACAATAAGTAAGAGTTTAAGAGGTTTAAATTTTAAAAAAATTCATCACTTTTACTTGATAGGAGCTGAAAGTTAGAATAAATAGAAGACATGTATTTTTTTGTTAGCTGAAATTTTGTTTGTTCTCTTTAATCTATGCTTATTCTGCATGACATTGGCTCTTGGGTAACTTTAGTTTGGTGGATATATTTTAAGCAACTTAAGGGAAGTTTGTTTTTGCAGGCTTCAGAGTTACTAAATCATCCACATCTTCAACCTTACATTCTTAAAATTCACCTAAAGTTAAATAGCCCAAGAAGAAGTACTTTTCCATTCCAATGGCCTGAGTCAAACTACATGAGGAGAACTCGGTTTGTAGTGCCAGACTCTGTTTCTACTCTTTCTGACCAAGATAAATGTTTGTCATTAAGCAATGACAGGTCCTTGAATCCTAGTATTTCTGGAACTGAACAAGATTCTCAGTGTTTCACTCAAAAGGCCCATGGATTATCCACTTCTTCAAAGGAGGTGTATGAAGTATCTGTTGGCGGTGCCTGTGGTCCGTGGAATACTAACAAAACAAAGTCCCCAACTGTTGAGAGAACACCAAGATCAAGAGCAGATAAAGACTCCACCGCTGCCAGAAGGCAGACGATGGGACCATCCAAAATATCCCGTTCTGGTTCAAAGCATGATACAGTAAGTTTATCTTCTGCAGGACTCAATGTATTAATTTATCTTGGTGGCTTCCATGAAAATATATTGAAAAAAAAATGAACTCATGCTGACTTGCTGAGCAACTTCTCCATCTCTTCCCAATGATGGGAGTTGAGCATTATGCCATTGCCATCTTCAGATCAAAATAATGGGAGTTGATAATTATGTTTTCCTACCGTCTGAAAAAAAGAGAATTATGTTTCCTAAATGATGGCCTTCGTACTTGAATTTTATATCATATGATACATTTAGGTAGGCTGTGGATGCTGCATGCATGTTTGAATATGTGAATTTCCTATGTTAGCAAAGATCATGCTGATGTGATTGGATCAGATGTCAAATTTCAATAGATAGTGACTTCACATTAATTTCTAGTAGAGCTTAATTGATTGCTGGTGATATTTGCGATGTTTGGCTATTTATTGATTCCTCTGTTTGCTCATCATTTCAGCTTCCAGTCTCTCATGCACCATCTGTGAAGTTTCCCCCACCAACTCGTAGAGCATCCCATCCACTGCCTACAAGAGCCTCGATGGCCAAAGCAACCCTTTACACCAATGTTGGCACCTTTCCAAGAGTGGACTCTGATGTTTCTGTTAATGCGCCACAAATTGACAAGATTGCAGAATTTCCATTGGCCTCTTGTGAGGATCTTCCTTTCTTCCCTGTTCATGTACCATCATCAACATCAGTCCACTGCTATTCTAGCTCAGCTGGGAGTGCTTATCGCTCCATCACAAAGGAAAAGTGTATTCATGAGGGCAAAGTTACTGTCCCTGGTGGTTCATGTCCAAAGGGAAGTGAATGCTCTAAGCATGTGACAGCTGGTGTTTCGATCCATTCCTCTGCTGAGTTGCATCAGCGTCGGTTTGACACCTCGTCATACCAGCAGCGTGCGGAGGCATTGGAGGGTTTGCTGGAGTTCAGTGCCAGGCTTCTACAACACCAGAGGTTTGACGAGCTTGGGGTGTTGCTAAAGCCATTCGGGCTTGAGAAGGTTTCTCCAAGGGAAACTGCTATTTGGTTGGCCAAGAGCTTTAAAGAAACTGTGATCTAAGGTTTTTTCTTTTCATCCACTTATATGATAATTGCCATCGGAAAGTGTACATAAATGTTGTATATTTTGTGATACAATATGAAGAGTGGTTTTTATTATTGGCATTGGCATTTTCCATGAGATATACTCTGTTCATGGTAACCAATTTGCTTCTTATGAAATAATACTACACAAACATCACTGATATGATTCAGACCTACAAGTTATAACTTGATGATAACCTGCTCCATCTCGTTTTTGCATAAACATTGATTCACACTCCAAATTCACCTCCACCTTAAGAAAATTGGAAGATAATAGAGAGAAAAATGAGAAATATGATTGGTTATTTGATAGAAAAAAATGTAGGAAGAAAAAGAGGGTAAAATTTGTATGCAAGAAAAAGTGAGGGTGAATATATAAAAGCTGTTTTATTATCCAATTCCAATTGTCAAGATCAACTTGTGATTATTACTAATCATGTTCTGAGTAGAAATCCTTAAACATGATTCTGTGGAATTAAAAAGTCTAATGCTACTTTCACTGATCTAAACAGGAATAGCTCTTTTGATCCATACATTTATGAAGGCTGATATTGCTGGTTTCGTTCATGTGCAATTGGTCTTCAGGAATAGAAAAGCAGCATGGCCTTATCATATTTTAATATGCTAGTAACAGTATTTTTCTTTTCCTTCAAGTGTCTAGCCAAGAAAGAATTGGCGTGCATTTCATTCCTCTTTTGGCTTTCACTGTGCTCCTATTTTTTGTCAACATTCCCTGCTTATATTTGGTCGTGTCAGGAGAGATATTTGTCGTGAAAAGTTAGGTTCATACACCCCAAGGCTTAGGCTTAAACCGTTATCCAATACACATCAGTTAGAGGAACATTACATTACATGCATCTATTGACCCATATTATTATTAAAACTCCTTGATCTCCTTTTCCTTGTCGATGATGTATTCTTTTGACCTTTGGATTAAGTAGCACAGTCACACCTGCACCACTGATCTGGAAAGTGGAAACAAAGTCAGTGGGTTTGATAAAATATTGGATCTCTGATAGATTCTGATCACAATTTAAATATGGAATTAACTTTATTCTAAGCTAGCTTTAAGGATGATAATTGTCAAAATTCTGATAACCTCTGCTTTGCTAATCTCTCTTTAAGTTTTAAGATGCTATTAGAGTCTCTCGTAAATCCATTATTCTGCTACACATAGATGAATTATTTAGACTCACATTGTAGTTAAACTTGTGATTTAAGATGCTAAGTCACATAATTTTGCGGTTTAAGAACACCTTGCGATTTAAGCATCAGCTAAATCGCACTCTAACTCCCTAAAGCACGGCAAAATCAGTGCTAAATCGCACCTTAACTCTCTAAATTGTGCCAGTCAGCTTGTGTGGTTGGTTAGCTTTTTGGCCAATAATGGAGATCTTCCATGGCTTTAGGCCCCCATTCTCATTCCTTAAAGTTAGTGGTCCAAAAGGGTAGCCCAAATTGACCTCAAAAGTAACTCATTTGGTGTAAAAATTAAAAGATCCCTCTTTCTCTCTTGAAACTAAAAACAACAACACCAACAACAACAAAGCACATTTGATTTGAATTGCAATTTAGATCAAAAGGGCAGCAATTATTAATAAGAAAAAATGAGGCAAAGGGAATAAAGGTCATGTCTTTTGTCAGTAGTTATGAAGGACAATGCCAAATAATGCCAAATTTGAAATCAAAAGTTGTTAGTTTCTGTTGCTATTTCTCATTCACTTTTGCTTCTTTCTTCAGAATATTGTGACAGGGTATCGAGATTGCGTTCATAGCTCATGGCTGAAAACTTGAAGAAACAGCAGCAGGTGCTGCTGACGTCTCTAGGCACGCGCATTTTAGCATAGGTCCACTTCAGGAACTCAGCTTTTGTGTAGAGAAAATGGTTATGCTGCTATAAACATTGTTTACACTTGCTAACTTGTCGGCTATGGACGTAGCCAACACCTACAACAAGAATGAACACCATCACTCTCACTCTCAGCAGGAATAATTTTATGTTCACACCTTTAAGATGAGGTGGAGAGAGGTGGAGGAGGAGAGAGATAAGAAGAAAAGAAAAAGTAAGAGAGAGAAAGTATGAGATGTAATAGATAATAAGAGGAGAGAGATAGAAATAAAAATGAGTGGAAATGAAGTGTTTAGAAAACGAGGTGTGTATATATCATTGTTGCTCTCAGCACGTTAAAGTCTATAGACTCAGACATTTTCACTGATGTAATTGTCAGTGCTGCTGCAGCCTGCAGTAGTTATATTGATATGTGATTCATTATATAGGCCTAACTTTTAAACTCAAAATGAGACTAAACTGAATTTTTAACTTACCACAAAAGAATAATGAATTATTAAAATAAGCATTATGTAACTAAATTATTAAACTTGTATTCATGCATATGATAAGAGTGTGATACTCGAGGTGTTTGATCTTGGTAAAGTCCTCGACTGGTTTTTGGACGAAATGAGACTCATTCTCGATCATTTCAATTGGCCAACCTAGTGTCCACTTTTTTATAGGCAAATGTTAGTTGTTAGTAAATTAGTTCATTCGCCAGAATTTGAACTCCGATCCTTTACCTTGCAAATCCTTTCATTTCTCTTAGCTCACCAAGTGAGCTACCCTTCCCCCCACCTAGTGTCCACTTAATTGTGGAATTTTCAGGTCGCCTTGAACGATATTGGACCTAATAGTCTTTCGGGTGACTTTTGAACGAAATGAGACTTGCTCTTAATTATCTCAGTTGATCAATATGATGTTCACTTAATTGTGAAATTTTCGGACTGTTTCAAACGATATTAAACTTAGTAGCCTTTTACGTCGTTTGCAATCAACACAAGTAGCTTGGAATCCTAATCATAAGGTTAATACTAGGGACAAAGTAGTACAATTATAACATTCCCTAATCCTGGCCCAAGTCATTTGGCTGTCCTGCATTATTTTCTTTTGTCTTGTTCATAATTGTGTCGGCTCTTGACTGAGATATGTCTGTGTGTATTGTTTGGGACGCGGGCAAATGTAGCATTTCACTAGATTCCCTTAATTTCTCTTGATCCATACATCATCACCTCTAAGATTATCACGTGAAGTAGTCACTAATTTCTCAGTGATGCGTAGGACAATGATTAAAATGAACAAAGTGATCAAACATCAATTAAATAAGAACAGATGAGTCAGAGGAGAATCCCAAGTTAATTTTCTTATGTTTTGAACTTACCAACACTGCGATAGTACAGATTATGTGTGTTAATTAAAGCTGTATTAAAAGTAAAAATCATTTTTTAAATGGGATAAATCTGTCGTTTAGAAAAAATGTGTATTGGGAAATATGTATCACTTTTAACTCACTTTTAAAGCCTAACCAAACACCATCTAAAACGCATACGTGATTAACTTTTTATTATGAGAATTCTTTTAATTCACATCATTCATAATGACCTTTAAGTATTGGTACATAAAAATATAGAGTTCTCTCAATATGCTTCTCATTTAAAAATTAGCAATAGCTTTTAACCATCACAAACATTTTCAAAAAGTAAAAAATTGCCGCTAAAACGGATAAAAGATGTCGCACAAATGTGTATGCCCATCCATCTTTTCCAAAGATCTATATAAAGGATGATGATGCTCTCCCTAGTTTCCCATTGATCCTTCACAGCAAAAACCTGCTTCACCACGTGGTGAGCTTTGATTTTGACCATTCCTAAGACCTTTAGAGCTTTAGACCACTTTAACATTCTTTGAATCATCCAACAAATAAAACAAAAAAGGACTATATATACCTTCATGCTGCCACTTCTAAACATTCTTCAAGACTACCCCCACACATAATACATTATCACACCAGAAATGGATCCAAAGTTCACAATCAACTGTCGGCGGCCGGAGCTCACTCCCGCCGGTGGCGGCACCCCTCTGCCGGAGAGTCCGAGAGTGCCAATGGAGTTTCTGTCAAGGTCATGGAGTGCCTCAGCTCTTGAGGTTTCCAAAGCTCTTGCATCTCAACCAACTCTTTCTTCATGCAAACCTCCAAATGCCACTATTCCTGAAGAAACCTGTTGCTCTGAAGAGTTCTCAACTATGCCAAAGAACCAGTTCTCTTTTGCTTCCTCTGCTACCTCACAGCTTGTCCTTGAACGCATTATGTCACAGTCCGCAAGAGAGGTCATTATACTAACTCCAACTACATAATAACTCTGTTTTGTACCATGAGTCTTATAAAGCATTCATCTTTATCACAACAATAAAGGCACACACATGCTACATTTTAACTGTAAAATGATATCTGAGATGAGATCACTTGTTGCATTGTGATCTTCATATTTCTGAAAGAATTTATATTGTTATAATGTAGCAGGAAGTGTCACCATTAACTTCAGGAAGGTTATCTCACAGCAGTGAGCCTTTGAATGGTGGTGGTTCATTAACGGGAACAGATAGCCCACCAATTTCTCCTTCAGAAGAATTTGACGATGTTGTCAAGGTTATATCCCTCTCTATTCCTGCTTCCTTGTCTCTTTTTTTTCCTTGAATGATCCAAACCAATTAATATTCATTTTTCTTTCCTTGGAATCAATTCTAGTACTCATAAGCTACTATAACTTTAAAATCTATTGTAGAATAATTTTCAAACATGCACTTAGTGTTTTGACAAGTTAAAAACTACTTTGAAAAGCCACAAAGAAATGAATAAATGTAAAAGGTTTTGCAACCAAACTTAAGGGTCCCATGTGGTCCATCTAGGGTGGTGATTCACCTGCTGCATATATAGCTCATATTAGCTCGTATGGTAAGGAAGCATGGAAGAAAAGCCTCTATTGGTACCTGCAAAGATAAGTTGTTGGAACTTGGTGCTTCAGCTTGTGGTGAGAGAGTTTATTAACTTAGGAATTTTATCAACCCCACTCCTCTGCACACAAAAAAGAGAGATAGAAAAGGAAAATGGGAACTAGGCTCTATCTAAAGCTTAGTCTAGAGTTTATTAACTTATGAGAAGAAAGTTGAAACAGCTTCATAATGTTAAATCAATACAAGTACAACATGACAAAACTGATATTTTACAAATGAAAAGAAAAATCAAAATATGCTGAGTTTGACATCATGGTTACCATGTAAAACTCATAGTAATGCTTATCCTTTTTTTATGTAGTTTTTTCGGGCAAACAATTCAATTCTCCCGTTGTTCAATGGTGGAAGAGCAAGTGCTGCTATTGGCAATGGCACAGCTAGCTCAGGACCTAAAACTGTTGGAAGATGGTTGAAAGACCGAAGAGAAAAGAAGAAGGAAGAAAATAGAACCCACAATGCTCAGCTGCATGCTACAATTTCAGTGGCTGCAGTAGCTGCTTCTGTAGCAGCCATGGCGGCTGCAACATCAGCCTCATCTACGCCCAGCAAGGATGAGAAGATGGCCAAGACTGACATGGCTGTGGCTTCTGCAGCCACGTTGGTCGCGGCGCAGTGTGTAGAGGCTGCTGAAGCCATGGGAGCTGAGCGTGACCACCTTGCTTCTGTGGTCAGCTCAGCGGTAAACGTCCGTTCTCATGATGATATCACCACTCTCACAGCTGCAGCTGCCACAGGTATAATTTTTTTCCTGTCATTATGGATTGACGAATTCTAAAATTTGAATGATCTTTGCAAAAAATTGTTGGCCTTAATCCTTCAAAAGGGTTCTGCAATGGGAAGTCTCATAATCATTCTAGGGAGAAGCTACAAAGTGCAGATTCTAGAGTCACCGTGCTTTGGATTGTGTGCAACCACCAATCCAAACATGCAGCTAGTCTGAATAGTTTAAGCATATGTTTGGATCCACTTCTAATCCTACTAATCTACAAAAGCTATTTCTAACTGTTTCTTATTTTCCTTTGAAGACACATAAAACAAGCTATTTGAATTCATTTTTAATCCTCTCAAAATCATTTTTCCCTCCATAAAAGCTACTTCTAGCTTCTCACATAATTAATAACCCTAAGCGTGAAAGCCTAAAGTTTCCAAACACACATAGCGTGTTTGGTTCTGCAATGGGAAGTGCCATAATCATTTATGAGAAGAAGCTATAAAGTATAGAAATTACAAAATGTGGCACTGGTCTTCAGGTGCTTCGGATTGTCTCACCACCAATTCGAACATGCTATTAGTCTCTCCATACCATGTGGGTAAAATGTGTCATGTTCTTTACATGAGTAGTAGCTAGTGAGAGATAGTAAGTCCTTTTTTTCTGTCCTTTCTATTGACTGTTTATGTATATGGTGTCCTTCATATGCAGCTCTGAGAGGAGCAGCAACCTTAAAAGCAAGAGCTTTGAAGGAAGTATGGAACATTGCCGCAGTGACACCACTAGAGAAAGGCATTGGGGGGATTAACATATGTGTGAAAGGAAATAACAGCAACACCAGCAATACCAGCACAAGTGACAGTGGAGAAATAATCCATGCAGATAATTTTTTAGGATCTTGCAGCCAAGAGCTACTTGCTAAGGGCAGTGAATTACTCAAACGCACCCGTAAAGGTAATATTATTACGTAAAAATGCTGCAATCAAAACTTCCTCTCGTTTGCAAAATGATTAAACCTCATTTCGGTGGTTACTACAGGTGATCTCCACTGGAAAGTAGTTTCTGTTTATATACACAGAACAGGCCAGGTAACTTCTCTTTCAAGAATTCACAGGAAATGGAATTGGCTTTGTATGCCCATTTAATCACAAGGCTTGCAAACATTTCAGGTAATGCTGAAAATGAAGAGCAAACGCATTGCTGGAACCATTACCAAAAAGACAAAGAGTAAGCTAGCTTCCATTACCTTTGACAACTTGGTTTTGTTAGTGTCAACTTAAAGGGTATCTAACCATGAATAATGATAGCTGATAACTGATGTTCTTGAATACACAGTTGTTGTGTTAGACGTGTGCAAAGATCTACCAGCATGGCCAGGAAGGCACCTGTTTGATGATGGAGAAAAGCGACGCTACTTTGGATTGAAGACAGACTCAAGGGGGGTTGTGGAGTTCGAGTGTAGAAATCAAAGAGAATATGATATCTGGACTCAAGGGGTTTCAAGGCTCCTCACCATTGTTGCACAAAGACAAATCAAGAACTGAACCTCTCACCTTGTTTACTAATTACTACCAACAAAGATCACTAGCTAATGCATTGCTGGCTACTTAACTAAGTTCAATCTACATGCATTGAGAGATGTATTCCGCACTCGTGTTTAACTTTAACCTCACAATCATCTGTGTCAAGTACTCAAATGGAATTTTCATCTTCAGCAAAGAAAAAGAATACCATGCTATTTAAACTAGTACAAATGTAACCCCTTGGCAAAGAACATGAATGCTTGGCATCTATATCATATGAAATTTAAAAAATCTTTATAATCAAACAAACCATTGCACTTAAATCACCACAGACACATTGTAGATAATTCAGAGCCGAACAGACGAAAGGTTGACAGTAGTAAATTTTGTTTCCAACTCTGCAAAATTCCAGCAGGGGGCAATTACATTGAATTATAACTAGATGAGAACTATTTTCAATAATGTTGTAAGTAAGGAATATATGCAGCTGCAATTATATGCCCATTGGTCTAACTATACAGGGGTATGTTCTTAGTGAAGCTATGCTAAGCTACCAAACTAAGTGATTACTTCCGTTCCAACGTGTATCCGAACACAGTTATCCATACACATTGTCAATCTGCAGCTCTAAAAACAGTGACCAGAGAGAGGAAGAGGTTTATGATGTCTAGATAGAGGCAGACTGAAGCCCAGATGTAATCATCATAGGAGAACCTCTTGATCAGGTTGTCTGTATCATAGACGATGTAGCCACAAAATATAATTGCGGCCAGGCAACCATAGATCATGTGTCCCAACTTACCAAGTGGGAAGAGAATCTGCAAGAAAAGAATCACAAAATAGTAAGAATACAAATGGACAATAAAACAGGATCCCAAAACAATTACGGGGGCTACCTGGCCTAATAATTCATGAACAATAATCAAGTAGGATCGCAGAACCTAAGTACCTGAATCAGGGCAAAGACAATAAGTACTAGTAGTGCTCCAAACAAGAAGGGGCCCAAAAAGCTGAAATCATGACCTCTCCTTGCGGCCCAAAATGTGTAGAGTGTTAGGCTGATCACCACCACAGTAGTCAATATGAAAGCTTCCAGAATCACTTTCCCTGTGCCATCCAGTTTCCAGCCTCATTAAAAACAAGTTTGGCAATTCTCACTCAAAAATGAAACCTATACCTATGCTTCACAAGCCAACATAATGCCTAGGAAAGAAAATAGCATTGGTCTATTAAAATCGAAGAGCCTAAAATTAAAGTAATCCCAAAAAAAGGGTAACAACAATCTGCTCGACATCCTTCAATTTCTGTATTGGAATTCAGAATGGCGCATACTCCGGAGCACGTTACATGCACAAGTTTGTATCTTTCATTTAAAATTATTCTAGTAAGATTTGTAGCATGCTTTGATCGAATCAATTCTGTTATCCAGAAGCTACTCACAGAATCAGACTTATTAGAATTAATTGATTTTGGCTCTATAATCAATTATAGAAGAAATTTCAAGACATCATCCGCCTATGTCACTTGAAACATTATCAGAGTTTAGCAAATAGAGCAAATCAAAAAAAGCATGAAGTATGTTTTTTTGATTTTGTTATCATGTTCAAAATCATTGATTAACATACAAATAGATAATCTAAATAGCAAAACACAAATGACAAAAAACAAATCACCATTGTCAAAAGAACTTCAAGAAAAACACAAAAAGAACAAAGACTGGACATCTTACCACTGACAAAGGCACAGCTTAGTCCAACAGCAAAAGCTAGAGTAACAGTGAAAATCAAGAGGAGGAAGTAATTGAGAGGGTGTTTCTGGCGATAACAGTAAAGGGGACACAACGCTGCAAAAACAAGTAAACAACAATTAGAAACAAGGGTGTCACATCACATAGACATAGAATCAAACATGTAGCATGCATGATAAAAAAACTCACTGATGAATGGCACAATCATGAGGACAATCAAGCCTTGGGTGGAACCGACGAAGAAGTTAGCGACGGGGCGAACGAAAACAACGACGGAGGCAACGGCGACGGTGAGGAGTAACTGGAAGGTGATGATGGAGTAGACTTTGCGTATGAAGGACCACCGTAGTTGAGGATTCTCGAGCATGGTGGGGTAGAGGGTTCTAGAAGAACCACCGCCACCACCACCACTCTCGACGTCGGTTTTCCGGAACATGATTGTTTGGATCGTAAGCAATGTTGTTGTTTCCAGGAAGAGGTGTAAACATTAACCTAACAACACCACTTAGTTCAAAATCAAGAAGGTTCTTTAAAATAAGCAGAGATTCTTCGCGGTGTGATGAGGTAAAGTAGTTAACACGTAATTTCTACTAATGTGTGTGAAAGGGTAGGAATGGCAATCGCGTTGGTCGATAGTGTATTTCATTATTTTGCTTGTTTTTTCAAAAAGGAGAAAGTTCCATTAATTGAAAAAATGGCCATGCCCTAGTACAAGGCTACAAGAGCCACACAAATTCAGCTTTTTCTAAGTATAGTAAAGTTACAAGAAATTTCATTACAATAAGCATATGACTCATTTATACATCTAAACACAATTAGCTAAAAGGGATTAAATTAAAACTTCTTGCAAGCCCACAGCCACCAAGCCCTTCACCAAAGAGCCCAAAGAAAGATATCCAGACAAACCCTAGTTTTTTGGGAACTGAAGCTTGGAAGCGTCGGAGAAGGCAAAGACAACGAAGGTGGAGCGGCGTCGGCTCCACCGCTTAACCCAGAACCTGATCTTCTACGAATAAAGCGAAGATTTGATATGAAAGGTTATATGTCGCTTCTTCAAAACCTTGTCGGCTCTGTCGTCGGCATCTATGCTACAAGGTCCTCAACCTAAGCGGTGCACAGCACCTCAGAACAAGCAAAAGACCAGATCTGGAAGGAAGGAGCGGTGAGACCATGGAAGTATCGCAAAAGACGATGGTGGTCATGGTTGGTGGTTGGTGGTTAGAGGTTAAAAAAATGAGATTAAAAAAATGGTTAAATAAGGTTTTGGTCCCTGTATAATATGCTAAATTAAAAAATGGTTCATCTTTGAAGTAAAGTTTGAACTCGGTCTCTATTGTTTAAAAAACTACCTGATTTTGGTTCAATCGATGTTGTTAGACTCATTAAATTTTGAGTTTCGCTAACCCAAACTCGAGTACGCTTAGCCCTTAGACTCAACCAAACCCCTAGCACCTCCTTTTACAAAATAATATTGTTGTACGTCATAATGCTTTTTCTCTTCGGATTTATTAAATTTGAGGTGCGAAGAGTAAAAACAAAAAATTGGTTATATGAACTTCTTAGTGCCATAAACTTAAACAAAAAAAAATGTAGTTTCCTATGGTTAAAAAATGTTTCACATGTGAAAGGTCCAAATGCTAATTCACTCTAAACACTAGGGTTCACAATCAACGAAAAATGCTTTTTAATTTTTAAAATATTTAATATGCGTTTTACATCTTCTACACGAAAATGTCCGATTTTCATAAGATCTTTTTAAATGGATCAAGATTATTTAGTTTATAACCGCTTCTCTATACCCGTTGTTGCTCCAAAAAAAATTCAAATACCCTTCTTATTTTACATGTTTCCAAATAAATAAAAATATTAAATATTAATCAGTTATTAATAATTTTTAATATTATTTATTATCTTAATTACTTATTATAAATTTAAAAAAATTACTTACTTAGAATTTTCAGTTTTCATTTTTTAAAATTCAGATTTAAATCTAATCATTAATCACATGAGTAAAAAAATTAAATAATAATAATGAACAACTTTGTGGTGGATCCACCGTGGTTCATGGCAATGCCAATGCATATTGATTTGCAAAGCAGGACTAGGACTGTTCATGGTCTCTAAGAACCGAAGCTAACAAAAACCGAACCGAAAAGAACCGAGCCGAACTCGAACCTAAACTTAAAAAATGGTTCGGTAATCGAACCAAAATCTCCGAACCGAACTGATATATCCACTTATTCACTATCCAGCGGTTATCCACAATTCCACATAACCATTAACCACATTCACTCGAACCAAATTTTCGGTTCAGGTTCGGTTCGGTTCGAACCATCCTATATCAGTTCAGTTCGAACCATACTATAAATATGCCTGTTTTACCGAACTGGTTAACCGAAATTTAAAACCGGTTCGGTTCAAATCATACTATATCAGTTCGGTTCGATTCTCTCAAACCAATTTTTCGGTTCGGTTCAAGCAAAGAACAGGACCATGGACAGTCCTAAGCAGGACTCTCATTCCCCTCCTTCGAGCGTGCGTCTGGTTGATAGCATAGCTCCTGAGCTAAAGTGGTTAAATTAAATTACATTTATGGAAAATTTAAACCTTGTTTTAGTTGCACCCAATTCGTGTAGGCTTGTAGGGAAAAAAACTTCATCTTTAGATTGATTGTTCTGTTCCTTTAGGGTGGGGGTGTTGTTGGCTTTTTGGAGTTGGAAATTACTGAGACCTGAGGGCAATGAAATGTGCCCCCAGATTGTAAAGTTTTGATTTTGGAGAGGAATGGTGTAGGTAGGTAGTTCTATTTTGGAGATCAGGAACTTGTTTTTGTTTAGTCTCTTATGCCCCATGAGGACTTGCTTCCCTGCTGTATCCTGTAAAAAAGGGCACCCAAATGCTTTCAATGCCCAGTCTTGGCTCCACATTGAAAGTGGGAAACTTCCCAAGTTGTCATCACACACCTCTATGTAAGTTTCTTTGCTGCTTTATTTGAATTTGAAGCTTAATTGTATGCCAGTTTAATTAATTAGGTGTTTTGTTGTTGTTGTTGTTGTTGTTGTGGGTGTGTGGTTTTCTGTCAATGTATTAAAGAGACTCTTTAATCAAGGTCTCACAGCCACCTATAGTCCCATTCTTCAAACCTATGGATTATGTGGAAGTTTTGGCTCAAATCCATGAAGAACTTGAGTCTTGTCCTCGCGAAGAGCATTCGAATCTGTTTTTGACTTTTTGTTACTATATCAGGTCTTTAGGAGCCTTGGAGAAGTTAAACTGATGCGTAGAAGTCTCCAGGCAGCGTTGCAGAAAGCCAACACTGCTCATGAGAAGATTGTATTTGGGGCATGGTTGAAATATGCAAAGCAAGGGGAAGGGCTGATAGCTGACTTGCTCATTACTTGTGGTAGATGCACTAAGGAGTTTGAGCCTATTGATGTAGCATCTCATTTTCCATTTGAGATATATGAAAGTTTCCCAGAGAGAATGACCAATGAGAACCACATTTCACAACTTGTTACTTTTTGTTGTTACATTTTGTCTGCATTTTGTCAAAAACAACTGATTGTCGAAGCAGATGCCGTGGCATCTGATTTCGTGAAGCTAGGACATCAGTCCTTTGCTTAAGTTTGATTTTGTGGGCCCTTGAAGATCTTATGAAGATATGTTTTTATAAGTTACTTGAGGTTCAAGTAGCTGTATCAGAAGGTTTTTAATTGTGGGTTGTTATTTGTTGAAACAATCTTTGTTAAAAGATTGATTTCTATCTTAACGTTTGAATTTTGCAACAATATCTTGGAGATTCTGTTTTGATTTGTTGTTGCAATACCCTAGTGTCTTTGCTGCTGCTGCTGAAGTCTATAAAAGGATGAAGACCTAAAACGTGAAGACCACCGAAGCTAATAGAGAGAGATCAAGTGTTTTAGGGTTTTTCATTGTTATTTGTCCTTGTTTCTTGTGAACAAACTTTGCTCCCTGATTCTATAAAGCAAAGTTGTGTTCTGTGTTCTCTGATTCTTAAAACTCTGATTGTTGATTGTTTGTTACCAATCACTGTGGCAGTGATTGAGGAAAAGTGAGAGGGACTCTCATACTTAGGTTGAGATACTAAGTAGAAATACACTTGGTAGATTAGGAAGTGAACTATGAACTGTGGTGTTCATGAGTGTCTGTAACTCCTTAATCTTGAGATAGTGGATTTCTTTTCTTTAGGTGCAAACCCTCCAGACGTAGGTGAAAGTTTTTCACTGAACTGGGTTAGCAATCATCTGTGTTCTTTTTTATTATTTTGCTGGTTTTGTTACTGTTAGTCGATTGTCGAACCTATTGTCCTAGTATCGCGTTCGACATCTGTCATGTGCGATGTGCGAGAACTGAAATTTCACTTTTAAAGTTGGATAATGAGAATATAATGTGATAGACATAGACAAAAAAAAATTCAGCGCCATTTCATGCAATGCTTAAGGGGTATTTCAGTGAATCATTTTCTCAGACTATAGATTTGTCTGAAAATAATATCTTGCTTTAGGTACGAGGGCAATAAGTTGTTTCAGTTTGACTGGCATTTTAATTTAGGTCCCTCCAAATCTTTTTCTGATGTTAATTACTTGAGAGAAATCCTTCCTAAGCCTCCCGAGTTTATAATTGCAGTGATGAGTGAACACAATTAAATTTATAAGTTGTAAGGATTGACTAAACTAAATACAGTGAGCTTAAAATCTGTTTCCTGTTCTATATGAAGAATGTTTCACCTACTTACTAAGAATATCTACACATTTTATCACCAAACAATTTACCGCGACCCTTAAATCAGAATGCTTATTTATCCTACTGCCTCTGCAAATCTGAATTCTGGATTTTACATCCACTTGTTATGATGGTTGAAAGTTTCACAAGTCTTTACAAAGTCCTGAAGGTGAAATATGAAGTTCTGTTGTTTGGACAAAGAGTTTCTTTTACTAATAATTCTTCCATTTAATACTCCAGGCACTGTACAATCTTGCAAGTGTTTGTGTTGACTGCGGGAAATGTTAGAAATTAGGGTATGATAATCATGGATAACTTCGAAGAATCGTGTTGAACACTTTCCGAACAAAGTATTTCGACCCTATTCTTGCCTGGGTTCACGAAATCCTTGTTGGGATAATTCTGAAGATCAATCTGCTTCAGGCAAATGAAGAACAGATCAAGAATGTAGAGCGTAATTTTGGTTTCTGTTTTCTATGTGTAAACTGAGGGCCAAATAACTCCTTTATAAGGAGTTTGTTTCAGGAATTGGAAAAACGGTTAATAAAACCGAATTCCTTTTCAAAAAATTTCGAACGGGGCGCTGCTGCTCCGCCCCTTGGAACCCCGCAATCTAATCGCGGTCAATTATGCGTTGGCTCAACAAGCGTGCACTCCGCACTACCCTAACTCGTTTCCGAGCTTAACGCATAATTGCATCGGCCTTCAATAAATCACATTACTACTAAAATCCATTGATGATACTAAAATCACCAACAGGAAATTGGATTCAGCTGCTGATTGCTATATCAATGGCCTTAAAATCGGGCACACTCGTTCCCATCAGGGTCTTGCTCGTGTTCATTGTCTGTGAAATGGTAAGGCTGCTGCTTATATGGAAATGATGAACTCATTGAGAAGACAAAAGATAATGCATCTGTCTATGAGAAGAGGTCTGAATACGGCAATCGTGACCAAGCAAAGGCAGAGATCTGCTGGTAAGTAATTTACCTCACATAACTCACTTGCTTAGTCACAAATCATTATGTTGAAGTATATAAATATGCAAATTGGAACTTTGTAGTTAATCTGATGTGAATTTTGCACATGGCTGATTGTGTTTGGGACCAGAAGAAGTTATTAAAAGGTCCCTAGGAAATTTTGTTGATTTTCTTTAATGAAATGGCATTATTTCTTGTTCATTCATTTGGTCAAGGAATTTTCACCACACCAATAAGTCAATAACCTTAGTACTATGATAAATTACCTTTTTAAGTGAATGTGGGTTTGCGAAACGGAGTTTAGTTGAAAGTGAGTTTGTTGTAATGTGATTAATGTTTGGATATTTTTTTTTTGAAAAGTAAGTTTGACAATGAATATTGTTTGGATAATATTACTTAAAAGTACTTTTGGATGTGTATAATTATTAATTTCAGGCATGAGTAGCACCCCAACCAACTTTCAATCAACGGAGAAGTTACAAATTCCCTCCTTCCATCTAACGTACGTTTAGAGCCCAAACTCAGTTGAGTCAACTAGAAAAAAAAATAGTCAAACAAGTGGGTGCAGAGTTCTATGCATTATGAAAGTACTTTGAGGGATGTCAACCCAAAACCAAACATAGCCGCTAATGTTAAAGTTTGTGTTTGGGTTTTCATTATAGTCACCGTGAGTCCACGTTGAACTCAACGTGGCAAAATCTTGCTTCTCTAATTCAGGTTAAACTCAATGTGGATTCTAGCTTTTCTGTTGATACCTTAAGATACATGAAATCATGTTTGTGTTTGCAGTTTGCACCAACGCCAAAACAAACATACACAAGCACTCCTTACTTAGTAATGATTAATGCGATGCTGCGTACTTGTTTATTATGATGTTTTAAGGATCCATCATATATTGAGTGCTCTGCATGTTATATCGTCAAAAACATTAGATATTGCCTATTGACATTGTTATTGCCTTTACTATTTACTACTGCTACTGCAGATTTTATTCTTTATTGTCAAATAGTTTTGTTGCAGTAGTGCTGAACAATGTGATTGGTTTATGTGGTTACAGTATCGATGGACAACAACAAGGAAGAGGGAGCCATTGCATTCAGAGCTGATGTACACCTCTTACATCTACGTGCAGCATTCCATGAGCATAAACAGGATTTCTCAGGTGCTCTCAGAGACTGTCGCGTTGCGCTGTCGGTGGACCCGTACCACCAAGAAATGTTGGAACTTCACAGCCGTGTCAATAGCCATGAGTCAAAGAAACATGTATATCAGTATATGTGACTTTTGCTAGATGGAACTGCACATGGAGAATTTTGATATTTGGTTGTATGAGAAGTTACAGTGCAACCACACCTTGAAGAATAGGAACTGGAGAGTGACTGCCATTAGCTACCATCAGCTGAGTCATGAGAATCATATTTGTGAAATGAAAAGTATAGTTAAGTTATATTCCTTCTGTAGTAATGAACATGTGAAGTAATAAGTAATAACCAATTTTCCCCAAAGGGGTGGTTCCAATTTTGTAAAAACTAAAGGGTTTAACCATTCTAAAATTATATTGGATTTTATAAAGGTATATGGAATTAGAGAAGCTAATTGTTGAGATAGCAATAAAATAGATGTGTATGTATGATAAACCATACAATTATCACAAACTCAACATTTAAGGCGTTGTTTGCATCACAACTGTAAACCAACATTCACCAACTAGACTCAATACCTGCTTTCACGATGAATGCTTGGTAATATGTGACATTTTTCAATTTATTCGCCGTTCTAATGATTATATTGTTGATTATTTAGTTAGGCTTTCTTTTTATTTGAACAATGTTTGGATTGAGTAAATTCCTTCAGGACTCTCTTCTCTTGCTGAACTTGATGTATTTACCTTTGTGCCAGATTCTTCTTAATGAATGAATTTTTAAAAAACTATTATTGAAAGGGCCAAAGAGGGATGAGTTTGCCAACATATATATGATATCATATATCAAAATATTATAAAATCAGTGTGCAAACCAAAACCACTGTCTACCAACATGAGAATAAAAGATATAGATCTCCCACAAGATCACGCTGATGTAGAGCTTCCGTTTGTAACTTCCAGAACTTTCTGAGCCAAGAACGACTTTTTTACATTACTAGCGTAAGTTTCAAATAAATTTACCAAACTAGTGCAACTTTTGATTTAATTACAAGAATAGTGTAAATCGCCACTTGAAGTGGCGATATCTTTTTTTTTTAATTTTTTTTTTATGAAATCGTCACTAGCAGTGGCGACACCAAATTTTTTTTTTTGACTTTGTTTATTAGTGACGGAAAATTGGCGTCACAAACTCCGTCGCTAAAAATTTTGTGACGGATGTATGTACACTTCAACTTCCGTCGCTAAATTCTTTTTCATTATTCACTAAGATTTTGAGACGAAATATATTTCGTCGCAAAAATAATTTCGTCGCTAGAAATGTTGTGACGGATGCTATCTTTCTTCACATTCCGTCACTAATACCTTTTATATTAAATATTAGGATTTTGTGACGGATACGATTCCGTCACAAACAAAGAAAGTAAAAAAAAAATATAAACAGGATGTCGCCACTGTGAGTGACGATTTCAATAAAAAATTTAAAAAAAAAAGAGATATCGCCGTTTCAAGTGACGATTTACACTATGTTGGTAATTAAATGAAAAGTTGCACTAGTTTGGTAAAAAAAATTTAAAACTACACTAACCTTGTAAAAAAGTCGCCAAGAACCTATCTACACTTTCTTGAATTAACTATTATCAAATCATATTATATAAAATATTTTTCTTTTTCCTCTTTCTTTAACTTTTACTCTCTATGTCTACTAAGCTACAACAATTAATTACGTATCAATTTAACATTTTCCTTGAATTGATTCTCACATCATCCTCCGTGTGTATAAAGTATTTAATTGGAAAAGATGTATGTTGACCCAAAAGAAAAAACAAATATGTATGAACTTTGTGGTAGAAACTTTATGAATTAACAATGCATGATGCTCTTCCTTCTATAAGTACTAGGATAGAGCCCGTTTACCCGTGCGATGCACGGGTAGTTTTTTTACCAAATTAATTGTTAACTATATTTAATTATTTATTGAGTATTGACATATATGGAATAATACAATGATATGTTTACTAAAACATACAATTTTAATTAGTGATACATTTATATGTTTTTTTTTATCTTCCCTTTATGTCTCAATGTTTCATCTTACTTATAGACAATTGGTTCGCCCTTTATCGTTAGTTTTTTTTTTTTGATAGACAAATGTTAGTGGTTAGTTGTTAGTAAGTTAGAAAATCTCTTCAAAATTCCTTTCCAGGATTCGAACCCTGGACCATCCCCTCCCCAACCCTTTACGGTTAGTATGGGGCATATGTCTAGAAAACATAGTTCTATAAACTTCACATTTTATTCTCATTTGTGTTCATAATAGAGAGACCCAAAGAGTCCCTAACAAACTGACATATTTTCCTAACTTTCAACACCACAGTTGATAAATATCTGCAAGCACTACTAAAATGTCAAATGCTGGAATCAGACCTTCACCACATTTCTATTCCAATTTTCATCCAGCGATTTCCCTATGATAGAATGCCTACACCAGCATCAAGTTTCTCACAATTTCATTTTCTAATAAACTTCAAATTGTCTCCTACAAATTTAGTTCTCTTTCAAGACTGATCTCGGTCCAAGTGCAGTGGATATACAATATCAAATACAACCATTGCTAACATGTGCCATACTTCTTGCAGGTCACCATGAGCTAAGGACTCGTAATCAGTTTTTATAACTTGCTTTGACAAAAAATTCCTACCAGCCCTTGCTCTTAAGCAATAAAAAATACTTATAGCTTTTAGGTACATTCCTAAAGAGATGAAAACCATATCTGGATGAGGAGCTTGAGGATAGTCAGCCATAGCTTGAGATACCATATGCCTAGTTGTCATCTGTAATAGTGTCTCTTTAACAGACTCCTCAAGATCCAAAATCTCATCTGCCAAAGCCTCTGCATCCAGATCCGAAGGATCTAATAATTCAGGAAATTTGTCATCATGAGGTTTGTTGATCCTCCTAGATATGTCTATTGCTTCCAACAAATTTCCACCATTATGAACTGCAAGGCTAAATGCTGCAACAACCAAGGGATTCCTTAGTTGATCACTCAATGTTTTGTGTAATGCAAGGATACCAACCCATAAGCTGCTGGGACATGGTCGGTTTGGTGCCAAAAGTTTATCCAAATTGGAGAACAAAGACAAAAGCAAATTGGTTCTTTTGTCCCGCCTCCGAAATCGACGGTGAACAAAATAAATAGCCTGAAATGAGAGTATTGAGAATAGAGTAAATAAAGTTATTGTGTAAGAGAGAAAACAAAACTTAAATGGTGCAAAACTGCCCAATCCCTTTGCTTGTTAATGTTAAGGAAACTCCATTTGGAAATATTACATTTCTTTAAAACAGCCAATTGGAACAACATACAGTCCAGATGCAACAAAAGTCACCTTATAGAGCTAGAATTAATCAACCGGTTCCTGGAAGAGATAAAACTGCCCTGTGCCGGAATAGCTTCACGAATGCTTTGAGTTCACAATCCTGCATAAATGATTAACATTTTAAGTCTCTCCAACTAAATGAATGCTTTTGAAGCAACAACCACAATAAAAGTGGTAAACAGATTAAAGTAAGAGCAGATTACATAAGTAGGAATCGCTTTTCAAAATTTATATAGGTAACAAACATAGAATTCTAAAATCATTGCATTACTTATCTAGCTTATATAGTTTGACTTAGACATTATTTTCTATTCACCAACCATTCTTTTCAATCCTTGGGGTTATAGGCAAAAGGAAAAATTGATCTCTAACGGGATTAGTTATATGATTTAAAAGCCCAAGCTTTCTCTGCAAACTTCTATTTGTTTACCCCGTTGACTTCTTATATTTACAAAGTATTAGATCCTAGCTTGCGCAACAATACAATGACATCAAATTCCAAATCCATTTTATTCAAGTCAATTTCATGAAAATTAATGCTATAACTATTATAGTAGTGCATCAAACAGAAACTTAACAGTTAATAAATCCCAAAATTAGGCGAACAATACAAAAGTTTTTCTTAAAGCTAGAAAGAATACTTTAGGCAGCAGTTTGATCTGCTTTTTGTGATGGATAAAACAAAGGAGCACATAATGATCAAATCAAGCAAATGGATGTCCATGAAATTCTGTCATGAGAGAGAGAGAGAGCAAACCCAAAAATCAGAAAATAGAAAGTTCACAGAAATCTCCCAAGGTTGCTAGCTTTTGATAACCCCGGCATAACCATAGAATTAGACCAGATACTTACACAGGTATCACATACTGACAAAGGTAGACTATCCACTTGATAAAAATATACTACTTAACAACAGCTACTATTGCAGCTTAGACTCGCCTCACATTATTGGGTCATATGTGAATCATAGCCCCTTTTGGACCATGCTGAAGTGCAAGATTTGGTCCCTATTGAACCCAATGGTGACAAAATTCAATATGAATTTTTTGTCCTTTGGTATTACAATCCTTTTAAGAAAGGATTTTTTTGCAATCATCCATCAAGAAATATCTGGATGTATCCCTCAGACTTCTCTGGTAATGCTGCTTTGTTAAAAGTAGCAGTCACAGAAAGATTAAAAAGTTGTCAGTATGAAAAAAGAAACTAAGAAGAAAGCAAAGACAGAATGATATACTGACATGCTTCTCCTTACAGTTATTATTCAATGTTTAACACCAAAAGACTAAAAGTTATCAGTGTATATTTATAGGGGTCAAACTCAAGCCTAGTCCTAAAACTCACTGTAGAAGAAAAAACATGGCAAGAAAAAAAAAGACATAGGGCAAAACAACACAACGATTGTCTTTTTTTCTTTTAAGTTGTGAAATGTCACTATATAAGGGGTTTCTTCTTTGTATAAATACGGGTTTACTCGGCTAAAATAATTTACCGAAATAGAGATATTAGAACAAAGATTAACAGCAATCTTGAAGGTGTGCATCCCGCTTTACCATATGTTCTTCTACTGAATAGGAGCAGTAAACATATAAAGTGAAGCTACAGAATCTGTAGTAAATCCAATTCAACACCACAAATTAACAACTCTCCTAATGAAAAGTAAATTCTTCATGCTCATCAAAGCAATAACAGCATCACTATGAACAGTCATTAAATGCATGATTCAGAAAATTTTGAACTAAGTAAGAAAGAAAGGATTGAAAATGTGAAGTTGGGAAGTAAATTCTCTTGTTCTTCTATCAAAATTCAAGGTTAGCCCTTCTGCATAATTAGTGTATAGACTTGAGCATTTTGTATTTGCCTTGTAGGCTGATTCTTTAACCAAAAATAATGTTCAAATGGCTGAGAAATAGGGTCTAAACCTTGTTACATAAGAGAGAAACATGAGTGTGATACCAAAAGCACAACAATACAAAATGTCGAAAACAAAAATAAAAAACTTTTGCAAACAATGAAGGTTTTAAGATCTTCAACAGATTCTCGATTATAATATTATAAAAAATAGCCCAAGACAAATTGTGAATAATCCAATCTCATATTTATTGACTTCAAAGTTCTTCCACCAATGATTCAACCACCATTCAAATTCAAAATAATAAATAGTTATCATAATAGGATAAAGATTGAAGTTGAACCATCATCACAATCACAATTATAAACAAAGCTTCAAACATTTAATCAAGCACTAAACTGATATTCAGATCTTTTGGCATTCCGGATCTGATAACTACTTAAAATGAATGAGATACATGAAATTTAAAGAAAACTAATCATTAAAACTTAAAAAAAGTTAAAATAAGCTTTCAAATTGTGATATGATCACATGAATTAGCTGCAAAATTACCTTCCTGCACAATTACCATTGTCCCTCCTGCATAATTTTATTAATTACTCCAGCAGAACCGTTGATTTAGAAAAGTAGAGCTCTAGAGTACACATATCTGAGAAAAAGAGAAAAGAAATCAGGAAAGGCAACAAATGGAAAGGAGACAAAATATTTTGCAGAACAGTTGATAACAAACAAATACTGAATTTTTTGTTAGTCCTGATTGAATTAATAGTGCCAATCATCTAAACAGTTCACAAAACACAAATAAAAGGGTTAAATAGCAGAGCTAACTGGAAGGGGAAGGAGAGGTGAAGTGTGGTTGAATAAGAACTGAGGGGATATTTATAACCAAATTGATCTGAAGAAACAAAATAATAGAAGAGTCTCTGGAAAGCCTTCCACCTATAACCCTCTATCTACATACATAATCGCAACTTCTGCTCAGAATAGAAATGACAGATGAATGCAAGACGTATGAGAATTGCTAAACCAAGTACCAAATCCCCCAAAAAAATGCACATCTAATCAACTATATCAGATAAAAAATTCATATAAAGGACGAAATTAGGAGAAAACGTATCACAAGCGTTGAGATACAGTGTGTTGAAGGCATACCCACGTGATGGTTGACATGGAGATGTGATGGCCATCACCGGAGAATCCGTGGGAGCACGCTGAGGGTCGTGGAAAGTAAGCTTTTGTGCAGAGTGATGTCGGTAACCGCTGGAAACGGGGAAAATCGGTGACGTTGATCCAGAGGAAGCGAGAAGTTGGGGAAAAAGGACGGAAGGGCGACGGCGGTACGATTTGGAAAGAAAGTGAGCGATGGCGGTGGAGGCGCAATTCTAACGGTGAAGAGGTGGCCGTCGGTGTTGGGTTTGAGGGGAAGAGAGGAGGTGGTGCGGTGGTAGTTGATTTGGAGGTTGTGGCTCGGTGGTGAGTGGGGCTGTGGAGGTGGCCATGCGGTGGTGGGGATCAGGGCCGGCTGCTGAGCTCTTTCCCCTTTGCAGCCTATCTGTGTTGTTGTAGAAAGGGGTACATGCCAAAGCAATCTAGGTTTGTCATCGTAGGGGATGAACAGGGAAAGGGGCTGAAAGAAAAAATGGTTAAAGCAGCAGACACGTGGCGAGCAGCGATTGGAGGTTTTGTAGGAATAGTGAAAATGAAACTCACGAATAAGAAATAGTAGATTTTAATACTTTAAATTTAGAGGACCCATATTGTGCTAGTTGAATAATAGATTATTCTTGATACGTGCCATTACTGCACCCTATCCACGCCATCTCAAAATATAATAATACTGCCATGCGTAAGAACCAATAATATCCACGTGTTTTTTTCTTCTTCAACTGGGTGGCTAAATAATAGTATAGTATTAAACTCAAAAGGTGACACTGCACACACAATATATTAAAAGGGATGATATGATTCTCATTGGTAGTGGTAAAATACTATTCATATTGGGATATATATGCTGCTAAAGCTCACTCAAATACTTCAGGAAATGGATATATGAAGTAAAGTCTACGTGTCGTGCACGTGTCATGCTATATCGCAAGCCAACAAATGTTTTTTTTTTCCCTTTGAATGTCTGATTTACTTGTCTTCTACAACGTGTCTCATCCCAGGATAAAATTGAGCTTCATACAAAAGAACTTGGATGAGGTGAGTAGTTCACATGGTTGAGTTAAGAGTAATTATAGATGAAGAGTCAGGATTCAAACCTTAGGAGAGATAATTTGTACTAATTTATTAATAACTAATTAACACGGGGAAGGGAGCTCACTTGGTAAACTATAGGTGAGCTAAGGAAAATGAAGAGATTTGCAGGATGAAGGTCAGAGTTCAAATCCTGATGAAGGAACTAATTTACTATTAACAATTAACAATTAACATTTGCCTATAAAAAAAAGAGTTTAATGGGTATGCACTGTCAGTGTAAAATAGTTTTACACAGACATCCAATCAATGTTTGTCACGTAGGAAAGAGAGTTACATTCATTTTTAATTTTAATTAAAATAAAAACATACTTGCTTATTTGGCGGAATTCAATTGGATGTCAGTGGTGCATATCCATTAAATTCTAAAAAAACCTAACATTTGCCTATAATTAAAAAATAAATAAAAAAATAAAAAAAATTCTACCGTATAAAAGAGTTATCAATATAATAAAAAGCAAATGTTAATTATTAAATTAGTCTATGTTTGTAAGCAACTTTCCTTTGAAAAAAATCTATATTTTATAAGTTGATTCGAGTTTCTTATTAAAAGTTTTTTACTATTACTCGTGTGTGTGGGGAAATGTTAACATTAGTCCTTGTCGGAAGATAAAATTCATGTGATCTTATCTAGTGGCAAATAAGAGTTGAGGTGGCACAATAAGTGTAATTTTTATTAATATGTCTATTTTAAACACATATACCCTTCCTCCACTCCTAGTCCAGAGCTTCCAACACCGCCTTCCTCCGTCGTCCACCACCATATCCGCCACTCCCTCCTCATCCACCCCATTAGAAAACTCATTAAGTGTTTTTTGTGATGATATTCATTCATGAATTGTTATTTAACACTGTGATTGACGTGTTGTTGATCTCCCCTGGCCTGTTCAAAAGAGGGTTTAACCCTAGGAGTGACTTGAGGTTGCATTTGATGATGAGTTTGGACAACACCGCTTTTTAGTCGTTGTTGGTGTGCTTTGTTTTTAGTTAGGACAAGAACATGAAGTCGAAAAATTAAATTTGTGTTTAACTGATGGATTAGGGTTTTTGAAATTGGAGATTAGAGATTATTGTAATTTTGTTTTTTAGCTAATAATTTTAATTGAATTATTAATTATACAAGTGTAAATTAAATATCAGTTAAAAATCATACTTGACTGTCACACGCGTCACACGTGAGTGTGCCTTATGCTCTGATCGAACACATGGCAAGATCGTCAGAATTCCGACTTAAGAGAAGAAACCATGTTATTTTTCTAATCGTGGAGTTAGAATCCAACTTTATTATGTGAAGGACTAAAACCAATCCTCTATCATTTTAAATGACCAATTTTTTTTGTTAAATTATAAAAAAGAATCTCAAATTTTATACTAATCATAATCTTTTTCTCCATTTCAATTTCAAGAAAGGAAAAGTGTTAGTGAGGTGACACTAGATTTTTGTATGTACGTAAATACTAAACAAAGTTTTTTTTTTATAATTTTCTTCTTCATTTTAGATTCTGATGGCAGTTTAGTATACCCCCTAACAACCAAGCAGAAAGAGCACAAGATGTTTTTGGTCTTACTTCATTCTTCAACCTCTGAAACCCATTCTTTCTATCAATAGCAAATTGTGTGGTTTCCAATTGTTTGGAATCAATTATGTGATCTTTTACAGATGCTACCTTCCCATTGAGGAAAGAGGGGTTGAATTTGCCAAACAGATAAGGCTAAAATACTATAAAATCAGTGTGCTGTCAACCAATACCACTCTTCCAACATGTGAATCCCACACAACATTAATAAAAAATTCCAGGATCCCCACCACCACCTCACCATGCTTCTTCCTTCTATAATAACTTCCAGAACTTTCCAACTCAAGAACCCTTCCTCTCACCCACTTCCAGTCTCTTTCATCCACTTGCTATTTCAGGAAAGGCCCTTCAATTATTATAAACTAAATATTTCCCCCAAGATGTCTAGAAACTTCTTAATAATCATCCATTATTTGAAGATTTAATTTTTATATTTGATTTTTCTATCACACTCACTCCTCTACTTTCTATATAAACCCTCTAGGAACTTTCTAATATTGCTTTCTTCCTGTGTGGGTATCCCAAACCAAACAAACAACCCATTCTGTTTTTCAACTGTTTAAACTACTTTTCATAGCCCCCTCCATTGAACCAATTCCAAAACATTCAATTTTTCACCATGTTTCATTGAATCACCACATCAAATCACCATAATATGCACCTTTACTCTGTTTTCAAATCTCTGTTCTTCTTCCTCCTCGGTTTTGACTAATGTCTATTTGCTATTTCCTTCTCTGTTGTGTCAATTCAAGTCCTTTCTTACATCAGCATTTTGCAGGGGAAACCTGTCAAAAGTCAAAACCATAAAACCTGTTAAGTTAGTTAGTTAGATTTAGAAAAATGAACTATCTATACCCAGTGAAAGAAGAGTACTTGGAGTTTGAACCAACATCATCAGCATCTCACAGTCACAGTGGAGGTGATGATCAATCAATGGTGGTTGCTCCACGGCCAATGGAGGGGCTTCATGAGGTGGGGCCACCCCCATTTCTGACCAAGACATTTGATGCAGTGGAGGACCCCACAACCAGCCATATAGTTTCATGGAGCAGGGGAGGTGCTAGTTTTGTGGTTTGGGATCCACACACTTTCTCCAGGGAACTTCTTCCTAGATACTTCAAGCACAACAACTTCTCAAGCTTTGTCAGACAACTAAACACTTATGTAAGTCAACTCTTGTGTGGTGTTTTGTGGTATTGTGGTGCATCAACCTTTTCAATTTCTATGTCATTCATGTTTTACTTTTAAAAGACAAAATGTGAGCCAATTTGGAAACCAATCCCCTGTTTTCTGTGAATGAAAAATGAGTTTTTCTCTTTTTTTTAACTGCTTCCTTTTGTAAGGAAAAATATAGGGTATCTTTACATAAAATGGGGAAAAAAGAGGAATTGGTAGATAAGAGAGAAGTTAAAGACAGAGAGAGCTTGTATGATTTCTTTTTTGTAAGGGTTGGAAAGATTTTTTGGTGTTAAAATTAATTTTTGGGTATTTGTATATTTTTAATAATAGATTCTACTTTCAAATCAATTTTGGGATAAAATTACAATCCTAATTTATATGATGAATATAATTAATAGTAAAATTTCATAATTGAATTTTATAGCATTATCTTATTTTATTTAAATATAAATCACTTTATTTTCAATTTGATGATAATCAATTCCACCTACATTAATTATATCCACTAATAATAAACAATTAATGTATTGCAACTTGCAAAGATGAACAGATTGTAATGACATGTAATTTGAATGTGATGTTGTTTTATATTTTCTTCACTCCCAAGTTCAATGGCCAGTTTTTTTTTCTATTTTTAACTTAAAATATATCCTGCGTTGTGCAATTTGAATATTTAAAGTCATCCCAACTTGTGGGTTCTGCTTCTGGATTTCTCCTACCTGCTCTTCCTGATGTAGAACATTCACTAGGTCTTCCAAATTGCATCATGCTTTGCGAATTTCTCCATTTCCTATTTATAATCAGAAATGGTACTTAGAAATCCAAACACTGACAAACTTCATTTTTTTCTCACACCAAATTATCAATATTTTTTTTCTTATTCTATATTGAATGTTTGTAATTAGTATATATGCATATGTCTACCAAAAATATTCCACTTATAATAGCTATCACTGTTGGTTTCCTATTCATTCCTGGTGTGTTTTTTTTATTTAAAAAAGTTATGTTCACACATTAGTTCCACTTCCACCAACATGAAACATAGATAACTGAATAATATGATAGGTGACGTGATATAAAATGGACTTTTCAAAAAAAAAAATGGAGAGATGAAGAGAAATGAGTGAAAATGGTATGGAAAAAGTGTGAGAATATCAAAACTCTTTTTTTTTATATGTGGGACTCCATTTTACAGGGCTTTAGAAAAATTGATCCAGATAGATGGGAGTTTGCAAATGAAGGGTTCTTCAGAGGGCACAGGCACCTGTTAGCAAACATAAGGAGAAGGAAGCACCCTTCTCAGCCAACACCTTCCCAACAACAAGCACCAGATCACTGTGTTGAAGCTGGTCGTTTCGGATTGGATGAAGAAATCGATCGTTTGAGGCGTGACAAGCAAGTTTTGATGATGGAGCTTGTGAAGCTCAGACACCAGCAACAGAACACAAGATCATACCTTCAAGAAATGGAGGAAAGGTTAAGAGGGACAGAAATTAAGCAGCAACAAATGATGGCTTTCTTAGCTAGAGCAATGCAAAATCCAGCTTTCATTCAGCAGCTACTCCAACAGAAGCAGAAGAGAAAGGAGCTTGAAGAGGCCATGACTAAGAAGAGGAGAAGGCCAATTGAGCATGGAACTTGTGCTAGTGGTGTTGGGGGATCAAGAAGCAGTGTTAAAGTTGAAGTTCCAGCTTTTGGGGAATTTGGATTCGGTGTGTCAGAGCTGGAAGTGTTAGCCATGGAAATGCAAGGTTTTGGTAGAGGGAGGAGAGAACAAGAGGAAGAGCCTGAGGCACTAGAGCATCAAGAGAGAGCTGAGAGGTTGGATAAAGAACTTGATGAAGGGTTCTGGGAAGAACTTTTCAGTGAGAATTTTCATGGAGAATTAGACATTCCTACGTCTCAAGGGGAAGATGATGACGATGTCAATGTGTTGGTGAATCGCTTCGGTTACTTGGGTTCAAGTCCTAAATGAAATTAAGTGTTTGTTTGGAAATTTGTCTACAATTGATTATGAACCTAATTAGTTTTAGGGAGAAACTTCTCATAGTAGCTTCTGGCTGCCAGAATTGATTTTGAGGAAAGAAAAACTGAACCAAACATTCGAGCTTGCTTCAGAGAGGGTATTGATAGGGTGGAGTCATCACATTTGGCAAGCTAGAAGGACCACAATCAGAATATCTGAGGAAACCATTTGATTTAGCAGTGTTTCTAACTCTCTCCTTTTGTGGCACTTGTTAAAACCTTTGTTTCTTGTTTTTCTCTATGTTTGATTAGGTAGGTTGCAGCTGTTGCTTGGACAAGAATCTGTGCTAGTGATAGCAATCATTATTTGCTCAAGGTTCAATTTTTTACTGTCCTTTTCATTTTATCCACTCAAACCCCCCTGATAATGCCATAACTTAAACAAAGATATTGGCTTTCACTCTTGTTATTTTAATAATGTTCTACCTTAACAAATGTAGATAGTTCAGATGCTGAAAGTGTAGAATGGATACAAAGTAGCTGATCTTCAAGAATCATAACTGAAAGTTGCTTTTGAATCAAGAGCCAGTTGATGTCGGTTTGATTTTTGCCCCTATACCCTTTTCATTCCTCGTACTTTGTCTTGTGGTCTGAAATAAAATGAGGACTTCATGGACAGAATTTCATGATGTTACATCTAATTATAGCATTTTGGTAGGTATCTTCATGTGTTAATGATTCCGTTCCCATTTGGAAACAAACAACCAAAGAAACATTTGATGGCTCTCAAAGTGAAACGTGTCAAGATGATTGATCAGCCAATGAAATTGATAATCTTCTGTTGGTGTAGTCTCTCCTCCTACTAGTGTCAAGCTTACATAGTCACATATTTATTGGACCAATCTTATCTTGGGCTGAGATGGACTCTAGCGACCTTAATTACCTCATATAGCTGTGAGCCATGGGATAATAGTCACAAATTTAAGTCATGAAAATTGCCTAGATAAGGTTGTTCAATTTAACTCATGAAAATAGCTTTGATAAGGTTGTTAAAATGTGTACTAGCACTCATTTGCACTTATGTCAATAGATATTTAAACATAATCTAAATCATTCAGTCATTGGTCACAAGAAAAAACCACAAAGACTCAAAAGGTCACCATGCTATCAAAATAGCTTATGCTCGGACCTAAGATAATCAAAGACCTGACTATGACAAGGTCTCAAAGACTAGTGTAAATGAAATTGAAATTATTATGACAGTCAAACGTCACTTCTATTAGTAAATGGAGGATAAAGTCTATCAAAGCAGATAAAAGAGCATTACCACAATACTTACAAAATAAGACATATCACACTTGCTCGTAACTCTATAATCCAAACAAGACACAAAAACATAAACAAACATAGAAATACTAAAAGAATCACTCAATCAGATTTGACCAGGTCTAAAACCCATCCTGGATTAGGGTTCTAAATCTCCTCGTCTTTAGTATATTAAGTGAACATGTGTAATTACAATGAATCCTTTCCTTTTATAGTAGGAAAAATATAACCTAACACTAAAGTTTCCTAAGGCTTGTGCGTACCTTAGACATAAGCGGCCCAAGCATACATGGAACGCTACAAAGTAATAAATAACTCGCAAGAAAATTTTTCATTTGGGGGCGAGGGCAGGATCCCGCTTGTAATGTAGGTAAATCACTCGCTAGATGAGAAATCACTCATTGAGTTAGGAGGTCACCCAAAATCAGTTTGTGAGTCCTTCGCTCGCCAGGCCTCAGGGATGCTTAAGTCCCTTGCTGGCCGATCCTCGTAGATGGCCCACCCTGAAGAATGGACCGTTCTCTAATGTGACTTGAACAACTCTTTGGTTTGGTTACCTTCGCCAGTCCATAGTCCATATCTTAATTGCTCTTATTTTTTAGGGTCTTCTAGCTTTGCCAGTATTGTTGCAATGGAAGAGTTACAAGCTAAACTTAGCTGCACAAAATTCTATCTTTACAAGCTAAACTAGTTTTAGAGTCCGATGGAGAGTTAAAGAGAAGAGAGAGTGAGAAAGGAGGTGGAAGCTAAAAGAGGCAGAAAAAAAAGTATGAAAATGTGGAGGTGATTGTGGATACGGGGTGAATCTACATATAAAACAAAATAAAATCCTACCTAGAGGATGAAAAAACTCTCACTAAGAAAGGGTAGAAACTCAACTAAAACGAGTAGAAGACCACAAATTAGAATGAGAAGACCGATGATGAAGATTAACTTGCTAAGAATGGTGTCATTTTCTAGAAAACAATCAGGGTTTCTTTGATTATCGAGCAGAATTGCTTCATAAGAGTAGATAAGAAATTTTAACCTAGCTGAATTACTATTTTGAGTTCAACTATTGAGCCTCACAAGCGTCATTGAAGGTGGAGATACTTTACTAATGTCGTTACAACGTGGACCAAGGAGTGTTAAGCTATGATACACATTTTTTTGCAAGGATCACAAAATTTCAGTGTAACAATGACATTAATTTCTTTTATCTAGATTAACTACCGTGGGAAGTATCTTGCAACATAAATAAGTTATAGAAAACTATAAATGAATGTATCTAAATTTAATAAAAAATATGTGTGAAAAAAAAGAAAAAAAAATAACCAAATTGGAATAAAATTGATCGACAAACATTTTCGAGTGTCGCCATTTAGACATATCATGTTGCGGCGATTTTTAACCGCTACAAATTAAATTTTGTGGGGTTAAAACTGCTACAAAATGACATGTTTGAAGTGTGGTCTATGTATCATCCCTAATTGAAATTTAAATATTTGACGGTGCTGACGTGATTTTTTTTTTATTTCTTGGACCTGCCGGCCTTGTAAGTGACAAAAGCAAGACCTAACCAGTTGAGCTACATAAAGAATTGATATAATTAATAATACAATTTTATTTATATCATTTATTCCTTCACAAAAGTCTTCTCCCTTTCCCTTTCACGCTGCCATCTCTCCTTCACCTTTCCTTTTCATCATCGGAAATCACAAATAAATTAACAGAAACCATGACATCAAACAAAATCCAATTTACACATGATCCATCAATTTTATGCAATGTAAATGATTTAATTTATACATGATCCATCAATTTTTCTGCTTGATAAAAAATTAAAACACCCCAAAAATCATAATTCATCAAAATACGGAAAGATACATATGAGAGACAAAGAGAACATATTTTTTCACAAATAAACTTCAGAAAACGAGAGAGATTTAGCTTACAGATCAAGCCAATTCAACTGAATGGAGATATGAAACAAGAGACGAAACAATGAAGAAGAAGAATCGAAAGAAGAGAAAAGGGAAGAGATTTTATTAACCTAGGAATGAAGGGGTTGTTGGCTGCGCGAGTTTGTTGGAGGAGAATGCTTTGAAACGCCGAAAGAGGAATTTGTGAGTGGGGATGAGAGTTAAGTTCAGGGTCGCTGGCTACTCTAGTCAGCATCGTGTTCTCTCTTTAATTGCAAATTCCGGGCAAACGGTTGAGAATTTGGAGAAACAGACGCCACCATCGTGTTCCTGGTCGCGAAAGGATGGAGGACCGATACCCTTTTCCCCTCCGGCGACGTCTCCGCCGAGGGCCGCCATATTCTCCGGTGATACTTCGCCGGAAAGTCTCCAGACAGCGTGAAGAGGAATTATACTCTATGTAGTTCAACGGTCTTGGTTTTGGCACTTACAAGGCATGGGTTCAAGAAACTTGGAGAGTACAAACATAGACGAAAAAAGAGTAGGGGCGACATTTGCACAAACTTAATACATTAGGGGCATGAAATGCTTTTAAGCCTAAATATTTCCTTGATTTATATGAGAGTACAAGGTAATATAATAAAAATTGGGTGCCTCTACATTTCAATTATAGTGTGATGATACACACACATATAACTTATGTCAAACACACTTCAAACATATCATTTGCAACGACTTTAACCCCCACAACATTAATTGCCACAAAATTGTATGTTCAAAGAGTGTCATCCGAAAATGTATGGAGTATTTATCAATCATTTTTTTTTTGTCAAAATCATTTTCGATTCAATCTGGTTTTTTTTTTTTCTTCTATATTTTCACACCTTTATAGATCCTTGGTTTTTTATTTGTTTTGGTCAAATTGCTCTTTTTTTTTGTTTTTGTTGAAGCTCTCATTTGGAAGGACTGTACTGTTTGTTTTCTTTTGTCAAAAACTGTAGTTACCTTATCCTCTGGGCCTTACAGTGCGATGTTTTGTCCAGAATAATTACGACGTCCATGTGATGATTTATTTTAACAAAAAAGTTGCCAATCTTAAAATCATATGATATATCATGTTTTAGTTAAGTCCTCCCCTTATCAAAATCAAGTATATAATTGAATTTTGGATATTTTGTCCTGAAAATACTGTGAAAATAGAAAAAAAAACATTGAAATATGAACTCTTAATAAAATAATGTGTTCGTATAATGGTAAACAAGTTAGACCCTAGACCTTATAATTAAGGATGTGAATACAAGTTCGAATCTCAGGAAATACATTTGTTGAGAGAGCAACAATCTTTAGCCGAATGAGTGACGACATTCATCAAGGACCTGAAGAAAACCTCGTTTCGGCTCTTATTTGTCTACAATTCTGCAATGAAGCCGTAGTCGCGAACGCAATTACAATTTAGAGTCCCGCAACATGAATAACGTTAAGATATTTGGTTCATGTTGTTCTGGTTCCTGAAAATTAAAGAGTGAAATTTGAAACCAAGAAAATTAAATGACAATTGACAAGGCTATAGAAAGGCTCCTGAACATTAACAAGTTAAGATATTTGGTTCATGTTGTTCTGGTTCCTACACGGCCAATTTGTTTGATAAACGATGTTTGAGGCCAAAAGAGATGATGTTTTTTACATTTGAAAACATATAGAAATACATCTTTGTCAAGCTAAGGATGATTGATTAAATAAGTTAAACAATTTTGAAACTCAGAGAATGAGTGGAATCCAGTCAAAACCTTCTTTTCGTATTTACACATCCTCCTATAGGATTAGGATCGATGGACTCCATCACCTCATTTATTTATTTTTTGATTTACGCTCCATCACTTGATATAACAACACATGTGTTGTATGGTTAGTTTTTTTTAATTGTAAAATAAAAAGCTGTTAGTTAGAAATTATTTTATGAAGAGCAAGAATCGAATGTTCACTACACCAATATTACGAACAATGATGATGATGGGAGAATCTGGAAATAGAAGAACCCGTGACTAATGTATGGCCCGCATGGAGATGAAGTATTCTTTTCTTTCCACTCATAATTAAGTAACACTCCATCGCATTCTCTCAACAGATACTTCAATCCATTCTAGGGGTGCCCCATCCATTGGTTCCAGACAGGGTCGGGCAAAAAATGTACAGTCCGCATAAAACTGACCAGCCACATGTATGCATATATTGACTTCGGTCGTCGGCGGGTTAACGCCTCGGTTTTGGCGGGTTACAAATTAGACCAATTAGGGCTACATAGGGTGGGTTCATACGGTATAAGTGAATTTTATAGATCCATAAGTATTGCCCAAAATAAAAGAAGACAGGTGAAAAATAGAGAAATAGTCGGACTTCAATGGTAGACCGCGCCATTGCAGTGAGATTGACTCCCCCGGTGCAGTTGCTGGAGTTTTAAGGCACGATGGAGCAGATTGAAAATAAAGGTTGAGCTTTCTTAGTAAAGAGGAGCTTCATCTTCTTCGACGATGATGACTTCAAGCATGTCCACTCAAGGATGGGCTTTCTTAGTCAAGCAACATGGCGGACTTAAAAAATATTTGGATATCATTTACCGACGGTTAAAGCCGTTGTCGATAATTTAAAAAATTGAAATTGCCGTCAGTCATTCACTTTGCGGTCTTTTGAAAGTATTATCTTAAGCTACGATGTTTAAAATTGTTGGTAATATAAGTATCCTTAAAAATACCGTTGATAAGTTACTGACGGCCAAAACTTGTGTCACCTAAGAGAGCAAGAGTGTATGATCTTGTGGGGAGAGAAATCCCCTTTTATGAATGAGCTATTTCCAAACCTCTGAAGAATTTGAGCTTCCTTAAATCCTTTATTTTGAATAAAGATTTCTTTAACTTACTCAATAACAAATATATTTTCGCCAGCAATGATATCATCAACATATATAGGTGAACAATCAAGTAAGTACCACTAGCTCTTCTAAAGAATAAGTAATCATGAAATGACTGAGTAAAACCATGACTTAATAATGTTGAAGAAAGTTTAGTGAATCGTTGTCTTAATGCTTATTTGAGAGACCATAAATGGATTTGTTGAGCTTGCAAGCAAGGTTCTGAATTGAATATCCTTGTGAAATATCCATGTAAACGTTGTCAAAAAGATATATCACCATCATATTTTCCACTTCTCTCATGTCTTTCTTTCTGAAGGTGGAGATGAAATTTGGGTGTATGAATTGTTTTCCTAAATGTAAAAAGGATTTTTCAATAATTCCATTCACCCCTATACAACCAAACCTCAATGAAACAAATAGGAATATAAGAGAGAAATAAGATGTATGATATCTAATATTATAGAAAGAAAGATCAAATGAAAAGAGAATGTATGAATTGTTTTTCTAAATGTAAAAAGGATTTTTTTTGCAATAATTTCATTCACACTTGTACAACCAAACTTCAATAAGAGAAATATGAATATAAGAGAGAAATAAGATGTATGATATCTGATATTATAGGAAGAAAGATCAAGTGAAAGGAGAATGAACAAAGTGAGATGTAAACTTAGGAATTTTACCTAGTCGTGCCATTACACAAAATGTACAAAACATTAATTATGTTCACACTTCTCTTTCACTCACGCTAAGAGTGAGATAGGAAGAAAAAAGAAAGTCATATGATAAATGATGTGATAAAAAAATATAGATAAAAAATAAAAATAAGTGAAAATGAAATGTAATTAATCCTTCACCTCTAACTTTTTGTCTCCAAACTTCCACTACCTATAGCCTTTTAAGTCTCCTTACCTTTTTCTCACCCAAAGGCTTTTTTTTAAGGAATAAATATTTTTGATGTGTTTTACATTTTCCCACTCCCTCCTCCATAATCTACCACTGTCATCATCACCTTTTCTTCTCTTCTCTACTATTTAGGATACCAGAGAAATTGGATTTAAACATTTCTCTCCTCATCCACTCAACCCTATCTTCCCAAATACAATTTTTGTTTTTAAAATCTTCTGCTACATGAGCACTGAGATTGTGTTCAGTAAATATCTTTTGTTTTTCAATGTCTTTGTTTGCATGGCTGGATTCTCTGGACCAATTCTCCACATTAAGACAGATATGTCTGAAATAGTTGTGCAGAGTTGCTCAGACAAGCAATCCATGGCATAGATAGCGACTTTGAAAATAACCCCACCACCCCACCACCCCCACCATCATCTTCTCTTCACCATTTTTAACTTATCTTCTTTTTTTACCACAAAGTGAATGATGCCTTTAATTTCTCTGTCTCTATGTCTCTGCCACCTGTTCACTATAACAAGGTCCTGGTCAATTAGTTTTGTCTGATGCTGGAATATTTGCAGTTCTAGTATAGACTCGTCTTCTTGGTCCCTTCCAAGGTGCAAAAGTGGCTTACTTGTAGAACCGAAGTAGTAGGATTTATGAAACAAAGTAGCAAACAAATAAACCAGGACAGTAGAATATCTAGCTTGCTTTTCTTCTTTTTCCCTACTCTTGGAGTTTTCCTTCAAAGACAACATGTTCACCACAACTATTACCAATTCAACTTCTATGTCCGAGGGTGCCACTGTTTCTTCTGGTACAAGAGTTCAATACTTGAGTGGGCTAAATCAAGTGGTATCAACAATTTCTGATCCTCAGCAGCCTCGAAAGATCAAGAAAAAGAGAAGCCTTCCAGGAAATCCAGGTAATTGATAAAATATATCTTTGATTTCTATCATTTAATTTAACCCTTCAATTGATAAGTTGTAGTTCTACGTATATGTTTGAATCAACATCTCTGATCTCACATAATTAACTCTGACACTTTTTGTGAATTTTTTGAAATCCTTCTTCAATTGATTTTGAAATCCAAAAACAATTTCTTGAGAGATGAATAGTTTCTGCATGTCATAATTGATTTTGAGGAAACCAAAGTTGATTCAAACATGTTATATGAAGCCATCACGTAAGATTTTCCTCATACTTGATTTTAGAATCAATTTCAAAAGCAGGGGTGGACCTAAACCTAAGTATTGTAAAAATGGGGGGCGCCCCAAGAGAAAATGTTTGCTTGATAGAGTAGTATTCAAATCTCATTTTCACTCAAGCCCACAAACTTTGTTTATAGCACCTTTCAACTAGTAATTGCTAATGTTATTAAATGTGTTAAATTTTCGCCCACCTTACCCAACTTTTCTAGTTCCGCCCCTTTTAGAAGGATTTCCAAACATGCATCCATGTGTTGGCTTTGCTTTTGTAAAGTGTTTGATGTTATTCTTGTTTCAGACCCAGATGCTGAAATCATTGCTTTGTCTCCAAAGGCACTCCTAGCCACAAATAGATTTGTTTGTGAGATCTGCCTCAAGGGTTTCCAGAGAGATCAGAACCTCCAGCTTCATAGGAGGGGCCATAACCTCCCTTGGAAGCTGAAGCAAAGGAGCAGCAAAGAGGTTAAAAAGAAAGCGTACGTGTGCCCTGAACCTTCTTGCGTTCACCACAATCCATCAAGGGCTCTGGGGGATCTTACAGGAATCAAGAAACATTATTGCAGGAAGCATGGAGAGAAGAAGTGGAAATGTGAGAAGTGCTCAAAGATATATGCGGTTCAGTCAGATTGGAAAGCTCACTCTAAAACTTGTGGTACTAAAGAATATAGATGTGATTGTGGAACCCTTTTTTCCAGGTAAATTCTTCACTTACTCTTACAACATATATATATATATATATATATATATATATTGTTTTCTTACAATTTGAAAATGTTAGTTAATGCTTGTTTTCACCTATGTGCATGTCTCTTAACATGTGTTTGGATTGTCCTAACTCCTAAGTAATGGTTAAAAGTACTTTCATCAGTAGAAAGAAATTCCAAACAGAAACTTAATGTACCTGAAGGCTTCTCTTAATTTTGTTTCAGTGGATCTTTTTTGTTTTACATAAGAATGGTAAGCACTAGTTTGGTACAAAAGAATGGCAATGACAGGTAGCATGAAAGTAGGACACTGCAGCTAATACATGATTCTATTGCAAGAGAGATAGAAACTTTACTTGTCTCATATTGTAATTCTGAATCCAAAAACTGCCAATTAAATGAATTAGCGGCAGCAACAAAGAAAGCACAATGCATGTATCTTTTGTTTTATCTAACTGTATAGTCTGTGAGTCAATAGCAATTTTGTTCTTTACTTTTTAAAAAATTAAAAAGAAAACACAAGTGCGTTTGTGAGGTTTCTCTTTCATAAATCTATTCCACAACCGAAAAACATGAGACAATACTAAGAGGCTCCGAAATTACATTCAGTGGTCTAATATCTCCTAATAAATATTTCTCCATAGACATAATTAAACTCTTGACTAAATGTTTAAGGAGCTCAGTTATCAATTAATTAGTTATTAGTTGTGCTAGAATTGATTGATGCATGCAACTTGATATATATACTACTATTTCTGCATTAATACTAAAGTTCAAATTTTACCTTAATAGGGTAATTTTAGGCTATAGAACAAATTTATTATCGTGTCTGTCAGAGAGTGCTCAGTGTCTTCAAGAATATTTGCAGCATTCATGTGTTTGTGTTGTAAAAACTGCAGGAAAGACAGTTTCATCACTCACAGGGCATTCTGTGATGCATTGGCTGAAGAATCTGCAAAACTGTCAACAAACCAATTAACCACCACCAGCACAAACCCATTACTCCACTCTCTCATCCTCTTCCAAACCCAACAGAATTTGCAACAAAACCACCACTTCACCACCAGCTTCAGTCCCTGGTACATGGACTCACAACCACCACAACAAAACCCTAACCCCACCACACTCTCTTCTCCGTCACCCTTCGAGAACCTCCGCGTGGCGATGCAAGCGCACGCCACGTCAGCAGCGGCACACATGTCAGCCACTGCACTCCTTCAGAAGGCTGCAACCGTCGGTGCCACTGCCATCACGGGCCCAGATTCTTCTCTTTCTGCTGCTGCTGCTTGTGTCGGGGATGAACAGCAAACGTCCATGATGAGTCACGTGACTGGACTCGGCAGGGGCGAGTTTGGGATGACGAGTCAGCTCGACTCGGTGGTGCAACTGCCGGAGTACATGGCGACTTTGAAGAGTGACCACCGTCTCACGAGGGACTTTCTGGGGCTGACGGAGGATGCTGACGGCGGCGGCGGCATTGACATGAAGGGCGTGCTTAACTTCACTGGAGACATGCTTAACCACCATCAAGCTCATCACTATCACCATCACCATCACCATCACCGCTTGTTGAAGCCCCAAGAACAAGGTTTTGAGTTCCTTAGGACAACCACTGCCCCGGAGACATGGGGGAATTGTTGACACCAACAAGAGAATAGTTCCAATCCATGAGGGTAAAATAGGAAAAATCATTTTCCTTAAGGGTTAACATCTTATCATGTTTTTTCCCCAGAGAGTGACATTTTTATTTTTCGATTTAAATTCAGTGCCATATGCTTTATTTCATATCTTTTCAATAAAGTTCTATTTCATTTTCAATTTAAATATCATGTTTTTACTTTTTATTCAATATATTATTATTTTATCTATGTGACTATACATACGGTTTATAATTTTTATTTTTATTTTGGTTACAGGAGGAAAATTATATGGTTTATAATTTGAATCATGGTACCTGGTATAAAAAGATTAATCTAAATAATAAGACCTTAAAAAGGAAGGATAATTAAAAAGCAGAGGCAATCATGTTTGCATGCATGTATAGCATAGCAATAATGGAGGAATAATGTTACCTACACACCTACACACTGTGTAGAGGTGAAAGGAAGAGAGAGATAGAAAGAAAAGAAAAAGTAAGAGAGAGAAAGTATGAGATGTGATAGATGATAAGAGGAGAGAGATAGAAATAAAAATAGGTGGAAATGAAGTGTTTAAAAAGGGAGGTGTGTATATATCATTACTCATGATGGTGGCCTTTCTTGTCAGCATGCAACACCCAAAATTTCACATGCAAAACTATTATTAATTAGTCCTTTGTTGTCATCTCTATCAACTAGCAAAACTTGGCTTAGTATGTTTACATACTCGTTGGCGCTATTGCTAATGGGCATTAGAACTCATCTTGAGTTAAAAAGTGAATTAAACTTACATGCTCTTAATTAATTCTGAAAGTCTTAACCAAACTAGAAGCTAGAATTGTTTTTCCACTGGTCACTTTTTCTTTAGGAAAAAATTGGAGAGTTTCAAAGAAATGGAGTCTTTTATAAAGAGAGTCGCAAGAGAGCTCCAAAACCTTGTATTATAATCGTGAGTGGAAAGGTGAACTAAGCTGTGATGGTGGTCCGTGACACACAGGGTGGGTGCCTAGGTGGTACTGGTACTCAATTAAAAGGAGAAAAAGATAAATGTCCACGGTTGCACAATGAAGCTTTGAAAGTTTGAATTGCAATTCCCAACCTTCTTTCTCACTATATAAACCCTTTATCAATTTCTGTGCACATCTATCTCCACTTCACAACCTTTGGCCTGCAATAAAGGGAGTACAATGCAGTTTACAACATATTATGCTCTGCATAAATTAAGTCACCAATTTATCCCCAAATGTAAAGAAAACATATTTAACCAGATAAACCCTCATACATTGAACAAAAACTTCAAGATTTGTCTGTTGGACGTCTAGCTAAAAAATGAACAGAATGTCTGTTGTAACACTCATGGCGTGTTTGGATCAATTTCTATGATCTCTTGGAATCAAATCAATTCTGTCACCAACTAGCTGCTCATAGAATTTTTTTTACTAGACTTAATTCCAGCTTCATATAGAATCAATTGCTGAACGATTTTCAAACATGCATATAATTGCTAATATTGAAGTTGGCATTAAAGTTTTACTTCCATGCTTGGTATCTTAGCCTGGGCTAACAAAAAGAATGGAAAAAGTTGGTTGTCACTAAAATTCAGCATGTTCACTCCAAGAAAGAGGAAGGGATAAAGAGCCTAGGGATTAACTAAAGGAGATGATGGAGTTGGGTTTTATGGTATGTCCAAGCTTTTAGAAAGTATGCTAATAAGTGGCTGCAGGGTTAAGGTATACACATCCCATTTGCCTACCAAAATAACTGCATCACAAAGACATACCAAAAGTCTCTTCTATTCCCTCTCCCTTCTTCTTGCATATGTCATCTTCCACTAGGAAATACTATCATTTCAACAGTCCCCCCTTTTGCCCCCTTTTTCTTCCTTCTAATCTTAAAGTACCATTACCAAAACTTTATTTTCCTCCACTTTTTCCTTCTGCAGAAAATCCCTCTCAGAATAGTATCCACTTCACAAATATGACAGAAAGACAAGTTGCAATGAAATGGCACTCCAAAGTAATAGTTAGTGATGTTTTTTCCTTGCTGCTTCAAAAACCAATTAATCTTCATTAGAATCCCAAAAATTATTTCGATTCACCAAGCAAAATTCACCATGATTCCATTTCATTCTTCAAAAACATGAATCATTGAGACAGGGGCGTAGCCAGGATTTTCACGCCGGGGGGACTATAGATCAAACAAATGATTTATATATGCATGTTTCATGTTTGGTAATACTTAAAAAAAATTATAGTGGAAAAGATAATATAAAATTGCTTTTGTCGACTATCATTTTGCCTTAGCGTGATTTTTATTGTATATCCAAACATTCACAATTATTAAAAAGATTTTTTTCCCTCATGAACATAACAATATGTTTGGATACGAATCACATTTTTCGTTAAGTATGTTAAGGGAGAAAAATTCACCTTAATTTTTTTTTTATCTTTTTTAAAAAAATCAGGTAAACGTAATAAAGTATGTTATGAGTGTGAAAACGTAATTAATGAAAATGTAGAAATGTGATAGTTTTTCTATTTCAATTTTGTGTTGAAACACAAGAATTACAAAACTTTTCACATACAAATCTAATATTTTACACATTTTATCAAATTTCATTATATCAAATATAATTTTTTCAATTGATATTTTTATAAATAAAAGAAATATATAATTAGTTTGAGTATAAAAGATACCAACAAAAAACTGTGTTTGTTATCTAAAAAAATAAGAGAAAATAACACATAATAATTAATATAAAATATTTATCATAATGATCAATGATGTTATTTCAAAAAAAAATGATGTTAATAATTAAATGTATAAATAACTTAAAACATCAATTAAAGTACAAGAGTCGCACCTAGTTTAGTGGTAATTTATTCTCACAGTGTTCTTTTGGGAATGGGTTCGTTTAAAAAAACATAAAACAGGGGAAGCAAGATTCGAACACGGGAACCATAGACTAAAGGCAATAATGCTTGCCACTGGACCACCATGTGATTTATGATTTATACTGACTTTTATTTTATATTATCGTTTACGGGGGTGCTAGAAAAAAAATTTACATAGTATCACTAAGAAAAATTAAAATTCACGGGGGTGCGGAGCACCGGTAAGCCACCCCGGTGGCTCCGCCCCTGCATTGAGATAGATATATGTCTAAATTACATTTAATTCAATGCATTAATCAAATAACAGGTATTATACATTTGAATTTCTATTGAACTCAATGCTAATTCACATTGAAGTCAACGTATCAAAATTTTACTTCTTCATTTTGTTAGCTGAGATGTGTGTTTTCTAGTTTGTGTACTAAACACACACTATACAGTTTGGTTACCAATGCAAAACTGTTCACATCAATAATTGTCATCTAGTGCACTGGAAACAACTGATGAATAGAAAAGTACAAACCAAGACAAACAAAAGCTTCCAATTTCAAATATGCATCAATTTTCTCTTAGGAGATACCTGGTGGGCCAATTCATCATTTATAAAGATCACTTCACTAAGCATCTTATCTGACCACTTCTAGCTTTCCAGATTCTTTCTCACAAATTTACCCAATACAATCTCAAATTCCAGCACCATACAAGAAAAAGAAAGGAAACAATTGATTAAATGAATATGTACAACTCCAAAAGGATTTCAACATCCAATCTATTAGCTTTTCTTTTTTGCTATTTTGATTTGTTTGATTTACACACTATATATAATCACACTTTATATGGTTGAAAACTAGAAAATCACACAGTCCAACTGCATATTCTCTGTCATATATGAGAGAGAAACTAAAGTCTCAATACACATGCAGAGCAACCAGAGCCAGGGATTCATACACTGAAATGATGACTATGATAGAGAAAATGGAAAAAGATAGTGCCATTGTCAAAGTATACATTGAGGAAATCTGTCCCTCTTGGTGAAAAAAGCAACAATACAGTTCAGAATTGTGTAAATCACTTTATGCAAGCAAGAAAGCATAAACAGTTTGTTTGGTCAGAAAATCATAATGAATTGGAATGCAAATTGAAAAGGACGTAAATACAGAGAATGTATAGTAAATGGTAATTGTAAGGCATACAAAAGAGTAAATAAACATTGTAAAACAGTAACACAAAATGGTAGACTAAAGGTAAGAACTAAAAGACTGAGCTGAGATGCATATTATATAAACTGCAAATTTCTTTGTAACAAGACAATCATTTTTTATTTTTATTTTTGCAAATGCAAGCAATGGAAAACAAATTAAGATTACCTTAATATCATTCTAAGAAATAGCAATGTAATGTAACATTGCAGAATGTACACACCAAGTAAACTAAAATCGAACCGATTTTGACTAGTACAATGTGTACTTATCATTATCATGACAATTCGGTTCAGGAATTTTGTTGGTTTGGAAAATCAAAATCGTATTTGTTTCATACAAAGTATAAGACGTACATGTAAAGCATCGTCAAGGACTCAAGGTCTCCATGAATTCAGAGAAGGGTGCTGCAACTTGACATTTGTTTTTGTTTTTTTTTTCTTCTGAAATGGTAATCATGTTTTAATTGGGCCAACGAGGGGTCGTCCAATATGAATCAAAGCCCAAGAGCTGGCTGACGAATTTTAATCTTGGGCTTTGCAAGTGTCTAAGTGAATGGTTCAAAACAATATATAAATGTGGCTATTGGCTAACAATCTAAACTTGACCTCATTCTCACTTTCACAATACTTTTTTTTTGTGTATATAGAGATTGTATGAGTAGAGCGACTTTATAGATGGAAGCAACGACCAGTTAAACCACTTAGCCAGATTTAAAGCCGTTAAAAGTTGACAGTTGACACTTGTGTGATGAAAAATTCCTGGCACATTCACAAGATCTCCAGATCCAAGTTGGTCTAGGTGAATCAAGCTAGCACTAATTAACCAAGTCTTAATTAAATGGATTGGTTTTCTAAGATTTGCACTCTTGTAATCTTCTTCCTTGGTACCCTTATCTATAATGTGTTCTCTCTCTCAATCAGTTTAAACGATGTCGAATGCGTGTCGGAGCACGCTCAATCCGGGGACTCTGTGACTGGGAACTTCGTTGTCATGGACCATGACATTTTTTGGAGCTCAGACCATCCTGGAATTGATTTCACCGTAATTAATTTACCTCTCAAATTAAATGTTCGTTCCCAACTTGAACAGAATTAATGTATTTATGGTATGTAGGTGACAAACCCAGGAGGGAATGCGGTACACTCATTGAAGGGAACTTCAGGGGACAAGTTTGAGTTCAAAGCGCCACAAAATGGAATTTACAAGTTCTGCTTTCACAATCCTATGTCTACCCCGGAGACTGTCTCTTTCTACATTCATGTTGGTCACATCCCAAGCGAGCATGACTTAGCTAAAGATGGTAATTAGTTCCATATTGTTGTCTCATACTTAACATTTTATGCATATGATTGGTTTTCATTTTACTCATTCTTGCTTTTGGATTCAGAGCATTTGGACCCAATAAACGTGAAGATTGCGGAGTTGAGAGAAGCATTGGAGTCTATCATAACAGAGCAAAAGTACTTGAAAGCACGTGATAATAGACATCGATATAGTAAGTTGTTCTCATCAAAACCCTCACTAAATAGCACAATACTTACATTTATATATACCAGGGATCGCAAGAGATATTTCTTTCTTATAATGACGAACTTGTCAGCACTCTGAACCTACTTGAATAACATAACATATATACATATACATTCTGAACCTACTTGAGTAACATTCCTTTTCCTAAGATTTTACTTTGTATGAATATGATCCAGAGTTGTTTTTCAAACACAAGCCAATACATTTGAGGGTGTGGTGATCTTCCATTGATGTCCACATGGAAATTATGCCTCTGCTAGACCATGTAGGCATGCAGTTTTAACTAAGAGTTCACCATCTTCCAAAGCCATCAGTGTCCACTTATCATCTGCCCTTTGATTCAATTGGATTGACCCCTCGATAACCCTGCAATTTGGCTCTTAAAAGGTTTACCTTAAACCCGGAAATCATTTCAAAACGCTTCAACATACTCTTCATGACCAACACATTTTTGAGACATGCTTCCCCAATGAATTAATGTATATATACCTCCACTCCCTCGCCACCAACCTTGAATCCCTTGAAAATGTTCATGCAAACAGTTTGTCTTATCATTCTACTTAAATCCTCTGCCACTATCAAGAACAAAGTTATGAAATTTCTTACCCATTTATTTTAAATTTTATGTCATGAATTATTTAGACAACTCTTATAACAAATGTTTCAAAATGACTTTAATTAAATAGCAAGGTCCATTTCATGTGTATTAATTTATCAACTCATCCAATCATAGTGGATTGTGAAAATTGCTCTTATTTCATTTGATGGACATTTTTTTTTCAATTGCAGCAAATGAGAGCACAAAAACACGTGTTATCTTCTACACAGTGTTGGAGTATATTTTATTAGCTGTTACAAGCATATTACAAGTAGTATACATTCGTCGCCTCTTCAGCAAATCGTTTGCCTACAACCGAGTGTAGGCTTCCTAATGTTTCATAGTAGTTCTCATTTCATTATTGTTGTGCTTCTCATTCATCTCACTTATTTTTGTAACTTCTCTGTGATGAATTTCTCCATTTGAGTTTTTTTTTTCTTTAATATTTTAGTTTATGCCTACTTATTACACCAGTGTAATACTTTAGTAATCTTACATCATTTAATAACTTTTTACCATATAATATATCTATATCTATATAGTATATGTAAGGCACACTTATAAATTTTTAGCATTAAATGTGTATATGTACAAGAGACTTCATCATTATATTAAACTAGTACTTTTACCCGTGCGATGCACGGGGGTTATTCATTTGTGTTTATCGTGTATATTTTTTCTTTTTAAATTTGTGTTTTTTTTATGTTTATTGATAGAAAATTTATTATGAGTTAAAAGAATAAAATTAATTTTAGATATTATTAAACATAAATTTGTATTCTTTTTCAAGTGATGAATGTATTTGTTTTTATTTTGTAGAAGCCGTACATTTTTTTTTTTGGTTTTTGTCCTGACTTTTTTTGTATGAGCTTGGATTAAATATGTACTTACCACTACGTTGCGTAATAAGTCTTCGTCTATATGTAAAATATCATCACTTAAATACTCTCAGGTTTCTTTCCATACAAATTATGCCCTTAAAAGCATATATGATAATAGTAATGTAGCAAAAAGTTTTATAAGATTGTTTGTTGTGCCGCAATGCAAAGTTTCTGTTACTTCATCAATGTATTCTTTATCATCTTCAAGTAAACTCATAGTATAGCACACGTCCTTGAGTGTGTCATATATAAATTTATATACTTTTCTTATTCTTTGAAATGAATGAGTCTCTTTGTAAAATTTAGCAATAACCTTAGATAATATTAACTTTTTTATAGCCTATAATTTGTCAAAATCTGTGTTACTTTTGTTACATTTATCAAAAGAAATTATGAATTAAAAGCTTTAAATTAAATTTAGATATAAAAAATCATAAATTTGGAAGTTTTGTTTTATCGTGAAAAAAACATGAAAATAAACCTATTTGTAAACCATGGAAACTGTCCAATATTAAGTAGGATGGAATCAATAGGAAATCATTACAAAATCAAAGAGCAAGTTATAGCACATTTAGACATTCTAAGCTAAAAAATCAGTATCTAGCCTCTGGGTATATGCACTTGCAAAATGACTAAAAGTTCGAGCCTTAATTCAATGCAAATATGTAAACACAGACTATATGAACTGCACATTTTGAATGAGCGTTGTTGCTAATTTATATAGTTGTAGGGCCGGTTAGTGGAAAATTTATTTTTTAGAGTGATATCATATTTAGTATTAAAACCACCACCTTTAATTTTTATATTCTAATATTAATATTAATTAATAACTGCTTAATAATTCTCTAGATCAAAACATATTAATTGTGACCTATGGAATTCCCTAAAGTATATGAACTAAATAGTAATGAGCTAAATAATAATACACTCATTTACAAAAATTTCAAGGTAAATAATTAATGTTTTAATAAAATTAAAAACCATTAATTTAATACTTATATAGTTTCAGGGAAAAGGGATAATGAGAAGGTTATTTTCTACATTGATATCATATTAAACCCACTATCTTTATCTTTTATGGATTAATATTAATATTAATTTTTATTTAACTAATAATTCAATAAACCAAAACTAACTTTATGTGCTCTATGGAATTTCCTAACTCATATGAACCAAATACTAATAAACACTTTTTTATATATTTTAAGGTAAATTGAAGGATATAGCATGACATTAATGAGAGGATTGAAACCGTTAGATAATGAGAAAGTTATTCTTTCATCGATATCATATTTAATATTAAAATCATCTCCTCCAACTTTTAAGGATTGATATTAATATGAATTATTGTTTAATTAATTATTCTATAAATTAAAACTAATTATGTGTGTCTATTTAAATTTGTAAGTGATATTTATTTGGCGTGTAACTATTATTAACTATGATCATTTTTTAGGTAAAGCTCATAGACTTTTATTTAATTACTAATATAGTAATATTAACTATGATCTTAAAAATAAAGTTTGGTGAAAGTGAAAGGTTATTCTAATGTTTGTTTTGGCATTCATATCAAATATAATGTTAAAAATCATACCTATAATTGTTAAATATTAATAATACTTAAAATATTCTATAAATAAAAACGTATTTACCATGTGCAATGAAATTATATAACTAAAGTTAACTTATTTTATTTAGTGTGTAATCAATTTTTTTTTGTCAACATAAACTCATATTAGTGTGTAATCAATATTATGTGAATGGAATCGCAAAAGTGCAAAAATCTGTGGATTAAATTCTTTATTTTTGTGTTATCATCAAACACTTTGAGGTGAGATTTAAATTCAATCTTTAAAGTATATTTTCTAACTTATATATAACCCCTATAGTATATTAATGTGTTTTCTTTAATCTTCCTGTGTTTTTCTCCTCCCCTGTACTTAAGATTTAACTTTTGGATGTTTTATTGAATAATATTTCCTGATAGAGATTAAGCATGTTAATGAAATATTTTTCAATACAAAAGCAATCAGTTTATTCCATTTTTATTTGTATATATAAGAATTTGACCCTGAAAAGAAAATAGGACCAATATCCTTCAATTTTTGGTCTAGAAAATATCATTAATAAAAAAATTGAAAATAATAAATCACTTATTATGAAAATCTAACTTGAAGGTTAGAAGTTCTTTTGTCATATAATTGTTCAAAAAAAAAATGCCTTCATGTTAGATCTAAGTGAACTTTTTTCAAAAGCATAAACTTTTATTCATTAAGAAGATAAAAATTGAGAAACAATCTTTCTCTATTTGACAAAGAGTCAAAATATGACATAAATTATATCTATCACACTCAACGAAACATACCTTCACAATTAACAAAGAAAGCCAAATAAAAGGGTTGTCAGCCTACAAAACAATTTTTAAAAAATTATTCAATGACAATTTAGATGTTAAATTGGTGAATGTCATACACCAATTTTTTCAAGGATGACAAATAGGCAATGGAAAGATTGAATTAAACTAAGAAGAGTAATGATATAAAGAAACTATATATAAGATAAGATTTCATAAAGTTTAGGTAGTTGGCTACCTTGAGATGTACAACTTTTTAATGGCTAACACCAAGCCTGGCATGAGAAACTTAACATCGGTTACATTATACCTTAGAGAGTAGATCGACAACAACAATTGACCTCAGATAAGAAGATATTGACTTCAAATCTTGGATTGGTTTTTGAACCATGAAGAATGCATATTGGAAACATACTGACACAAAAATAAAAAAATAAATCACGCAAAAATGAAATCGATAAACATGAAGTCATTGTTCAGGAAATCGTGATCTTACATCCTTATATAAAAATATAAGGAAAAAATAAAGAACAAAACAAAACACGTACACAATCTAAAAACTACATTGATTTTTTGTGCAGGATTTACAAAACTTGAAACCTAAAACATAAGCTAGTAGCTCACCAATTTCATAGCAGCAAAGAAACCCTGCATAGAGTTATGATTTGCAGTCAATGGTAACTCTGGAGCCCAAAAATGTAGATGGCGTTAATGGAAAGATGTAGACAAATCAAACAAATGAAGAGTATTTATACCTAAAGACTCAACTATGAAGGATATGAAAAGCTCCAACAATTTTGTTCCACATTCCATTCATTGAATAGTATTCATTTTAGAATCAATTAAAATTGGAGGAGAAGTTTTGGATAATAAAAAGTCATGAATCATTAATTTAAAAAAGTTGAAACAATTAGAATATTGAAAGATCAAGAATTATTTAAAGTATTAAAATCATTAAAGTGTTCTCAAATTTTTAAATCAATTTCATAAGAGATGAATTAAAAATATATATTTTTTAGGAAATGTATAAAAAATATAAATAGTTGATTTGACAAATGGCGAAACTGAAAGAGAAATAAAACTACATAAATTCTAAAAATTTAGAATAAATTAAAAATTATGTGGTAACAAAATAACATATTTGTATATAGCTCAAAAATTCAGATAATAAATAAAAATATTTTTTAAAAAAAGTATGCATGATTGTTAAAGAATTGTTGATTAACCTAATGGAATATAAAAAATCAATGTTATTAAAAACCACACATTAATTCATGTTTAAATTTAAAACGTTAAATTTGATATTACTTTTTTATGTGAATATGATTGTAGAATTTGAAAGGTTCTTTTGACATTATTTGACACTTTGAAGTTGGATCAATTGTTCTCTTTAAGGTTATATGGAATGAACGGCTGAGATTCAATTTATGCAAAATAAAATGCATTTTTACCGAAATATCCATGTTCATCTTTCACAGTTTGTAGAATTAATTGTTGAATGACAGATTTGCCCCCAAGGTTGCACAAACTCTCCCTTTATATATAGTATAGATAGATAGATAGATAGATAGATAGATAGATAGATACAAAGATTGAATTAAAATGATAATCTACATTAGTTTTTTTTATAAGCATGATAATCCACATTAGTAAGTTGGCATATAAGGGAGTAAGGATTAAGAAGTTGTCATAGATGAAAAGCCCTAATAATAATCTACATTAGTAAGTTGTTATGTGAGTGAGTTAGTGGAATAAAATAAACTGACAGAAATGAAAAGTCCCCAATAATGGTTAAATAAATAACTAGATGAATATGTATAATCAACATACAATGAATAATGTACTCCTAGAATGTATTTATTTTTTCTGATGTATTTGCATTGTTCTTTTAATGAAAGACAAATAAAATGAACTCACAAAAAATTATACTACATGCATATCCATGGAGATGTAACAGACTAAAAAAAAAATTAAGTACCAGTTATTAGAAAATAATGAGATTATAATCTAATTAAAATCGTGTGACATACCACACCTCTAAAAACTTAATAAAGTTGCAATGTTTAAGACCATTATATAACTAATTAAAAAACGAAATTATAAGACAATTGTGAAGGAAATAGTGACTCTTCTTCTATTTAATATATTTATTAAATTTATAAAAAATTATAATTTATAAAGATCTTACAATCAAAAAATACAATTAAAAACAAAATGTGTGTTCCCTTGCACCGTGCAACACACGGGTTTAATTTCTAGTATATATATGTAAATCAGTCTTGAGGTTTAACATTAAATACATTAAGAAAAAAAACTTAACTACTTTTGTATTAACATAAATTAAGTAATAACAATTCCTTTGTAATAAATATATTAAATAATAAGATTAAAAACTTTAAAAAGAATATCCAAAAAATGTACATTAAATAATAACATTTATAACTTTAAAAATTAACTTGGTTTTTGCATTAGTATCAAATATTAAAATTTAAAATTAATTAATAATAAATAATTTTTTTAATAAATAATTTAGATAAAATAGAACTAATATTTAAAAATATCTTTGTAAGGTATTTATTATTAACCATAACGTATGTCTGTATTGTTTGAAATAATTTTCAAAAAGAATCTTGAAATATATTTTTGATCTATTATGTATTAGTAAAATTGACTTGAGGACGAATAACAGAGGAAAATAAATATGATAAAAGTTGAATAAATATATATTTACAAAATACTTTTTTAATATTTTACATTATTAAATTAATAATTTATTATAATTTTAAAAGTTAAAATTACATTATTAATATTCTTGACCTGGATAGGTGTAAGTCTGTTTGGAAAACTTGATTGTTTCTCCTAACAAATGACTTTTATTTTTCGATAAAGTTATAAAAAATATTACAACTCATTTAGTGATAGTAAAAAATTATTACTTAATTTAAAATGCTTCAAATTTTAACTTAATTATTTTTCTTATTATTAAATAAATAAATTGTTAAATTCAAAAAATTACTTCAGTGATAATTATTAAATATCAATTATTAAGTTTTAGTAATATTAATTATTTACACAAATAAAAAACTAATACTATTTATCAAAATGTCTTAACATAATTTTTTAATATTTATTTAAATTTTAATAATTTTTATATATAAAACTCACTTAAATTTTGCATAAAAAATATCAAGCAATGAAACTTACCTGCCTATGTATTAAAATACTTTATGCAAAAAAAAATATTTTTAATAAATATAATAAATAGTAAAATTAAAAGCTGAAATTTTCTTATTGTTCTTTTTTAAGTGTATTGTGGAAAGATATTCAACTACGTACATACATTAAAAAACTTATAAACTTAAATATTTTAGTTGAGTTTTACATTAGGGGCAAATATTAAGAATTATATTAAAATTAACTAAAAAATAAAATAATATTTATAATAAAAGCGCGTCGCGTGAAAAGAAAGCACAGAAGAAGCGCGTGGCATGAAAAGAAAGTCAGTGCTTATTAATAAATGGTATGCACAGTCAATGTTTCCCTTTCCACTCACTGCAGTGCTTCTCCGGCGACCACCGAGAATCGAGAGGATTATTGCGGCGGCGGGTTCATCGTTGATGATGCTTCCGCCGGTGGCATCTCATTGCATTTCTACCCCGCACGGGTATATACTGCCTCTTCAGTTTTCAACCTTCATCTCTTGTTTTCAATCTGAACCCTAACATTAGGGTTTCTTGATTCGACAGGAAAGGATGAAAAGATTGGGAGCGAAGGGTATGTAATGTATAATGATGCATCTTCACTTTTTCAACATTCTTGATTTCATTACTTAAAGCTTCATTCATCCCCTATTACCCTGCTTGAGCGGATGAATTTCAAATTCAAGAAAGGGCCAGTATGTTACAAAGTGATTTTACTTTTTTGTTCAAGCCACCCTCTAATTTACTACAAGGCTATATTTATTAATTCTGTTTATGTGGAGAGTTGGAGAGCGCTTGGATCCTTGGATAATTTTTTCTATGCTTAATTTTATTTTTGCCATCTTTTTAGCTGTTTTGTATGAAATGGAAGTATGTCTGACCCGTGTTGATGAATAAAACGATGTGATGAATATGTCCCTTAAGTCTCGAGAATGGTAATTTCTATTGCGGACCCGTGTTGCCTTTGTCCCTGTCCCTTTTTCGTATGATGGTAATTTGAGGCCGAAGCCTTCTTGGGGTGCCTAAAGGCTTCCCCTTTCTGAGTTTGCAAGTCCCTAAAACGATATGATGAATATGTCCCTTAAGTCCCGAGAATGGTAATTTTGATTGCGAACCCGTGTTGCCTTTGTCACTGACCCTTTTCGGATGATGGTAATTTGAGGGCTAAGCCTTCTTGGGGTGCCTAAAGGCTTCCCCTTTCTGAGTTTGCAAGTCCCTAAAATGAGATGGTTAATCCTGCTGGCTAAAATAGTGGACCCTTGTTGCCTTTATCTTTTGGGATGATGATAATTTGAGGGCTGACCCTTCATGAGGGATCCAAACAAATAATGAATCACATTTAACATTTGACGGAAATCATCAATGTGAGTCGCTAAAATGGTTAGTCATGTGAACAATCTCTCTAAAGTCACGAAAGTGCATTCCGATTATGGACCATGTTGCCTTTCTCCCTGTCCCTGCTTTCTTTCTTTTCGGTTGATGATATTTTGAGGGATGAGCCTTCTTCAGGTGCATAATGGCTCCCCCATTGTCCTCGAGTAATTTGAGGGATCCAAACTAACATTTGTGGGTGATATTGATTCTGGAAATTTTGGCTCATGAGGGGAAATAGACTGATGGACTTGCTGCTTTGCTTATATTGTGGACCTTCTGTTTATTGATTTTTTTTTGCTGCACCATAAGGTCTTGGTTATCATTTTTGCAGTTTCCCTTATTTGTCATAATTTTTGCAGCAAATGAGCTTTCTGCTTCGAAATTAAGTAACTTTGTCTCTCTTATTAATAGGTGTACTCAAACTATAGGCTTTTTTTTGTTTCCTGCTCGTTTCATTTACTTTACTGTTATTCCATCATCATTATAATTGTTATTTTGAATTTTCACACTTATTTTCTTTTTTTGGTGTAGGAATGGAATTATGACTTCATATTGCTGCTGAAAGTTTACATTTTGAAATTGTAACTTGGGGAGTAGTGACTTATTTTGTGACCCATCATGGAGATACAGACTTCTGGCAGGCCAATTGAGTCCTTGCTAGAGAAAGTCCTTTGTATGAATATTCTGTCATCTGATTACTTCAAGGAGCTCTATCGCTTAAAAACATACCTTGAAGTTATTGATGAGATCTACAATCAAGTTGATCATGTGGAACCATGGATGGCGGGGAATTGTCGTGGTCCTTCAACTTTTTTCTGTCTTCTTTACTAGTTCTTTACAATGATGCTCACTGTCAAACAAATGCACGGGCTATTGAAACACCCTGATTCTCCTTACATAAGAGTGGTATGTAGAGGTTCCTGAAAATGTATAGGGGACTTTTCTGGTTTAAGTGGTGAGAAGTGAAATAATCGTGTGTTCATTGTGGTGCATTTGTGTTTGTGCATGTACTTCTTTTTTGCTTTATGCATGAAGATCTTTTTCACAATTTTATATTTGTAGGATCTGATGAATTAATACTTACCTTCATAATTGACCATCTTGTGTGTCAAGACTAGAGAAGATTAATCCTCATGACTTGTGATACAATTTGATTTGATTGTATATGATTTCACTTGTTTGTTGTATAATATATCTTAAATTATCATAATTGAGTCTGAGTTGAGTGTGTTAGTGGGTTAGTTGAATTTCCAATGTAAGATAGTTAAGACCAGGAGATAGTAGATAGATCATAGGATCATATGCTTCAATGATTTTTTCAATGAACCAATAACATCTCTTCCTTTTTACTTCTAATTTTCACGATGTTAGGAAGGCACTAACTTGCACCTTGTATTCCCTTCTCTTGTTCTCGAGTTTTGTTTAATGAGACAATGGATGGTTTGGTTGTATTCTACCTGGCATCATCATAAAAGGTTTTCTTCAGCTGCTTTTCTACAATTTTTTAAATTTTTTTAGGTCTATGTCAAGTTTCTTGGTTGATTTTATTTCCTATCTGTTTATCTTATGGTTTGCATTGATTCCTTTTATTGTTTATAGGTTGGATTTCTCTATCTGAGATATGTTCCTGATCCAAACACTGTGTAGCTGGTTTGAACCATATATAAAGGATGATGAGGTATGGGGATATGGTTATTATCTTTATAGCCCCAGAAGTCTATCGTCCAATACTCCAATGACATATATTAGGTTTTTGATCTATTGTCTCTTTCTTCTTACTGTGCTCTGATAATTATATTTGTTTTTTTTCTTCATTATTTGACTTAAAATAAATCGACTGTTGACTTTTTTGCATTTACATGTACTTCCCCCATGACTCAAATTGGATTTTATCTACAAGGATTTTGATCAAGGTGCTGGAACTTTGATGTCACACACCTTTAATTTTTTGTAATATTCTATTTTCTACTTGTCTAACCACTATTTATAGTTGCTTCATATGGAACTATGCAAATAGCATGCCTTGTCAATATTTTTTGTGCGCCAGATGTGGTTTTAAACAAATCTATCAAGATTTTGTTATTTATTTTATATTTTGTGTGTAAATGGTCCTTTTTCTAAGAATAATAGTTTACTTGTTGGGTTTCAGTTTTCTTGAATTATCATCTATTCTTGTGAATACCATCTGAAAGTGCTGTGCAAGTTATTATTCATATTAATATTAAAGTTATGATCCTTTATTACATGAATTTTCTCCTGGATCTAATGGACGAATGACTACAATGGGTGTATATATCCGTGATTTGCTCCTTGGACAGGTTTGTTGTTATTATAATATATCTTTCTAAAGTTTACTTGAGAGCATAGTTCCTAGTTGTATCTTAAACCCCACTGCGAGATTAAAAGTAAGGCGAATCTAATGTATCCAGGCCACAATGGTATTGTTATTATGGTATGAAGTTGTAGTGTGTATTCCTATTGCCTTTTTTTGTGTATTATGATTTTTGTATTTGTGTTTAGTTGATGTAGCATCTACTACTTATTCTTCCACTACTGTAGCTAAAAGACCGCCAATTACGCATCGACACGTGTCCTGCTTGATGTGTATTTGAAGCCAACGTTGCCGCTGATTATGGTAGAACCAATCGCAGATCGACAGCTTAAATGGTCCACTGTTCATTTGTCATCCTTCCTCAGGAGAACCCCAACTACTATGGTTGAATGCATCGTGACACCTCCCTCTGCTATCTCTTCCTTCTTTCTGTTTGTTTCGAAATTTTTTCCTTGAAGACGCGTTCCTGGATTCGCTGATGCCATCATCTTCGTTCCGTGTTTAAGGAGTACTGGCTCGTCGGAAATGGTGTAACCAACCATATTTCGACACCTCCTTTCATCCACTGTTGTCTCTTCATCATTCTTTTTAAATTCCAAATGAATGCAGTTCCAAGGAGCAAATCGTGGATGAACAAGTTCCAAGTACGTATGATTGCCTATATCTGCTAGAGCTGTAGGTATGCCAGTTAATTTATTCAAGTTCTCTATAAATACTCTCAGGACCTGTTAAACCATTTGTTCGGGCACTCAATTTCAGTTTTTCAAATCTAGCATTTGCTGATTTCCTCTGATTTCTCAAATCTCTGAACCTGTAAATTCCATCAGAAGCTTATGCCCTGGGCTGGTAGGGATGTATAGAAAATCAGAGCAACAGTTATTTGGAGGTGGGAGATGTTTCCTAATTCTGAACCCACTAAACCAAAAATGCCTTGTAGCTTGTGCTCATTGATGCTGAGAATTTTTGTGCTATTAACCACATGCCTTTTTGTTTGGTTTCTTCCCATTTAGTTGTGTTTCTTTTCTTGAATAAGCTTTAAATGACACATCACTTTTGTGATTTACTAGCCTTTTTCCAGAGAGTTGTCTTTCATTTAGATTTGGCAGTGTTAATTTTATTTGTGTGCTTTGGACAATTTTTGACAACTACCATTCAAGTGTTTCCTATCCTTCTTTGCTATGTTAATTTCAATTGCTTTATTCTTCTGTATGCAGGCTGAGAAGAAAGGGCACCACTGGATGGATGTTGAAGCCTTGAAAGATAAACAAAAACAAGAAATTGATAAAGAAACTAGCTAAAAAGTACTTTGCCTTTTTAGCTTCTGAAGCTGTTACCTACAGCTGCTTAATGTGTGTTTGTGTCAGTGTAGTTTCAAATTTTGGCTATAAATACCCCATGTTGTCAATTTTTTTTATCTGCATGGTGTTGTTTCTCATTGACAATGAGGCTTTCAAGGACTTGCTAAGCAGATTGGGTTTAGTAGAACTAGACAGGAAGTTTTTTAGTAAATCTAAAAGGTGTTATCTTCTGGCACACTAGGTGCTGGGAGAAGTTTATAAGCATTATGTAGCAACCAATTTGTTTTGCAGTACTCTTTTGGAAGTTTTTTATCTTTGGATTTCTGGCTTCATAAGATTTTGTTGGTGTAGAGTGGAAGAGTTGGTGATTTGATGCAGCTTTCTGTTTTATTTAGAGGGCTGAAAGTCTATCTTTTTTCGCTCATTCATTGGGGATGCGGTTTTGGTCTTTGGTAGGTGTTTGTTACTCTAATTTCAAAGGCTTTGGTCTCTTAGACAAAGGTATTACAGGTAGAAAAAGGCCTTTCAGTTGATGTTGCAGTCCAAAGCAAAGTTTTGTGTTGTCTGCTGGCTGTTTCTGATGCATGGAAACATATCCAATTCAAGGCTGCAACGAGGTCTTTTTGGTGTGCTTTAGCTCATGTTCTCTTGATGGTTAATGATACAAGATTAAGTCTTTCAAGTTTGGATTGGTGGTTTCAAGCTGGTTCCTTGGGTTGTGTGTATGCTCACATGGATTATCAACAAGTCTGTTATCAATTTTGATCTTTTATAATGCACTAGAAATCATGTGATTGGAATGTTACTTCCAAACAAGGACTGGGGTATTTGATTTGGTTGAGTTGGCAGGCTTTTATTGGTTGGAGTGGGATTTGTCTTTGTCTTCATCTTATCTGAGAGAGTTGTTCTCAGAAAAATTTCTTCTGCTTTAAAAAAATGATCTTGAATTTGCTGAAGGATTGTCTGCCACTGGTAAATTAGTATGTTCCTCTTTTTTAAATGGTAGTATTTAGTTGTTTTTGTTGATTTTAAGTTTAATGATTTTAACATAGGAATAAGAGGAATGAGAAGTAAATTATCCTCACTGAAGAAGGATACATGATATGCCTAAAGTTCCTTTTACAATTGTCATTTACATAATGAGCTGGTATAGATTGAAGCAAGAAGTAAAGAGAGAAGAGTGATTAGAATTTAGATTTGGTGCTGATTTTATGTTTGATCGCTTGAATGATGTTTAAGGTATTTTATTTTAGAAAAGATTATGTCTCCCAAGTTGAAATTATCTTATTGGAATGGATGATGCTTCCCAAAATACTGATTAAAAAGAAAATGGTTTAAAAAGGTATGGTCTTTAGCTGATGGTTTATTGCTTTGTATTCATGATGGCCTCTTTGAAACCTGCACTTTTGATTTTGAGTTCTTCTAATGTCCAGTTTGAATCTAAGTGGGAGGTTTGGAAGTGGGCTATTATAAATTCATTATAAATAGATGTCTGCAAAAGTATTTTTGCTTCATTACTTTAATCTCTCCTTCCCATAATCCTATTGTCACAGTGGCAGTTTCTCTATTTCAGCATCTAGTAAACATGTAATATATCAATCAGTAACTTAGTATGATAACTTTATTAGTAATTACAACTTGAGGCTTATTATTGAGATTGATTATAGAAATGGGTGGCTGTGATAATTATTTCCACAGTTAGGACTTTGCATAAACAAGCAAATATGATTGTTTTTTTAATATGGTCAATCACAACACAGCTACTGAGCTACTATATGTTGATAGTTGCTGTTAATTGGAAACATTAATTAAGTTTGAGGGAAAACAACTAGAATATTTGTGAGAACTCATGGAGTATGTGATTATGTTTCCTGTCTACATGGGTCTTATTTTTCTTCAATTATTCGAAACTGTTGAAGTTTAGGATTCTGAATTTTTTTTCATCAATAATCAGGATGGATGAATATGGAAAGAGCGAGTATCTGCTACTGTTCGTAGAAGAGGTGACATGCCAGTGATGAAGGAAGGGGGAGCCCTTGAATCTGAGGGTGCTGTGAGAAAGCTACGGACCCAGTCTAATCGAATGATCCTACCATCTCTTAGTGCTCCCAACCATAATCTTCTAAAACTTCTTGAAGAGTGTAATGCCTCTAGCATCTAAACTGGTATTATTTCTAATGTGGTATTTTGAGTCATAAAACTTCTTAAATGTGATACCCCTTCATCTTTTTTGTCATCTTTGACTATATATAATGCCACTGAATGTGCGTATGTATATTCATATGTATAATAATGCAAGTTAAATCTGGTACTTTTTTTACTATCTTTATATGAAGGCTTTAGTAACATACTTGGAACTCACTGTTATCATTTAGCTTATTTCTACTTTCCTTTTGTAGTGGGTACTCTTTAATCTTTATAAATGTGTTAGTTTACTTAGGCCAAGCTTGGTATAAGTTAAAACTAGATGAATGGAGAATGAAGGGTGAAAATTATCAACGTCTTAACCCATCATTTGTGTTGAAAATCCTTGTGTGTATTGTATCTTCTTTCCTCAGAAATCAATTCTGAAACCCAGCAGCTACTTACTAAAGTGTATAGTTTCTCTGTAAAATTGAACCTTGCTTTAGAATCAGTTGTAAAAGAATTTTCATACATGCACTATTTTTCCTTCTTATATTCTGTGCCTCACGATTATTACCACCCAAGTACACAAGTGTGTCCCACTTTCACAATGAGAGGAACAAAGAGATCTTTGTGAAGCCATTCCTGCTGTCTATCTGTAGCATATTTTCATTCTTCCCACTGTATTTCCCTTCTTCTCATGAATACCAAATTATGCTTTTGGAACTCCACTGTCATACTGTGAATTCATCAGCTGATTTCTTCAAAACCATGATCATGAATGAATGATATTTTGTTTATGCCTCATACCATCTTATGTTGTATAGAAAACATTTTTTTCTACTTCGCATCAAGGTGGGTTGCTCTCTTGATTGCAAATTATGATGACCGGAATTCTCCAGCGTTGGCCGTACTGTGCCATTTTAGTTTAATTGGAAATACATTTTGATGGAATACTAACTCTCCTTTTTACTATCTTAAAAGATTAAAGCACAGGTTAAGAAATTTAATCAATATTTTTGTTCTCATTAAAATTATTAAGGGAATATAAGGGTGTAATTGATTAAGTAGTGATGTTATCTTAGAATTCTAAAATGGCAAAAAAGATATCATGCTTGTGTTATGTTTTTATTTTGTTTTGTAATATAATTTATTTGATGATTGTACGAGCAGAAGACTTCACCAGCTCTAATCTATATGTTTTGTAGGTGGATCAGGGCAAAAAGAGACCCAATGAGTATGCTTCAAAAACTCCAGTTTCTGCCAAGAAACCAAAAGTGCTACTCCAGAGAAGACTGGTGAGGCATGTTGTACTACAATAGTACTTGATATATTTGTTAGTACAAATATCTTATTTTGCTTATTAATTTATCATATCTCTTATTTTTCTCTTGATTGTGGCTGTTAATTTTGTATTTGCAGTATGGTGGTCGAAATCACAAAACATAATGCCATGCATCTCCCTCTCCGATTCTGGTCTCGATCATGTTTTTATTTCATAATTTTTTTTTCTTATAAATTGTTTTATATGGGGTTCAGGATACTGATGAAGATGCACATCTTCTTAGTCTTCAAGCTTTGTTCCTCCTATCTCCATCTGGTACTGGACAGACGGATTTGCAAATGAGGTAACCACTAATTAACCAGATTGATGGATATTGTTCTGAAGTGTGTACTCATTACTCAATCTCATTAGAAATTTTGTTGTTTCAAAGCTTTTGGTTGCTAAAATCGTTTTGTATTTCTCTGGTGTTGTCTTTGTTAATATGAATTTATCTAACCTTCTTTTTATTATTTTAGTGAATACAGTCCTAATATGTGTTGTTGTTTAACTGTTTGTTTCAAGAAGAGCTGTACATTCTTCTGAAATCATACTTTCTACTCAGTATGAAGACAATTTAGTTTTTTTAAGTGGATTGACATGGTCTTGGTGAGTGCATGAAGGAGGAAGCAAGTTAAATTGGAAAGTAGAAGCTAATTGTGGTGAATACTCCTACATGCCCACAAGCTATTTGAGTACATGCCCACAAAAATGAAACAATTTAGTTTTTTAAGCTTCAGTTTGTACTTTGAAAAGTGATATGCTTACCCCTACCACACCTAGAAAAGTCACGGATTTTAATCCTCTGGTTATAGAAAAATCAGGTGAACTTACTTGCTGTGCTTTGATTGTGCAGACTACATTGTAGTTCTATTTTATTGTACTTATTTCCCCTTTGCTGCAGAGATACAGATGGGCAGTAAGACGAGAGACGATACCTAAGAAAGGCTTATCCTCTAATTGCAGTCTTTGGTACCTACATAGGGTGCCTTATTTATATTTTGAATGAGATTCTGAGTGTATTGTAAAATGTTGAACTACAAACCTAAATTGGAATGAATTGTTATTTACTTGACTTTTTGTCTCCTAAAAGAATTACACTTTGATTTGTTGTTATTCAATTTGGTTCTCTATGATTGTTTGATGATCTGTTTAGCACAGAAACTTTGATTTGTTGTTACTCAATTTTGTGCTCTATGATTGTTTGATGATCTGTTTAGCACAGAAATCAAAGCATGAGCTACATATTGTGTGAATTCATTTTTCATTGTGTTGTGGGGGTGCTTGCTGTTATCATTGCCCTTTAGTGGTTTGGACTTATAGGATAATGTTTTGTTGACATTTCTTATCCACATCCACCTTAGATATATAGGAAGACAAAATAGAGAAATGTGTGGAAATGAGATAGGAATGAAAGTGAGATATAAATAAATCATTACTCTTTGTAGTCTTGGATATGTGTATAAATATTTTCTTTTAGTTTCAAATATCTCCCTCATAGTCTAATATATTATTACATTTCAGCCAACTTTTCATCTTTTACCGTAAAGATTGCGCCAAATTACAAGTCGACGGGGGTCAAACACAATTAACATTTTTTTTTTGTACATCGGAAAGAAAACACAATTAACATTTGAAACTCATATAATTCATATATATATAAGAAAGATAAAACATTTAAACATAAAAATAAGATAATAATGATATATAAGTGTTTGACTAACTAAAATTGTATGTCTTAGAAAATATATCATTGTATTATTCCATATATATCAAATTCTGAATAATAGTAGTTAACAGTAGAGTTCGTGAAAAATTATCCGTGCATCACACAGACAAATGGGTATAATCCTAATTTACAATAATTTGATTAATTAGGTATTGTATCAGTTTCAGTTTGTAGGTAATAGCCTGAGAAACATGAAAATATACACTATGAGCCTTTTTTTTTTAAGTACACGATGATCCTAAACTCATAATAGATTAATTTATTACATGAGCTTCTATGAAAAATATTAAGTTATTCGTTCAATCTATTTTAGGAAATTAAAACACAATCAATAAAAGCTAAAATCCATAAGATTCTAACATTTTTTCTCTTGAACAGTTTTTATTGAATTTTATTTATTTGAAAAAATATTTTGAAAACAAATCTCGAGTTGAACTATTTTGTGACCACTATACTTGACAAAAATCATCATACCAATTTTTTTTTTGTTGGTCAATCATACCAAATGAAACACCATCAAAACACTCAACAAAGTCATTAGCTTTTTTCTTGGACAACAAAGTCACTAGCTAAGACTAGGTATAATTCTTCAGCCAGCTGGGTTTGGAGCTCTTTCATTTGGGCCTTGGCAGAAACTATTGGCCCAATTGGAGGTCTTCTTTTTTACAGAATTAGAGGTCTATCTGATGTATTCCTTGTCTTGTGTAATTACTTTTAATTGACCAAAAAAAAGTGTTATTACTTTACCAATTTGTTAATTGGTTAGATTTCTTTTAAGTGATATAGTGAGGATTTTTTTCCCGATTGTGGAAATTGTTAAGAAATGTTATTTGTAGTTTAGAAAGAAAAAAATATTCTAACAATAAAATACCTCGTTCACCGCATGTTTTGGTTACTAGTATGAAATAAAATATTTAACGGGATTATTAAATTAAATAATTATATAGACTTTTGTATGGTTTATAATTAGCCGTGTCTTCCAAACTAAATTGGTCAATAAACCGGCTGAGGCACCGATTTAAGATTCAATACTTTTTTGGGTTAAAATCTATAACCGTCCCTGAACTTTAAGCGAGTTTTAAAAACCGTCCCTCGCCGGAAAATTATCTGAAAACCATCCTCGGACTATTGAAAACAATTTGGACTCGTCCCTCCGACAGCCCCATATCCGGCCAGCGTTTACGTGTCTGTCCACGTCAATTAATGATAACCCGACATGGATTTTCTATTCCACATGTGTAATTAATAATTAAAATAAAATAAAATAAATGATTTAATATAAAAAGGCTTAAACAAAACCCATATACGTTGAATAAAGAGTAATGATATGTATACACCTCATTTTCTAAATACTTCATTTCCACATATTTTTATTTCTATCTCTCTCATCTTATCATCTATCACATCTCATACTTTCTCTCTCTTACTTTTGCTTTTCTTCCTATCTCTCTCCTCATTTCACCTCTTTCCACCTGTGACACCCGGGGCCGACGAGGGCGGGGAGTGATCGCCGGTGCAGTGAGGCATGGACAAGGAGCGGCTCCTGGCAGGCTTCTAGGCGGAGGGGCACATGAATGAACCGATCTCGCACCCGAACAAGAGGTATTCCGAGGCTGTATAGGTATGGGACTATACAGTCAAGGAGGGCATAAAGGATTTGATTGGTACTACTCATAACAACAAGATGCATCTTCTTTTCGGGAGCCCAACTCATAAGAACTCCATGGTTAAGTGTGCTAGCCTTGGAGCAATATTATGATGGGGCGCGCGAGTGAGGACAAAGCGCGCTGAAAAGACTCGTGTTTAGAAGATAGAGAGAGAGAGAGAGAGAGAGAGAGAGAGAGAGAGAGAGAGAGAGAGAGAGAGAGAGAGAGAGAATAACAGAATTGTAACAGAATTGTATTATGATAAAAGGTGATAAGAATTGTACAAGAGTTTCCTTTATATAGGAATGAGTAGCTTAGACAGCAAGCTACCCTAACTAACTAACCACTAGACTAACCACATACGGTTAGGCTAGATATTATCTCTAATATACCCCCGCAAACTCAAGGTGGTTGAGCAAGTGTGAACTTGTCAGTCACATTGAGTTTGGTTCTCAAATCTTCAAAACGTAGGGGAGACAAAGCCTTTGTGAGGATGTCATCCCTTTGATCAAGAGAAGGTACATGTTGAATAATCAAGCTCTTATTGAGAACCTTTTCTCTAACAAAGAAAATGTCTAACTCCATATGTTTTGTCCTTGTATGGAGCACTGGATTGTGTGTCAATGCCACAGTACTCATGTTGTCACATAGTATAAGAGGTGTCTTGTGTGGAATGTGAAGCTCTTGAAGAAGAGATTGAACCCAAAGCAATTCTGCTGCAGTATTAGCTAGGTTGCGATATTCAGCTTCCGTGCTAGATCTGGCTACAAGACTTTGCTTTTTGGAGCACCAAGATACTAGATTAGGACCCAAGAATACTAAGGAACCTGATGTGGACCTGCGATCATCAGGATCAGCAGCCCAATCAGCATCACAAAAAGCAATAAGTGATAGAGGCTGATGAAGAGAACAAGGCTTAAGATGCAAGCCAAAGTCAACTGTCCCTTTGAGGTACCTTAAAATTCTCTTAACAGCTGCCCAATGTTCTTCTAGAGGCTGAGATAAAAATTGACACACTTTGTTGACTGAGTAAGAAATTTCAGGCCTTGTGATAGTAACATATTGCAAGGCTCCTACTGTAACGCCCCAATTTCTCAACTGAGGAGTCACATTAGTTACTTAACAAAATCTAAGGACTATTTCGTAATCCTAAGAAAACACAATATATATTTTTTTTTCCTTTTCGAAACAGCTGAACATAATTGAATATATAACATAGACTTTATTCAACAACCCGTTCCCGACATATAATAATAGTGTCTCACAATATTCTAAACAAGTTTCCAAAATAAGTACGCTCACTTAGACAAGTGGCGAAGATAAGGTTTAGACAACAGAGTTTTCACATGGAGAAAGAAACTCAGACATAGTCCACCAAAAAGGGAGAAGCAACTGCTTCATCCACCTCTACTCGACCGCCCACGATCACGGTCTCCAACTTGAACAGCTAAGCTTCAGCGAAAGGCTCTCCATCGCCTAATAGCGTTAAGCGCCCAAATAACAAGTAGCAAATAGAAAGGGTTAACTCCATACAATTACCATGTATGAAAGAGAAAATCATGCTATTCAAATTTAACTACCTATCATGGTAAATAAACCAACAACATAGCTAAACTCATATATCAACAACCTAACATATAACATTAATTCGGATATCGACAACCTAACATATAACATCAATTCAAATATCGACAACCTAACATATAACATCAAATCAGATATCAATAAACTAATAACAAAAATCCAACAACATAGGGTTAGGTGTTAGTTCCCTATAATGCAACTATATGCTTCTACCAAAATGGATCGATCAGCAACGTCTCTCAAGACGGGACAATCACGCGGGACCACACCCACCTCATTGCCTCTTAACGCCACTCCGGACGGGATAATCGCGTGGGACCACACCCACCTCATCACCACTTTAGAACATCTCGAAAGATGGGACAATCCCGCGGGACCACACCCACGTCATTGCCACTTTATAACGCATCGAAAGACGGGACAATCACGTGGGACCACACCCACCTCATCGCCACTTAAGGACCAAAGCCTATATGCCAAGTCAGTCAACAACAATCCCCAAACCAATGATTAATTCGGAGTAACCACATGTTATTCATATTATCAACGAACATAACTCAATTCATTTGCATACCAACTCAGTTAAATGACAGAAACCAGTAAACGACCAAAGCCTCTCAGAAAACGGAGACACACGTCTCAATAAGTTCATTCGGCCGAAGCCTTTAGAAAACATTTGGCACAAGCCTCAGAAACAGTCAATATAAGCAAGCATACAACATTGCAAGCATAATAATCATAATCCAATGCCAATCAATATAAACATCTTCATCTCAAACGCAGGCAGTGCAATAAAAGCATGCAAGACTCAAAGACGCGCTAAAACTGAGTTACCCTTACAATAAAAGCAGGCAAGACTCAAAGACACTCTAAAAACTGAGTTACCCTTACCTTCGTGAGTAGAAGTTGGGCATGGAAGTTGTGAACCTAGAACAAGGAAACACAATCATCAACACAAGCCGTACTAGAAGTAACACTATCTAATAACGCTAATCGAAACCGGAAAGAAAGCTTTTAAAGCTTCAGAGTTCCTCCTAAGGCACGAATTGACAACAGAACTTCGTTCGCTAAAACGAGCATAACTCGAGCTACAGAACTCGGAATAACACGAAACCAGCGCTAAAATTTCGACAATCAAAAGAGCTACGCAATGGCTCAGGTCATAGAGACCCAAAAATTATTTTTGGACACGGTACCCTAAGCAATAGGTTTCGGCCACTATGTAAAATAGGGTTTCCGAACTTTTTCTTCGATCTAAATCGATTCCTAGGTATTCTTAGGCGATATCTAGGCCAGGGAAACTCTCAGAAAAATTATCGAATCGAAAACTGTCGTAGGGGTATTTTGGTCAATATTTTTAGCTCGGAAACTCAAAATCAGAATTTCGAAAAAAAAATTAGATGGGGTCGATACCAACGACGATTATGACGACTAATCCTACTAACGCTAAGCTCAGTCAGGAGTTTTTGATTCAAAAAGCGGAACCTCAGCATAAAAATGGGTTTTTGAGCAGAATTGAAACTCGGCGGCCTTTCGGCGACATTCGGCAAAATGTAATCCGCTAAACATGCTCAGGGGCACGCAGGGAATAAGCTTAGACACTAAAATCAAGTTATTTGGACAGTTTTACAAAAAGCTCAAAACTTGGAGCACAGAAAGACATAACAAAAAGCGACGGAATTTAAGATCAGAAGAAAGAAATAACATCAGTACCTCGAGGCCTACGCGTAGCAACGAACAGAACGACGATCGGTCAAGAATCGGCGAAAAACTCTTCTCCTCCTCCTCCCTCTTGGCCGCGGGTTTGGGTGGGTTTTTGGGTGAGATTTTTGTTTCCTTTTCATTCTTCAAGTTACACATATATATAGGGAATGAAATGGAAGATATTTATCAAAGATCGGATAAGGATGAATGAATATTTATCAAAGATCGGATAAGGATGAATAGACATTTATCAGAGATTGGATAAGGATGAATAGATATTTTGTAAACCGGTACAGATTAGTTTAGATATCGGAGGATTTAACTCATAGAGTTAAGAAAAATATATAAGAGTGATTCCGATTTTTCCGGCTTCATTCTCCGTGAATTCTAAGATAGGTTTTGGCGACAGAATTCCAAAACTCAACAGAGGTTTCCTTGTATTTTAGGTGACTAATGCAAAGTTGGTGTAAAACTATTTTACCCGATAAGTTACTTTTTGCAGTGGATGTCGGAAGAGAAAACTTCCTTCTGAAGAAAGATTGAAAACATCAAGAGAAATGGGTGTACGCGTGTGGAATCTTCATTTGAAGCTCCGAATAGAAAAAGTCTTCATCATCGGTTGATTCTAGGGTTCTTGAACTATCAGGGTTTTAGTTTCGGCAAACTTCCGATGATTGGAATCGGACGTTCGTACATCCTAGAGTTTCGCCTTGAAACGATTGTTATAAAAAGGAATAAGAGAAAGTCTTATATTCCTCTTGAAGATTTTTGGAATTATTCCTATAGTGTTCCAAGGGTGGAACTTAGTCTTTTCCTAGGGTTTTTGTCCTAGGCGTAAACGAATAATACTGGCGTCATAAGTTCCGTCGATTCGAATCTTGTCCTTAACCTTCTCGTGAAATATCCTCTCCCTACATTTATTCCATTTAATAAACGTTTATCCAGTTTTCTTACTTCACGTTACATCGAACTTATTCGTGAATCAGAAATTTTTCTAATTTATTCTAAGCTTAAAAACTTGGGTCTTACACCTACAATAGACCTGTATAAACTAGGATCTGCCATGTAGTTAGCACCATGCTTTGTTAGCTTTTGATTACTGATCATAGGAGTAGAAATGCCCTTTGCATATGCCATAGAGGCCCTTTCTAAAAGATCCTTGATGTATTTAGACTGAGTTAGCAGAAGTGATTTATCATGTAAGTGCTGAACTTGAACACCTAGGAAATAATCCAGAGTTCCTAACTGTTTGAGAGAAAATTCTGCATTCAACTTGGCTATGAGGTGCTGTAGAACAGGTAAGGAGTTGCCAGTTATTATGATGTCATCCACATAGACCAAGACATACACACTGCAGCCAGAGGAATAAAGAGTGAACAGAGAAGGATTACAACAGCTAGCAGTAAATCCAAACTTAAGCAAAGCTGCTTTCAACCTCTCAAACCAAGCCCTTGGAGCTTGTTTGAGACCATACAAAGCCTTGTTTAACCTGCAAACCAAAGACCTGTCCTTTGCTTCAAAGCCTGGAGGCTGAACCATATATACTTCTTCCTCTAGCTTGCCATTAAGAAAGGCATTATTGACATCTAATTGATGAATGTGCCAGCCCTTTGAAACTGCCAAAGAGAGAATGATCCTCACTGTAATAGGCTTAACAACAGGAGAAAAGGTCTCCTTGTAATCAAATCCCTCCACTTGACTATATCCCTTTGCTACAAGTCTAGCTTTATACCTATTAACAGACCCATCTGCATTCTCCTTGATTCTGAAAACCCACTTACAGCCAATGGCTTTCCTGTGAGATGGCAAGGGAACTAGAGTCCACGTCTGATTAGAATGCAAGGCATTAAATTCATCTTGCATCGCTGAGTACCATTTGGGATCCTTGAGTGCGAGCTTAGCACTTGTGGGCTCTGCTTGACTGAGCAAGAGAGTAGGGACTAATCTTGGTTTAACAATTCCATCCTTAGCTCTTGTAACCATGGAATGAGTGTTGTGAGGATTAACTATAGGAGAAACAGAAGAGGATGAATCTGTGGAAGATGATTGAGGGGCCGGTGAAGAAAGTGCTGGTGATATAGGAGCTGGTGAAGATTGAGGGACTGGTGATGTAGGTTCTGGTAATATAGGAGTTGATGATTGAGAGGCTGGTGAGGAAGATTCAGGTAGTGTAGTATTTGGTGAGTGAGGGGCTGGTGATGAAAGAGTTGTTAACTGTGGAAAAGAAAAGAGAGGAATAGAGGAGTGTACAGAACCTACTGAAGATAATTGTGGAGAAGAAGCACAGCCAAACAATTCCTTGTAGGGAAATCTGAACTCATTGAATAGGACATCCTTAGAGATATAAAGACGACCAGTAGGATCTAAGCATTTGTAACTTTTGTGTGTAGTGGAATAACCTAAGAAAACACACTCCTTAGAATGGAGAGACAATTTGTGTGCATTATAAGGTCTGAGATAAGGATAACAAGCACAACCAAAAATCCGAAGGAACTTGACATCAAAACTGACTTGAAACAATTTAGTAAAAGGACTCTCATTGTCAAGAACAACAGTAGGAAGTCTATTAATGAGGTAAACAACAGTGAGAAATGCATGATCCCAGTATTCTAATGAAATATGAGCATGTGCAAGCAAAGCAAGACCCATTTCAACTATATGCCTATGTTTCCTTTCAACTATGCCATTTTGATGATGTGTGTGTGGACATGTGAATTTGTGAACAATTCCCAAGTTAGTAAAATAAGGTGTAAGAGGTTTGAATTCTCCCCCACCATCAGTTTGAACTACCTTAACTTTCTTGTTCAACTGAAGTTCTATCATTTTGTGAAAATTGACAAAAGTGGTATATGTATCAGACTTCTTCTTAAGAGGAAAAACCCAAGTGTATCTTGTGTAAGCAAGCATCTACAATGGTTAAAGAGAGGTGTGAAAGAATCATTATTGTTGAATAAATTATATGATCCTAACTCAATATTCAAAGATTAGGATGCTTAATATCAAAATTTATCTTCTTTTTACCCAGAATCTTCTTTTATTCTACCATGAACGAAACTCACCAAATCTTCTCTCAAACGAACCCACTAACCTCCTTCTCTCAAAACAAGCAAATATGTTCCACCATGCCTTCATCTTGCAACAAAACCCACAAAACCTCTTCTCTCAAACCCCAATAACAAAACCCAGTTTCTAAAACTCACCCTATTCCACCCCCTTTTCTTCACATCACTCAAAACCCAATAACAAAATCCCTCCAGATCTGCGAAAGGTAGAGATCGACCCAGCCATCACACAACCTGGGGTCGCGACAACCGGAGTGGCTTCAACCCAGCACCAAATCGTAGCAAACCATGCACCTCCTTTGCGGCTTCTCCGCTGAGAACCACCTTCACAGCAACCCACCAATCTATCCTCCGTTCCCATTTCTGGTGAATGAGAGGTCTTGAAGCGAGATCGATGTTCAGAATGAGGAATGGAAAAAGACTCTTGCGTTCCTTTATTATGTTTCAATGCTTTTGTTGGAAGGGAAGAAGGAAGCCACACTCAAGTTTCATAAGAGGGTGTTGTTGTTGCTGTCTTGTGGTTTGATTATTTCAGGGGTTTTTTTTTTTTTTGAATTGTTGGTTGAAGGCTGAGTGGTGAGGGTGATTAGTTTTCTAGGGTTGAGTTATTGTTTGAGTATGAGTTTATTTATGAGGAACACTTTTTTTCTATATTTGTATCCTACAAATTGTTGTATTTATTTCACGATGAAGAAAAAAATTAGATGATATATGAGTGAATGGTTTAGTGTTAATTTAAGAAAGAAGATTATCATGGTGGCTTTTTTGGGTGGATGTATAAATTTCTGGGTTGGGTTGATGGAGGAAGAGGAAGAGAAAAATGAAGAAGATGAAGAAGGTGGAAGCGAGATTTTAATGATTTAAGCCTTTTTTCTATTAAATTATTTATTTTATTTTATTCTAATTATTAATTACATACGTGGAATAAAAAAATTAATTAAAATTTACATAGGGCATGCCACGTGTCTCTCATTAATTGACGTGGATAGACACGTAAGTGCTGGCCAGACCTGGGGCTGTCGGAGGGATGAGTCCAAATTGTTTTCAATAGTCTGAGGATGGTTTTCAGATAATTTTTCGGCGAGGGACGGTTTTCAAAACTCGCTTAAAGTTTAGGGACGGTTATAGATTTTAACCCTACTTTTTTTTGACGTAAGATTCAATACTTGGACGATGAACAAATGGTAGTTAAATAATATTTTTTAATCATATATATATATATAATCATATATATATATATATATATATATGTATATGTATGCATGCAAAATTTGTATATAATGTAACCAAGTGAGTTAGTGTAATAGTTCAATATTTAGTGTCTAAAGCAAAATGGTTAAGAGTTGAATTCTATAAATAGAAAAAATTCATTACTCAATTTTTTGCCGTAATAGATACTCCCTCCGTCCTCATATATAAGTCATTTTTTAGAGTTTTTTTAGTCTCAATATATAAGTCACTTTATAATATCAATGAAGCACTTAATACATTTTTTCCAAACTTACCCTCATATTTAATATGAAAGAGGTAATGTAGTTTTGAAAAGAAATTAATTTGGAGAGAGAAGCCGATGGGTAATCTAGGAAACTCAATAAAACTTTTTACAAATTTAATGCTAACAACTTCTTTTCTTAATCCTAAAGAATTAAGTAAAAGTGACTTATAAATAGGGACGGAGGGAGTATAAATTGAAATATCTTAATTACATGTCTTAAAAATGGCTAGTACTAATAAATTAAGAATTATTAAATTGTCCGTATATATGTTACAGACCTATGAGACAGGCTATACCAACGACTTAGCCACTTTTTTTATAGAGTCCACAAAACTTAGCTGTCGTAAAATCACCAACTTTTACAACGCATGCAATGCAAAGGGAATCGTCAAAGGAATGGAGAAGACCTTAACCAATTACCGATAAATCATGAATCATCCATGTCTGCATCTTCCATGCATCTTCTACTTTCAAAAAATTGAAAAGAGAGTTGTAGTTTTTTTTTTACAAGAGAAAGATAAGGGAAAAAAGTAGTATAATCAATTCTGCATACTAATTCTCATATTATAATAATTAAAGAACGTACGGCAAAATTCCAATACAAGTCAAGCAATTTGCAAACTTATAAGAAAAGACTAACTATATGAAAAGAACTATTTATGGAAAGTTACTCCAAGGGTTTTTTAACCCAATTCGATTCACCTAACGCATAGTATTAATTTAGTTGGTAACGACGAATAAAAAGTTATTTGTATGTTCAATTAATTTCTACGGCCAATGGGAAGGAGGAAATCTGCCCTACTTCATTGTGATGATCAGGATCGAACTTATCTAAACTTTTTCAACAAAAAAGTTCTCAAATCGATCGGCTCATTCGAGCAGGCTAGTTTATCATGAATTTGATCGTAAAATAGAAACAAGCTGGCTCAGCTCATTTCGTTTCAAATCGTTTAATCCAGCGAGTTAAGTGACACTAGCAAAAAGCTCACTTAATTTATCAATCTCTATTTTTTCAACCTTTGTCCATCCAGAAGTGGGTTGAGCCTAGTCGACTCATGTGAGGAAGTTCATCTTGGCATGCCTAGGTAGAAGCCTTGTTAAGTTGACTACTAGAAAATTATTAAAATCTATGGGATGAGATTGAACGAGTGAGGCCCCCGCACTATTACTGTTGATGGTACAAAAGGAAAAGGATGTGTTATATTTGTTTTGTAATTCTTTTTCTCGATGGCTGGGAACTGGGAAGTTTGAATTGAAGACACTCAAAACATGAATTGACAACTGAGGTTGATTACGCCCACACTAGTGCAAATAAGCAGGGAGAGAGAAAGAAAGTTAGAGGGATGAGCCAATAATAAGTTATGCTTGGAAATTCTAAAACAAGGCCCCCCATCTTGTTCTTTATTGTTCCGGAGCCCAATAATTGTAGGCTCTGTAACTTTTAATTGTATGAGTAGTACAACCCTATCTTTGTTTTCTGATATTAATACTTCAAATTATGTTTTGTTTAGACCTTACACTAGGGATAGAAATGAAAGAAAGAAATAAGTGATATGATATGTGATGTGATAAAAACAGTTGAAAGAAAGAGAAATACATGTAAACAAATCATTACTCTAATAATTCAACCCAACTTATGAATTACATATATCATTTGAGTGTCCTGAAAATGTTAATGACCACCAAACACACATGGAATTGTTAGTAAGAGTTCATTTGCATATCGATTAGGGTCTTGATGGGAAGAATTTTATTGAATTTCTCTTATAATATAAATGTTTATTAAGTGTTTCAAAAAAGCTTATGTAAACAGTTTGTGCTATAAGTTGTTAAAAATATATAACTTATGAAAACAAGTTTGTGCCTGCTTGTAATGTATTTTCAACTTATTTTAATAAATTTATTAAAATAGCTTATGAACAAGTTTTTATGCGATAAGATCTTATGTCCATAAACACTTAATTAAATTGGTTCCTAAATGTGTCATATATTCATCAGAAAAGTAACACATTCCAATACATATTTTGTTGGTTAAATTTTTTTATCAACAAAAGATAAAACAATCTTGTTTTTATACTTTCTGATAATATTGTGTTAAGTCTTAACAAAATGGCTAAAACAAACATACTCTAATATAAGGAGTATTGATTTATTCACACATAATTTTTTCTTTTATCTCATTTTCACTCGTTATTTCTTCATATCTCTCTTTACTATTCATATAAAATAATTTATCATATTTCTCATAAGTGTGTTTAAAGTTTAAGATTATTCTAATCTAAGTGACCAAACATGCCCTAAAATATGTATAAACCACACTCACACAGACAGGTAATAACTTGGAATAGGTGCCCCTCTGCCCTAGCTAGAAGCTACTCAACGTATGATCTCTATCTGACCTTTACTATATAACCTATCTAGAGATAGAGCCTATAGAGCTATTAGACAACTCCTCCTCATCGATCTTCATCATGTCATACCAGCCTCTGCAGCTGTTGCTGTTCTTCTTTTAGCTTTCTTAGCTGTGCCTTTGAATTTTTCCCTCTGTTTCCTTTAATTCACTGTTACACAAGGTGGGTTATGTCTTTATGATTCGCTTTTATTATCTTCCTCCTTTAACATCGGTCCCCCTTCTTCTGTATTTATATATAAACATTCTCCTCCTCCACAAGATTCCCACCTAGTTAGCTTGCACTAGTACTACTCTTTATTCTTCTTCTTCTTTGGTTTCTCCTTTCTGCCCTAATCAAGTGTCCCTTCCCTTCAGCATCTTTAATTACCTCTTGCTCCTTCTTTCCTAGCTAAGTTGTTTGGATCTTCAAGGGTGTTTGTGGTCTCTTGCTGAGGGTGAAGTAGTTGAGCCATAACAAAGAGTTGAGTTCACAAGGGAAAAAGTGAAGCTGCCAGCATGATCTAGCTTTGGTTAGAGAAAGAGGTAGAGTGCTAATGAACTAACTGCTAACCCTGACTAGGTCATGCTGCGACAGCCTCACTCCTTCCTATTTGGGGACCCAGTTGTACATTCCTTCCTAACCATCTCAGTGAAAGAAAGACACTAACTCAAAAGCAAAAGGTGAGTGAATATATATTTATATTTATACATAACAAAATCACTGTTAGCAGCATCCATAGTATAGTATATTCCCTATTCTGAGTTTCTGTTTTTGCAGGCGTGCGTTATTATATCTTTTAATTACTTGCTTTTGTCTCTCTTTATTTCTTTCTCTGTGTCTTCTCTTTGTCTTTCATGCCAAACTGGTTTTGCTGCTGCACTTTGTTGACAGATTGTTCCTTGTTTTTGCTTTATGTTCCAAGATGCAAAGGATGCATTCATGTTATTTCAAGTGCCTAAATTCACTTGTCTTTTCTGTAGACAGCAGGCTTGAATGCTTCCAAACCCTAGGGAAAATATTTTAATGTTAAAGACTTGTGTATCACTTTTTTTAGACACCTTTAGCTATAAAGATAAAGAGAAAAACAAGAGATGTAATATGTAATATGATGCAACATAAAAGAAATTGATAGAGAGGAAAAAAAATGTATATATGGTTGTTTGTAGTTTGATGGTGGAATTGAGACTGAATATTTAATTAATTCAGGCTCGATTTTAAACTACCCAAGGTAATAGAGATATATTATGTATGATATGATAAGAAATTGGTAGTGATAAAGAGAGAAAATGAGTTAAAACGTTATAGGATAGATAGTTGAGTGTGATTTGTGAATAAAACAAAATCCAAACCTTAGAGTTGGATGTCTCATCTTTACTTTCGATGAATGTGTTTTGAGGCTGATAAGTTGTTTGAGGTATGGAATCGACCTTCTAGGGGTTGTTCTTACTTTAATTGTCTCTGCTGTTAGCAATTGACGAAACCTAGCTTCTAATTTTGATGTTTTTGAATTTTCTTTTGTTCTTAGAACTAATAATTGCTGACTATTTAATTAGATTAATTTTCTTTTGTATGTTCAATGTTGTGTTGATTTTCTTTTGTCCTGGTTGATGTAATGGGCTCTCGTCTTCTTCTAAATTCTATTAAAAAAAATGATCTGTTGAATATGAGACGTACAGCAATACTTTAACTTCAATGTGAAACTAATTAAGTTCAAAGAAATTCAAATTAAACCACACACTTAGAGTTGTTTGCGCGCGGATGACGATTAGATCTATGGTGGGCAAGGGTCAGCTTTATGCATAATTTTTATCTAGTGTTTTTCTCTTACTAGAAACTTTATATGTTAATTAATAAACATCACATGATTTTATGCTTTCAATTAGCCATTAATTTATCTCTGCATATCTGTCTGATTTTGTTTGGACTTTGGACTGAGGAAATAGCCGGTTCAGTAAATTAATGGCTACCAACATTGCTCAGATTTAATTTGGATTTTGGCTTTGAAATAGTGAGAACTTTTAACAGTACCTACGTGCCTATATTGATCAAAGAGTGACCAGTAGTGTCAACTATTTGGAGGAAGAAATTAAGAACATACCAATGCTGGCATGCTGATCCTGCTTTGAAAAGTACTCCCCAGCTGAAGTGTTACTCTCTATATAAAGATAAAGATTTAGATCCTTGATGCAGTGGAGCAATATATACTGTGAATGCAATGAAATATTAATGTAATGTAATAGTGTATTTTAATTTTAGAGCAGCTGGCAAAGCTCTTTTGGCAGGCTCCAATTTTGTGGTGTGTTGGCGGGATCAATGGTTAAATTTCTTTGTTTGTTTTGCCATTGTAACTGGATATGGGGGCCGGGTATATTCGTTGGGACTCTCGTCCGTTGCAGTTACCAGTTCATGTGCTTGTATATGATGTAGGTTTAATAGTTTAGCAGTTTGGGTATTTTTTTTTATAAGCCAAATAATATATTGTAATGAAGTACAAATGGTACTTCAACCCAATATACAAATAGCAAAGAAATTATACAACTAAAATTTACATGTATGCTGCTTATTTAGTGGTTATTTTCATGTTTGTTCTTTATCTCGTACGGAGATAGAAATACTCCTCTCATATTTTCTTTATTATAATATATATAATGGGTAATTAATCATCAACTTAGTCCCTAAGGTAGCATTTAGTATTTTTTTTAAGGTCAAATAATTATATAATATAACCCTTTTTGCTAAGGTAGCATTTAGTGATGAAACAAAACAAGATATCAGAGAATGTAATGGGATAAAACGAAAAGGAACAAGACAATAATGTTATGTGTGTTGTGTTTGGTAATTCCAAATCATTAAAATAGAATCATAATTTTAATTACATATATAACTGTGCAAGCTTAATATTCGATTGAATATATAAAATTAAACTCAATTGCAATATTATACAAATGACATATTTGTCGTGGCTTATTTGGTGATATAATCGATTAATTTTTTAAAAAATAATCACTTATATATATTTTTAAGTTGTTTGTGTAAGCTTTAAATAAAAGCTGAATCTGAATGAGAGAGGGTATTTTCGCAGCGAAGCTTCCTGGAGTAGCGGCTCGATCATGCAGGTGAGGACCTCTTGTGCACCTCCATCAAGAGCTGACCCAGCCTTGGAAACCATCATGAGCCTCACATCACTAATATCGTCGCGGGTGAATGACGACTCCTCTAGGAGAGATATGAAAAGAAGAGGCTGTGGAAGGTGAGTAAAGTGGGTTTGGGTTTGTTACATATAAAGGTTCTAGAAGGTTATAGAAAACCCTCTTGGAAATTACTTCATGTCCTTACATAATCGGTACTCTTTTTCCTTACTAGGTTTTCCCAAGGGGGTTTTATCCTAGTAAGGTTTTAATGAGGCCTATTATGTATTGACGATTTTCAAGTGGGTTGTAGGTGGGGTAGATTTTATCATTGGTAGGTTGGTTGTCTTATACTTGTTTTCTTTTCTTATCTCTTTCTCTTCATCTCCCTATTTGTATTGGGTTGAAGTACCTCTTGTACTTCTATTCAATATTATTCTTATTACCGATAAAAAAAAAAGGTTTTCTATTGAGTTGTTGGGTTTGGTAAAAAAAATTGAGCGAAAACAACAAGGTTTGGTAATTTTAGTTTGAGAGATTTGTATTTAGTAATTTGAGTGGGAGATATCGGAATAGTTAGTGATTTGGAAGAGCCAAACACTCATGAAATAGGGAGAGATTATATAAACTTGGAGGAAAATCCACATAAAAGTTAGGAAAATCAGCATGAAATATATGTTGAAAAAATTGTATTGTGAGGGCTCAAACCGCCACAAATTAGCTTTGACAATATGCCAAGTAAAATACTACTAGGAATTTGTTCACTTGCAAATTGTGGCAGCTTGGACCGCCAAAGTGAATTACCTGCCGTAATTAATTTTCAATTTCAATTGAGTGTCAAGACTAGACTGTGCTGTGTTCAAGAATTATTAATTATTATTGTTTCCAAATGAAGACTTGAGGGATCTTGTGAGTGGTAGACAACAACTAAAGGTTTCATTGGTTGGGTCTCTTCACGACTTGTATCTTTACAAAAACTTTATCAGAATATTCTATATATTTTAGTACCATGTGTCTTGTCTCGATTAACCTAGCTAGCTAACTGTTATCCCTGTTATATTTAGATTAAAATTTTAACGTGCAATGTCCGTAGTGGATGATAGGGATTGAGAAAATGAAAGAAATTTTGAATGAGTTTCTGTTTATTTGTAGGGAGCCATGAAAATGGTCCCCATAAACATAGTGGTTGGCACATTTACTTTGGTTTAATTTGATGTTTACATCAGAAAACATAGAACTACTCAAAGCTTTTGATCTCTGAGTCGGTGGAACATGATAATATTTCAAATTGCACTACTTTGGACCACCTCCTACCTGTCCTTGATGACAAATCAATTGTTTTATATTTTGTTAAGGACAACAATTCATTGATTCAGAGTTATTTAATTACAATTTTCAAAAATTATTTTCTGTTTTAAATGTTTTTGAAATTTATTTTCAATTTTAGTTTTTAAAACAAAAATACCAGAACAACTAAAATATGTTTTCTGCTTTAGTTTTTAGTTTTTTAATTACAACTTTTTAATTATTGGAAAACATTTAGTTCAAACAGTTTAGAACAGTTTTCAAAAACAATTTCTAAAAACAATTTTTTAAAAGTACAATGAAACAAGCCCTAAATTACTAATTAATATGATCCGACCTTAATTGCCCAGAACTGCAACTGAATAGACAAAGCATAGCCATGCTAAAACTAATTTAGAACTCTCCCTCTATTAGTTAATGTGGCTTTTCTCTCCTCTAAATTTCGTGTCTTTAAGAGCTATCTAGCTACTTTTTCTTTCTCACCACGTGATTAAATAATGTAAACAATAATTCAATTTTAATAACTCCTTTATACATTTTTCCTGAATTTTAATATGTCCACACTCCTATTTCTCTTACAAATCATTTTTACTTTTTTTTCTTCATATTCATCTCTTCTATTTCTATCACATCAATCACTCATTTATCTCTCTTTTATTTCTATGTTTCTCTAAAGGTGGTGGAGAGATGCAAATGTTACATTTTTTTCCATTTTAATTTCCAACGTTAGGGAAAGCTAGACATGAATGGAAGAGAAAGAAATGACAGACACATAGTAATATGATGGAAGATATTTGTAAAGAAAAAGTGTGATATATAAAAAGAGAGACAAAATACGCCTAAGTGTGTATCAATAAATAAATAAATTTTGAACATCTTCTAAGAGATCAACCCACCGTTCCCACCCCCTTATTTCAAAACCACAGCTCCACTCATGTAAGAGAGGTTTAAATTACATTTTTTTTCTCTTCTTATTTTAAAATCTACACTCCTCCCTCCTAAGAAAAATATATATTACACTTTACTTTATTTTATTTTAATTGTTTTAAAGAGTGTGAACTCTAAACAATTTTTTCTTTATAACAATCGATTTCATGCTTAACTAATTTATGGACATTTGAACATCATCAAAAATATATATTTAATTTTCAAAACTTTTTTTTAAGCAAAATTGAATTATAGAAGGAAATTAAAGCTATATAATAATGATAATAGAATCATTAATAGAGCAAATAAATACAAATAAGAAAACTATTTGTAGTAAGATATATTTAAGTGTAAGCTTTGAAATACGAAGAATGGAATGTATGTGCAAGCTTAATTCTTTACCCTGGCCTTGCCAATCTTATACCTAATTAAGTTACTTAACTTTTAATTGAAAAAAATATTATTTTCAATTGGAATTTTTTATTTTGTAATGGTTATACATATTCAAAACAATCAAAATCCCTCATTGCCTTAAAAAATATGTATGTACTTCATCAAAATCCCTAATTTAGTTCTTTATAGGGTCTAATTATGCTGGGGAATCTTAAGTGGATAGCATAAGATATGATTGTTACGGTTCTGAGTGACAAGATCTCTCATGTGTCTAAATACAATTGGGGCTTTTGAGATCTAATCTTGCATCCATGTGTTGGAGTCTCTCATTATATTCTGTTTAGAGCAGTTGTGGACAATTCTCATTGTTTTTGCATCTTCAAATTAATTATATGATATAAACCTAGGTGCTGGCTTTCATTAAGAGCCATTAATTACTCCTGGCTTGCATCATGAGTTTGCCCATGTAGTCCTTGACAAAACTTCAACAACAAAAAACCATTAATTAGTATAAGCATTACAGATATGTCGCAGTGGTTAAGTAGACTAATGCAATAATTTTTTTAACTCGGCCACGCACTAAATAGAACTAGAATATTGTAGATAATAAAATAAAAATAGTCCTATAAAATATATAAAATTTTGCAAACTCAAATTGACTCTTCTACTCTCATCCTAAGGAGAAGGGGAAGGTGAACAATTTCAAGTGTTATAGAGAAGGATGTCGGGGTGGAGGGAGGATTGGTGGTGGTGGTGGAGGTTGGGGGTTGAGAAGGGAGGGGAAGAGGAAGGAACATGAAATTGAATAAGGTTGGATGAGTCTTTAAGATCAACATGAAGTATAATTAGGTCAGACTGGCATTTGAGGTCAATATGAATGATGGTGGATAATGGATATCAACTAGATGTCACATCGGACTTGGTGACCCTTAAGGTCACAAAGACTCATTGAGTCAACATGAAACCTCAATATGATTCTCTTAAAAAATGTTGGCGTTATGATTCTCTTCAAAAATAAATGGGGACTGAATATCAACTTTCGTCTCAATATTGTGATGAGTAATTTAAAGTCGTCCCTAAATTGTGACGGGAAGAACATTTTGTCCCAAAATAATACATATGTTGTTAAATGACCCTTGTGACGAAATGTTATTGCTAATTATGTCACTAATTGGGATAGAATAATTACGTAACTTTGTCCCAAGATTTGGCGTCATAATTCCCACCAAAAGTAAAAGATTTATTTTGGGACAGTATTTATATTCCGTCCCTAAATCGCGACAACTAGTATATTTTCGTCCCTAGGTTGTGACTAAATTAGAATTATGTCCCACAATAATAAACATATTTTAAATATGATTAGTGACGATATATTATTGTTTATTCCGTCGCACATTGGGATGAAATAATTAAGCGATTTCGTCCTCAATCTTGGCGCCTTGATTTCTCCCCAAAACTAAATATTCAATTTGGTATGGAATATAATTGTCGTCCCAACATTGCGACGGTTTATATAGCTGCGTCACTAAATTGTGACGGAATACAAATTTTGTCCCACAAAAAAATAAATTTTTAATAATATTTGTGACGAAACATTATTACTAACTCTGTCACACATTGGGACGAAGTAATTAAATTATTGCTTCCTCAAAGTTAGCGCGATGATTCTCTCCTAAATAAATGTATACATTAGGATGAAATATTAATATTTGTCTCACATTTGTGACGGTATATATGATTTCGTCCCTAAATTGTGACAAAATCCATATTATGTCCCGCAAAAAAAATATTTTTAATAATATTTGTGACGGAAAATTATTACTATCTCCGTCGCAAATTGGGACGGAGTAATTAAATTATTGCGTCCCCAAAGATGGCGTCATGATTCCCTCCAAAATAAATGTTTACATTGGGACGGAATATTAATGTTTGTCTCAAATTTGCGACGGTATATATAATTTCATCCCTAAGTTGTGACAAAATGCATATCCCTTCCCAAAATGTTAAATTAATATTTTAAAAATCTTTGCGACGACAAAGTGTCGCGAAATGCTTCACAAATTAATTATTTTGGAACGGAATATTTTTCCGTCGCAAAATTCCATCCTAATTTGAGTGTTTTCTAGTAGTGAGGGGAATAAAATGATAAAATGATTAAAGAGAATTTTAAATGTCTAAAACTGAAATATGTGAAAATTATATGTGGACAATACATAAAACTTGCTTACTCTAAAAACAAATAAATATTTGAAAAGTTAAAAAATATATCACCACCAACAAGAGTGCTTATAAAAAAAAACCACAACAAGAGTTAACCTCCATATCCAACTTCAACTTATTCTTCGACCTTGGTAGAGATGCTCCAGTGTTGTGGTAGATGTCCTATCGCCCTTAAATGAAACTAGACTTCTTACCAGAAGTCATTATTATTATTTTTCAAATTTGTCCAAACATCAAATATTTGAAGCCAAGCTTGACTAGTAGTACCGTGTTCAATTGAAATTAGGAGAAGAGGAGGTGGTTGGTTTTAACAGTGGTCAAAAGAATATGAGGAGTCAGAAATAATGGGGGATAAAGCTGAAAATAATCATAATTACGAACTAGGATAGAGTTCTCTCTCAAACTAGAGAAGAGAAACCCTCATATAGAGGATGTGGAGTCCCTAAGAGGAACGAAGCCCCCACGTACAGTTCCACGAGTTGGACAATTTGTTATTACCTCTAATAAGTTGTTCATTATCTCTTTAAATGCTTCTTGGCTTTTTTAGTCTTTATCCTTCAATGTTCATGTGTCCCTTATGGTCTTTGCGGAAAATTGTAAGCAAATGTTGTTGTTGCAGCCAAAACTACGGTCAGTTTACAGTTTTGAATACCTTCAAACTTTGATGTTGCAGGTAAAATCACGATCGCAAACCTTTATATAAAACCATGACCCCAACGCCTCCAAATACTGCATATTTAAGTTGATTTTCTTCGATTTCTTGGCATCCTCGCTTGTGTTGGGTTTACAATTGCCCTGTTCTGTTTTATTTTAATTTTAAAAAAAAATTTATGTCGTGCCTGTTCGTGCCTCAAAGGTCTCGTGCCTTTTAGCATTTTCCTAGTATATATAGTTTTTTTTCTTTTGACCCAAAATCTATTTTTTGGACAAAAAAAAAATCATTTTCTGACTATTTTCTAACACTTCTTATTAGCCATCCTAATAAAACAACCATACGGCTTAAAATTGCGGATTTTTATTTTTATCAAATGGATTTGGTTTATTTTTCTTCCCGTTACAATAACGAAAGCCCAAAGCATGTTTTGAAGAAATTTAATGCGAGTCTTTGTTTGTCCAGAGAAATCCAATGAGTCTAAACCTCATGTTATTACCAAAATAATTGGGTAATGATTTCTTTTGGTCCTTTAGCCATCAGTCTCCACGGGGGAAAGATGACTCACATGACTAATCTGGCTCGAGATGCGGTAGTGATGTCTCTGACCACAAAGGTATTATTTTTGACTGGTGATTGAAAAAAACAAAAGCTTTATGTTGAAATAAAAAATAAAAACCATGATGTTTTATCGTAAAATATTATAGAAGAAAGAAAAGGACATGCATCTATGTCAATTCATCAAGGAGGTCTTTTTTATTATTTTGTTTTTATTCTGTTCCAATGATCTGATCTTGTGAGCAAACATCTTGTGTATTACAATGTTCTATTCTTAAACATTCTAGTATTGCTCTAGTTTGCAACAGTTGGAAATTTCAGGTAACTTGTTGGCAACAACACTGCCCATAAAAATAACATGAAATTTGGATCAGGTCTTCATATCAACCAAGTGCTCCTAAGAACTTTTCTTTTTTCCTTTGGGTTTTCTTCCTCTTTGAGATTGCTCAGGGCATTTAGCTATGTAGGATATGTGGTTCAACACTCTCATAGTAATTCCCATCATTGTCCTTAGTTCAGAGCCTCAGACAGTTAAGAAAACAAAAGCAAGAAGGATATATCAGTAACAGCTCATAAACAAAAGATAGTCCATACCTAGAAGCTTGTGAAGAAATGTAGTTCTACTCATATCAATTTTAAACTCTCAAGCCTAATAGCCTTTAGTTTCACAATTTGCACAGAATTCAAAACACATTTAGACAGATGTTAAGACTTGTAGCTTCTAAACAGAAGTAATTCTATATAATTTAATTGTATAACCAAACATGCTATTATACTTCTTTTGGTACGTACATCAAAGAGTAGTTAACATAACTTGATTTTGTCCCCTCTATCCTAAATTCTCACCAGCCCTAATTCCACATACAACTAGTTGTTGGTTGGTATACTTTCACATTCTAGAGCTTTACAATTTGAGACATTTAAATCCATAGTTCCAAGCCTATACATAGGAGGTGTTTGCTAAAATTTCAAGCATATTGGAAACTTCAATATATTATATTCAGGTACAACAGACATGGAAATTCAAGATCCCCTATGTTTCAAACATAGAGCATCTTGAATTTCCATACGTGGCATACTCAAATATATCATATTCAAGTCTTCAAGATGCTTCAAATTTACTATTCCTTGGACAGAAAACCTCATTGCAACTTGATGTAAAATTGAAAAGCCTGCTTAATCTTGAAGACTAGATTTTACCCACTTAGCATTGGTGAAGAACAGTTTACTGGGAACAGGTGTGAGCTTTGTTAACCAAGCTATAGGCCATGACACAGCTGCAATCCCAATACAAATTCCCCACTGCTCCCAGTTTAATCTCTCTGTATCAGCAAACTTCCTTAGCAGCTCCACCATCAACACTTGAAGAACAATAGTAATCCCCACAATTCCAAGAAACAGATGGTTTTTGAGAATGCCTTCAAATACGTTAAGCTTCTCCATACTTCTCGAGTTGAACTCATTGAAAACTTGGCAGAGAACAAAAGTATTAAAAATTAGAGTATTCTTTACCTCCTTACTTACATTGAAGATTGACTTTCCATAGAATTGAAAGACCAAGAGAACAGCAATCTGATATAAAGCTTGAGCTAAAAGGTTTCTCCACATAATCTTAGTAATAAGAGGTTCTGTTCTTCCTATTGGCTTTTTCTGCATTAACTCCTTAGTAGGTCTTTCTGTGGCAAGTGCAAGAGCACCTAGAGTATCCATGATGAGATTCACCCAAAGTAGTTGAACTGTTGTTAAGGGCACATCTCCAGAAGAAACTGCTGCTATAAAATTGATCACAAGAGCTGCAACATTCACAGTTAGTTGAAACTGGATAAATTTCTGGATGTTGTTGTAAACACACCTTCCCCACCTTAAAACAGTGGCGACGGAATTGAAGTTGTCGTCCAAAATGACAATGTCGGAACTTTCCTTTGCAACCTCAGTGCCTTGGATCCCCATAGAAAGTCCTATATCAGCTTCTTTCAGAGCAGGTGCATCATTTGTGCCATCTCCTGTGACTGCAACTACATGGCCTTTCTTTTTCAAGCACTGCACCATCAAAAGCTTGTCCATAGGGGATGATCTCGCCATCACACGGATCTTATCAACTTTCTCCATTCTTTCCTCCTCGGTATAGTTTCGGAACTCGACACCTTCCACCACCACTCCTCCCGCATCATTAAGATCTAATATTCCGCATTCGGTTGCAATTGCCTTTGCAGTGAATATGTTATCTCCAGTGATCATCTTAATATCAACTCCTGCAAGCTTGCAAGTTTCTACAGCTTTCTTAACGTTTGGCCTGCATGGGTCCTTGAGGCCAACAATCCCAAGCAATGTCAAACCATCTTCTCTCAGGACTTGACGCGGTTTCCCCTTCTCTATATAATCACCACCTTCTGAAATCTCCATGTAAGCAAAAGCAATGCACCTTAGGCTACTAGCTGCCATTCCTTGAATTATCTTCTCAATTTTACTCCTTTCTTCATCAAGCGACTTCTGTGTGCCGTTACTATCAATGTAATTAGAACACATTGCAAGTACCATCTCTGCAGCTCCTTTCCAATGCACGTGAACAGTGTTATTGGTCTCTTTCCTTACCGCGACGCCACTTCGCTTCTTCTCTGAGTTAAATGTTTCAACATGAAGAACCTTATGCTTCTGCTTCAGTTCATCCATGTCCATACCTAAATCAGAGACAGCCCACAAGAGCATAGCTTTCTCTGTTGGGCTACCTGAAATTTCAGGTTCAGATTCTGCTGAAGGCTTGTATACACTACCCGTTGTATTGAGGCCTACCCCCTGGTGGAATAGCTCCAGAACAGTTGGGGCCATTGCATTGGAAAAATTCTCTACAACATTTTCTAGTCCTAGCCAGAATTTTGTCACTCTCATCTGATTCAATGTCAATGTGCCAGTTTTATCTGTGCAGATAACAGTTGCTGACCCCATGGTTTCACAAGCTGAAAGCTTCCTCACCATTGCTTGATCAGCCATCATTCTTTTCATGGAGTAAGCTAGTGTGAGAGTCACAGCCAATGGCAGACCTTCAGGGATTGCCACAACCACAATAGTGACTGCAGCTGCAACAATGCTCACAACCGCGTTACACACGTCGTTTATATCGGTTTTGCTCCCCTTGTACTCCTTATTCCCATTCTCATCTTCTGTGTTTCCTGTGAAGTAGCGAATTAACAACACGAGAAGAACAAGAAATGCTACTGCTAGGCCAATTTTACCAATAGAAGAGGTCAGCTTGTCGAGGCGAGCTTGTAATGGTGTTCTCTCGCTGTTGTCGCCGGATATTGAGCTCATCATTTGACCCCATGCTGTGTTGGCTCCCACAGCTGTCACAAGCATTTGAGCATAGCCATCCACCACCTTGGCACCAGATAACAAGAAAGGGGCTTTCAATGGCTCAATTTCTACATGGTCACTCTCCCCTGTCATGCTTGATTCATCCACCTGCAAAGAATGGCCACCCAAGAACAATCCATCAGCTGGAATTTGATCTCCAATTTTCAAATAAATAACATCTCCCACAAGGACATCAAAGATGGATATCTGTTGTGGCCTTCCATTTCTCACAACTTCAACTTTAATGTCATTGCTGATCTTGGACAATTTGTCAAATTGTCTATCTTGTCTGAAATTGCTGAGTGCACTGACCACCACCACCAGAAACACTGCCAAAAATATGCTCCCACCTTCATACCAGCCTTCCCCAGGTCCATGCTCTTTGATGCCAAAACCAAGGGAAAGGCCAGCACAACCAAGAAGGATGAGAATAGTGGTGTCATTCAAAGCTTCCAGCACAAAGTGTAGGAAGATTTTCGGCGGTGGCCTCACGTAAGTATTTGTACCAAACAACTCGCGCCTCGCGGCAGTGTCATCATCACTGCCAAGGATTCCCTTTGCTGGTATTGTTCCAAGAACATCTGCAACACCTTCAACCCCTCCAAATTCACTATATGCTTCCAAATTTTTGTCCTTGACCATGTTAGAAAGCCTGGCTTTATCGACATCATGAGGAACAAGAGAACAATGATTGGTTCCCTTGCTCACATAATGGGAGTTTCTTTTGGATATGATCTCTTTGGCCAGGGAAAGCATTACCCTTCTAGAATAAATTGCTACATAAGCAAAACGCCACCTTCTTTTGGCATTGCTAATGCTGTAATTACCAGTGACTTTGGTAATGGCACTGGTGATATCAATGAGAAATGAGCTTCCATCATATTTCATATCATGGCTGCTAGACATGGTGGATTTTGGTAGCATAGCTAGAAAATGGGAAGTGGTGTTATTTCTTTATTCCTAAGATGAGTAAGAAAGAACTTCTTTCTGAACATACTAGGATAGCTATCTATATATAATGATATTTCAATACTTCTTGTGAGAGGGACCATAAGGGTAGTTTCTAGGTAACTTCCCTGCAAACTATGGACACTATATAAAAAAAAATTTGGTTCAGTATGGTCAAATTTTTAAAAGGACTAGTTTAAGATATACACATACTTGCAGCACAATTTAACAGGTTGTTGAGAAGAAAGGTACAAGTTTGATACGAATTCACATTTAAGTGGCAGTTTAGTATAGAAATTTGGAATTTTCAAAATAAAAAACCCACAATGAGGTGAATATAAATTTTCCTGAAGCCGACATAACGATGAGTAGTTCTCAACCATGATCTCTATTGCCATTCAATACATATCCCAAAATCTATGGAAACACATAGTTATCACAGAGGAGACAAATATGCGCTTGCTGAGGAAAACAAGCTACCCTTTGAAGATTTTTTGGTTTATTTTGTGGGTCAAGCTTCACGTGGAAGTTAGATGGCCAAGTTAAATAATCCTACCAACCAGAAAACTCCATCAAGATGAATTAAGTTACACACTGCAATAACCCCTTGTTGACGTGGTCATGTTGATAGTAAGTGTGTGTTTGGTTTCAAATCTGGAGAGGCCAAACGTGGATCCAGAAATTCAAAAACAACTATTTCTTGCTTCTACAAACGTGGATCAGGGCCAAACGTGGATCTGCAGAAGTTTTCCAAACACACACTTAGCCTCCTAATAGTTGCTTAAGAGGAATTTAATACATGTTAAGTTACTTTTGATTACATGTTAACATAAGGCAAATGAGGACACTGGTTAAAGAATTAAAATATTTTTTATTAAAAAAAATAACTTGTCGTAATTTTTAATAAAAAATTGTAATACCCCTTAGAACACTAGCTAGTATTAATCATTTTTTTAATCATGTAGGAAAATTATTTTTCTGAACATTTAAGCAATGACGAGATTAATTTTTATGCATTGACAGTGTAAATAAGTTTAACACAAACATTCAATTACACCTTTTCCATTTTGTTAGATCATACTAATTAATTTTAAATTTAATAATATTTAAAATAGGAAATGGAGGGATGAAATTGAATAACTGTGTAAAACTTTTTACATTGTCAGTGCATAAAAATTAATCTCGTAACCTTAAACCACAATTCAAAACCAGCTGAGTGTTACATAAAATCTATACGTTTATTTTTTGTAACAAAAATCTATACGTTTGATATAATATTTATGTTTTTATCAAATTCATTATAGTTTTATTTCCTTCAGCAACATCTGTCTTTCTTTTTTTATCAATTCCCCCTCCACTAATGTCTAGAAGACATTTATTAACATCTTCCATAATATAATTGTCCTCTCTGCAAAGTCTAGTGATCGTAGTTCCATGATTGACACTAGCGTCCATCTTCACAACTATATATTGAAAGTTTCTTAAAAACTCCGAGTGATGCCATGCCGTCCTGGCCGGACATGGATTCTGCATAGAAGGAAACATATTTGTAGACAGCTTATGGATTGTAAATATATTAATTAGGGTTAAAAAATAGCTATGGCAAAGAAAAGTTTTAGAATTTGAGTTAAGAATAAATGAAAATAAATTATGTGACATAATAGAAAAAAAGAGATATAGAAAGAATAAATCAAGGGAAGAATTAATTCACACCCAATTTTCACTTTCGCTTAATAGAGAAGTGTGAAATATGATAAATAATGTGATATGAAAATGAGAAAAAATATAAAAATAAGATGGAAGAGAGAAATGTACTTAACATTTTCAACTCAATTTTAAAGGTTAATCAAACACACCGTAGTACTAATCGATCGTAAATAATAAGAAGGGGGAAAAAAAAGAAGAGGGAATTTGCGGCTATGGAAAACGACAAGTTATTCTACTCACCGTGACGCAAACAAGGAGCAACATCAATTTTTGCGGCTTGTTTCACACCGTCGAATCCGAATGTCAAAAAGCTATTACGTCCTTACCTGTGTTAAAGGGACATATGACGTTCACTTGCAAAGAATCTGAGGTCAGATTAAGATCATTATAACTTCTTTTTTTTGTTGAATAGATCATTTATATATTTAATACAATAAAATATCACACAGTTTTATCTATTTGCCAATATTACTTGTCCACAATAATCTCATCTCTGATAAGCAATAATAACCATTGGATGACTATCAGATTGCCTCTTTTTAATCATGGAGGATGAACAAAATAATGTAACAAACAACTAAATTATGAATTTGTCACATCCAACTCCTAATTTTCTTCGTAAAAATTAACATCTAGCATAACTTTTCTGTTTAAATTAAATTAATTTAGATAACTCAAAATCAATAATATAGTACTCCCTCCTTATTCAACATAATTGTTCACTTAGATAAATTTGTTTCGTAGTAACTATTCACTTAGAATTTCAATAGAACATAAAATTTCAATAGAACATTAATTGATGTTTTTTCATATACTGCCCCTACGAAAACAATAAATGTGGAGAGATACAAATACACTTGATGGATAAACTAGGAAAACTAATAAAATGTTTAAAAAGTTAACAATATTAATTACATTTTTTAATATGTGTGTTTCTTCTCTTTCTCGAGAGTTATTTTGAAACGAATGAAGTAATACTAGTATCCAATTGGGCTAAGAACTAAGAACCAGTGCTAAGAATCAGTTCTTAAGCTAAGAAATAAGAATCACGTTCTTAAGCATCGAAAATGACTGACGTAAAGTTCTTAGTTCTTAAAAATAAGAACCAGTTTTTATATAAACTATGCTTCATGAGTTCTTAGTATAAAAAAATATTTTTTTTCTCATCCAAATTGTTTTATTACTTTATGTTTTGTTTTATTACTTTATAAAAATAAAAAATATAAATAATGTGGTGTGGTTGGACAAGATGAATAGTGCTAAGAACTCAAAGTTTAGAACTTGTGATTAGAGTGAAATATGCAAAAGTTGCTTAGAGCACATATGACAGTACGAGCTCATGTGAATAGTGCTAAAAACTAAAAATTAAAAAGGCTAAAAAGCATTTTTGGCCCCTGATGTTTCAAGTTTGTGCAAATTCTGCCCCTATCTATTTTTGTCGATGTTTCTACCCCTCATGTTTTCAAACAGTGCACCGTCTACCCTGACGGAGGGGTAGACGGTGCACTGTTTGAAAACATGAGGGGTAGACGATGCACTGTTTGAAAACATGAGGGGTAGAAACATCGACAAAAATAGAGTAGGGGCAGAATTTGCACAAACTTAAAACATCAGGGGCCAAAAGTGAATTTTAGCCAATTAAAAACCTAGGGATGGATACGCTCTAACAAGCACAGCCATTGAGTACTAGTTCTTAGTAGTTCTCATTAATTTCCAGAAGGACAAATCATAAAGTCAATTGGCCGTTTCCACTACGAAAATGCCTAATATGGGACTAGACTCTAGAGAGTTTAAAGATTCAGGCAAGATGCAGAGCATTTCCACAAGACAAGTTAATTATGAAAGGAGAATCAGCAATTTTCTTTTATGAAAACCCCACCAGTGACTAAACTAACAACCAATTGCCAGTGACTAAGTTAAAAACGCATGAATTACGCAAGACATTAAGTTTTGAGCAACTCCCATGCCTTTTCCAGCATTCTTATATCCATCCTTTTCTCTGAACTGGTTTACTTTAACTCTAGTGTCCTGTAGTCAAGCTGCATTTTCTATTCTACTTTCCAACTGTGACGAGCACGATGAATCAGAGCTGGATTGCACGAAGTTTATATGGAAAAAGTTAGTCATGTCACATGTTCAGTGCTCTTGTTTCTTGCTCCCTTTAACACTTCTGTCACTATCACTATAACCGCATTATTAAGATAGCAAGATAGTCATAATTAACTAATCGAAATTACCAAGTAACTTCGTAACTCAATTTGCTGACTTTTCACTGCTCAGGCTTTCAGCAGTGTATGAAATTGAAACCTACCACTAGCAGCAAAGAAACAATTAAACTATTCACACCTCAAATTCACTCCCACTCAAAAAGGGATATATACACAAACAAGATGTGATAGCAACTAATTCCATGATGACATTTTAAAATGTGAAGGTGAGGTGAACAGAAGTTGGATCCTGACAAGCAATATGGACATTGCCGTCAGTGAAACTTCCCAGCAGCTTCCTATGTCGACTGTCAACTAAATAAAGGAAATCAATACATATCCCTTTCCAAATGACCCATTCTTTGTTTTCGAATAATTGAAAACAAATCATCCTCCTCACGTATAGATATAAATATCATTAGTAAGCCACTACTTCTATGCAACAAAGCCTCAGCAATTATCGTTCGTGCTAAGAAAATCCTATTATCTTTACACATCACTCGGAGATATCTATAAGAACCTGAATATTTTTTCCAATAAATGGGGTAGACTAAATAGATCATGCGACACCATAACTCTGTTATGGTTTCCCTCTAAATATATCTTAATAATTTTATTTATAACTTTGCTTGATCGACCTATATCTTTTAGCTATGTAACTGTCTTTTTTATGGTCAGCCCTCCTCCTAACTTGGGTGTCAATCTGCACATTACGTACACGAACCACCTAAGATAAGACTATCATCTTTTCTACGGTGGAGCTGCTTTAACTTTTTTGACTAATAACTGTATTCCTAAATCTAATTTGTTGGTACCTGAATATTCAGTTTCATGAACCATTCTACCTTAGGGAGTGAGAAGAAAACACGTTGCATTCATAACCCTACCTTATTTCGTGAAATCAACTATCCATCGTAATAAGTCTATGTTACCATCAGTCTTAACAGTTACTCCCTCTGTTCCAGAAAGTTTGTTGTTTTGCACCATCTTTTAATATCCCAAAATGTTTGTTGTTTTATAAAACCAATGCATTTTTTACTATTTTTTTCCACCTATAACCTCATTTAATACATTTTCTCTCACTTATCACCTTTCATATTAACCAACCACAACTTTTCTCTATTAATTACATTATTCTCTATCTAAGTATAATTTAATAGTTGCACATTATACTAGTAAAATTAAATAAGGGCAATCTAGTCAAATTATACTATCAATAATTGTTTTTTTTACTCTTTGTGCCACAATCTTAAACTACAAACTTTCTAGAACGGAGGGAGTAACAAGCTGCCAACTTGTAGTGGAAGCATTTAAGCCACGAGAAAATTATAATGGAGTGATGAATAAGCCGAAACAGTTGAGTGGGCATTAAGGCCCCGAGAAAATTAAAATTGAGGGATGAATAAGGAATAAAGAATTGACTGACCATGACCCTCTAACAAACTATCACGAGTTCTATGCATGCAAGGTCCATTGTGCTATTATAACCATATTTTTCCACAAATTTGGCTCCTCTCACTTTGGAAAGAAAAATCAATGGTTGTAGTTTTGTGCATACACAAACACACATAACAAACTATGAAGTTGTTTAAATCTTCATAATTGATTTTCTAATTAATGGCTATAAGCCTATAACTCACGTAAGAGGGACCAAAACCCCATTTTCCCTCAAAAGTGAATATCGTTCCGACTTGGGACTTCTGTGGTCTGGCCCATAGTCACTTGTCCAACATTAGGTGCAGCCCATATCATCCATTCACTCATATAGGTAAACTCCACCCAAAACCAATCGACTTGACCTAAGTCCACGACTCGTACCACACCTCACAACAAAAGGCCTTCATTGGATATTCATGTAGAAGAATGCTGAAGCTGTCATTTGGTTCCCAAAGATATTTCTAAGGAATAACCTAGAAGCATAGATGTGCTAAGGCAAAAGACAAACACAGCAGAGATAATCCATCCCCACCTTGGAACGCGACAAAGGAAAGAACACCCTCTATTGAAATCCAACAACTCGTAGCATCCTACAGCGAGCCCTACAAGGAATATTACCTTTACATGACAGTAACAGACAAACAAAGGACTATTATAAATGGTGCATGACACTCTTCCCCAGGTATCCATGATTCACCCTAACGTCACCTTCCCAAAATTATTCTTCAGCGGCAGAGTGCCTCTTGCAAGTACCCCTACGTGGAGAGTGAACCCAACCCATATTAGTCGCGTGTCCTGTATTTTAGATATTAATCGTGTCGTTGTGTTCATATTATGTTGTGTTGCGGTGTTCGTATTATGTTTATCCGGTGTCTGTTTAAATAGGATAGGCCTAAACCATGTCCATATGTCCAACAGTCACATTAGGTGTGTGTGTAATGGGCCAAGACTATTTTGACCAAAAAAAGTTGGCCAAAATTGTTTTGTTTTGACCTGCGACTATTTATTTAATGGGCCAAGACTTGCAAACTAAATTTGGCCCGTAAAGTCTGGATAATAGAAGACACCAATCCTCACATGTCCCTTATCCATTGAGCTATTCCCAAGTAGCTAAAAGGAACCAATAACTTATTTAACTTTTTTTTAAAATTACCACAGGCCCAAAGCTTCAGATACAAACACAAACAGGAGGACAAACCAGTGACAGTATGTTGACAAAAAAAAACCAGAGACAGTAATCAATAAATATCTGCAAAATACAACTAACCTCACATCTCAGAATAAGGCTAAACCAGAAGACACCAGTAAGACTAACTTTTTTTACTAACATAACAATGAAATTTCATCCTAAACAAATCAAACAACTCCTGGAGCAAGTCGATCTGAATATGCAGATAAAAAACTTTTAAACCTTAGAGTAAACCTACCTATTTGTTGGGTTATACATATGCAGAAAAAAAATAGTTAATATTCCATAAAAATCATTTACATCATTAACCAAAAATGCAAGAGAAGGGAAAAAAATATTAGAAGAAAAAGTAAACACATTATGGTTGCAATTCATAAAGTTCAGGCTTCCATAAAGTAAGGAAAAAAGTAGGCCAGACAGGAGAATAATAACACAAATACACAATATGGTTAAAAGGAGTACTTAGTGGACTTAATAAATGGATCCAATTCAATTAGACATCAGATCTCATAGATTAGCCTCTAACCTCTTTGTACTTTAGCTTATGCAGGTTAAAATAGAAGGGAATATGGTGTATTTTAAAAGTTATGATGCCACTGCACAAACGAAAACATCTTTTAACTTACTAATAAAATAAAAACTCAGAACATGGTTCAAAAATGATAGTGAAGCAAAACCTGGATATTTGATTCACCAAGCTCTATGAGATGGCAATTCTGATAACTTCTGCACCAACCAAAGGGTTAAGTTACTACCAATTACCAAGCCATGGGCTTCATAAAATAACTTATTTAGACAATGAAACTTTAAATTTGTGCTCAAACAACACTATGTTAACATATAATCTAAGATATCAAAACACTCCCCACCAACACGGTTGATATTTTAAGGTCAATAAAGTTCCTGAATATGATATGCAGTACTCATGACCCATGACTCAATTGGAAATACAAATAAATGCCTACGAGACTGACAAGGAAGGATAATATGTTACCATGGCACTGAAAAGCATAAATATATAGATAGTATACTGAAAGAAAGCAGATTAACACTACTGGATGTGAATGCAGAGTTGCAGACTGATAAGGATTGAGTAGAATACGATCAAGTACTAATTCCAAAGAAATTAGAGACTTAGAACTATCCTAAGTCCTAACAACCTTACAAGTCTTCGCCAAAAAAACCCTTAATTCTTCCACAAGCCTGGTACATGCAGCATCCCTCCTTAACGAACTATAAAAAACCTCTAACTACTCCTGTTTTTAAGATTCTGCATGGTTACACTCCGCCCCACTTGTACTTGTCCTCAAGGTAAAAATTAAGAAAAGTAGTTGCAGGGAAGTAGGTTCCTCCCAAAAGCTCTGTCTGGTAATCCTTGCCACTTGACCAACAATTTTGTATCACCTACAGCAGTGTACCAAAATTATAGAGCATCCTGGAGTTGAACTTGTAAGTTGTAACACTCCATCCTCAGACAGCTCAGCAGGTAAAGGCTATTGCTCTGCAGCGCTAAGACAGCCTTCTTTAAAAGGCATACGTGAAAAACAGGATTCCCTCTACTGTGGTATGGCAAAGCTTGAAAATGTGTCATCTTAGTTGAGCTATTTTAATTTGTATCAAACCAAAACTCAGCCCAATGGAATGGACTTTTCTCAGATAGCTCCAATAGAATCTCTTCCTACAACCTTGTAACCCTCATAGCTTCCCGAACAGACTGACACGAACTTATGCAATCTAACCGCTTTTCCTAAGGAACTTCATAGCCCTCCCAAGAAGACCCTCAAGGCCACATAATCATCCACATTGGTCCTTGCTAACAACATAGGAATGCCTCTAAGTACCCCCCCCCAATGACCTTGTCTGCTTTCATCTTGTCAATTCCGACAATGAGTCATCATAGTTTCCGTCATCAAACCAACACCCACCATAAAAATGTTGTTTCCATTCTAATTTCTCCCTACATTTCTTCCCTATGTAGTGTTTCTAAATTATACCATGTGAAAGCATTTTGCCTCCTCATATAGCCATCAACAAGAGCTTGGAATCATAATTTTTGGAAACTCCTCCAGAACAAAATATTGCCAACACTTAGCTTTTCAATCCCTGTAATTTTCCCCACCGAATGTAGGAAAAGGAATCATGAGTCTCCACTCCTCATTTTCCTCCTAACACCACCTACTCCTCTTCTCTTCTGTTATTCAATTGTGCTAGGCCTGTACTCCATCAAGATTCTTCTCAATGTCTCCATAGTTCCACGGCTCTCCCTCTAGGTCCTGTCCACCCTTTGTTGGTTCTCATCATTCTCTGTATGCAAATCCTCCATCTTCTTTTGACTCCTTTATCTGCTGCCACAGACCCTCTAAGTACGCCTCATGATCCTTATTGGCCACTCCCATTCTAATTGACAGCTCCCACAGCTCCTAGATTGGAGCTACTGGTTCTTACAGACTTACACTAATACTGAAAACTAAAAAGAATGAAAATACAAATCATTATAGAAACAAAGCAGATTACCAGTACTGAACGTAATGTGACCACAGACTGATGAGGATACAATCAAGTACAATTCTAGAGAAATTAGAGACTGGACTGTCCTAAAAATCTCAGCCAAAAGACCCCTTAACTCTCTCACCTGGTGCATATAATGACTGTGCTTAACTAACCGTAACAATCCTCTTAACAACCTCTAACTCCATCCTGTTACGATTTGGCATGGTTAAACTCTGCCTACTTCTTTTCTTCCTAACATAGACTTGCTTAATTATGGGTCAGCTATTAAAAACCACTCATAATGTGACATCAATTTATACAAATAAATTAGTGAAAATACATGCATACAATGCGTCTGCACAGCTCAAAGGTAATAGGGATATTTTTAGCTTCTTCAATAACAAAGTAACAAGCATTATACATCGCTTCTTTATTTATTCTATGTTTAACTACAAGCATTACAATTTGGAAATACTACCTCCGGTATTAGGTGACAAAATTGTGCAGGATGCGCTTCCTCATTCAAGCATTGCCTTAGATTTTGGTGCCTTGTTCCCTGTCACCTAAAATGCATCTAACACACTCATCAAATCCCACCAATTCACTAGCCCTGCGATTCGTCACTCCTAATTCACCACCAATCAGACCCAACCACCCCACTTGTCTCATCACCCACAAGCTCCTCTCAGGCATTGAAGCCTGACCAATCAACCTCACAGCATCCTTCGAATCCAAAACAATCCTAATCCTTGCATCCCTAAACGGAACCAAGCACTTACCCCTAGCCATACCAACACACTTCTCCTTCGCCTCCGCGAAGCAACCCGCCATCTCCCGCTCCTCACAAAGCTCCCGCTCCTTCAAGTCCTCCGGTTTGGGACCAGACAGAGCCTTCCACCAAGGAGGCTTGCAGTATCTGGAAGCGTTGATGGCGCAACCAACCCTCGCCCCTTCCTCACACTGATGAACGATCTTCCGCTCACAGGCGGTGAAAGAAGACGCCCAAGCTTGCGAGTCTCTGAACGCGAGGATGTACGGACCCGCCGATGGGTCGTCGGAATCACCCGCCGGTAACGGTCCTCGGAGTAAGGGAATGGGCCGTTCGAAATTGATGACGGTTGAAGAAGGTGAGTAGTCTTCGTCGAGATTGCTGGGTGTGGATGCAGCATCATCCATCGCCATTGCGAGGGTTAGGGTTTTAGGGTTAACTGAGAGAGGCTGAGAGAGAATTCAAATATCAAATGCGTTCTGTGGATAGCAGTAGAATTGAGAAGAATCGCCGCCGTACGGTGTCGCTGTCAGCGGCCGTCGCTTCCGGTGACCGGTGTGAAGTTTGTAGATTCTCTCGGAACCGTTGCGTCTTCGGGAATAGAGAGAAAACGGCGCCAACCAACGAGTGGAAAGAAAATGACGGGAACAAATAGACGTAACCGTGAAATGACTAAGGCCCGGTTTGGAAAAGCTTATTTGAGCTTATCTGACAGCATAAGCTCTTATGTCAGTGTTTGGGAGAGCTTATGCAAACAGCTTATGGTCAGCTTATGGTCTGCCATAAGCTATTTTCAGCTTATTTTCATAAGCTACTCAGGATAGCTTATGAAAAACAGCTTATGCTTATACACAGCTTATTTTTAATTTATTTCAATAAATTTTTAAAAATAGCTTATGAATAAGCGCTTATGTCATAAGCGCTTATGACCATAAGCGCTTAATTAAGCTGTTTATCCAAACGGGGCCTAAAATACTTTTAATGAAAAAAATTGAAAATATTACCCCCCTTCTCACATTCTCTCTTTTTTCTTCTTCTTCAACATCCATCATTGATCATTTCCACCCACACACCACTCATACTCATACCCATATCCATTTACATAACCAACATCTTTCTCCTTCAACTTCACTATCTTTCTTCGTCGCGGACACCGCCACCGTCGAAGACGTAACCGTCGTCGCTGTCGCGTGTCATCTCTGATCGCCCCTCTTTAAGCAATAACACCCACCGTCGAAAGGTATTGTACTATCTCGTTGAATTGTTCTGCATTTTCACGCACTTTGAAAGTGCGTTAACGACAATCTCTTAAAGTGTGACAGCAACGCACCTTAAGAGTGCGTAGCTGCCATCGCACCTTCAGAGTGCGTGAAAATGCAGGTCTGTGACAGATGCATGTTTTCAAAATAGTTTGTTTGTTTGTTTTTTCCATTGTAGAATTATATGAGGTTGACATGCTTGGACCAAGGCAGGAAGATGGACAATTAGTCAATGTAGAAGACGTGTCAAATATGCCAGTTTATGTGGACTACACACAAATAAGGTACCTTTTTTCTATTTACCATGCCTCCCAAGAATTTCAGAACTTGTAAGACCAATATGTGTGAATTTGTGTAGGTTTTTGCAACTCGGAATGAGGTTTTGGAATGGGTTCGGAATGTAGGGAAGCAATTAGGCTTTGTTATTATTATAACAAGGTCTGATAACAGGGGGAATGAGACCAGTAAAAGTAGGCAATTGCTGACATTGAGGTGCAAGTTGGGTGACACCTACGTTCCGTACAAGCCTTAGTTGAAGCGGAAGGGCACCAGAACCAAAAAGTGTGATTGACCATATAGGCTAAAGGTGAGACCAAGGCGGGAAGATGGAGGTTATTGGAGGTTGACTGTCATACGCGGATACCACAATCATGAGCCATAAAAAATGTTGCTTGGCCATGCATACGTCAGTCGCCTTTCAGGTCAAGAAAAAGTCATGCTGAAATGGTTGACAACAAGGTTAAGTCAGGTAACAAGTTGCCACCATTGAAGAATGTCAATCCTCAAAATTTGACAACCATCAAACAAGTGTACAATGAATAGATAACATACATTAAGTCCAAGAGGAGGGCTCTAACATAAATTCAACAGTTGATGAAGTGTTTAAAGAAGGCAAATACACGCACTAGTTCAGGCCTGAAGAAGGTTCCACCGTGGTTCGATCTCTATTTTGGGCACCTCCAGTTCTATCCAATTGTTTAACCAATTCTCTTTTGTTGTGTTGATTGATAGTACGTACAAAACCAACAAATATATGATACCTTTGCTGGAGATGGTTGGTATGACATCGGCTGGATACATGTACATCATAGCTTTTGGATACATGTGTAATGAGCGTGAAGCATAAATGACTTGGGCGCATATAAAATTGAGAGGATTAAGACTTTAAGAGGAGGATATGTCAAAGGTCATTGTAACTGATAAGGATAATGCTTTGGTAAACACAATCGCAACCACCTTCCCTACATCTACTCATTTGTTATGCCAATTTCATATTGCTAAGAATGTGAAGGAAAAGTGCAAGCTTATTATCAAACCCAAGGAGTTGTGGGATGAAGTCGAGGGCGCATGAAGTAATGTGATGTATTCGGCATCCGCAGCTGAGTTTGATGCTAATATGAAATTCTTGTGTTCATTGTGTGGGGATCAATCTAAGTTCATGCAGTACATCAACACTTCTTGATTGTCGTATAAGCACAAGTTTGTGAAGTATGCCATTGACAATTATATGCATATGAGGAACACAACAACAAACAGGTACTTTATTATCCCTTCACAATTGATTCAAACAATTTTTTCTTTATTATTAATGTTAGTCATTTGGACAAGGTTGAAGGTGCAAACGCTAAACTGAAAGTGTGGATATTAAAGATAGCAAAAGTGACTTGTGCGCAGCTTGGAATACCACAAATAGGTGCACACTCTTGCAACATACAAAGATTAACTCATCTTTTGAGTCTAATATATTCACCAGAGAACATAGATTCAAGGAGAAGTTGTACGACAACTTGCAGGGTCTAATCTCGAGGCACGCATTCCAGATGATCGCAAAGGAGAAAGTGCAGGTTGGTAATTGCACGTGTGCTATCAGGAATATGCACGCCCGCCCTTTTTCATGTGAGATTGGCACTTACTCTTCTATTCCATTGTTGGCAATGGATCTACACTGGAGGAGGCTTACAACAACATCTGCACCTGATGAATCGGAACCTGTTTTGGGACTTAGTATTCTGATAGAAATGGAGGTCATATAAAAAATGTTTGAAGAAGTTAGTGTTCCAAGAAGGTAGGCTATCAAAGAGAAACATCGGGAGATTTCCTACCCAGATCAGACTTTCATGTGTCCTCCTCTAGACAAACAGAAGACAAAGGGTCGGGGCAAAGAACCTAAGAGTTCAACCAGATGCAACCCTTCAGGTTGGGAGCATGTCGATACACTAGTTGAGTCACTACAAGCTAGAAACTCAACTCGTCCACATGTTGATGGGCGTAAGGGCTCTAGAGCAGGTCCGACATAAAGGAAGAGACTAACCCCACACACTCGGCAGCCAAGAGGAAATATGGTGGCCACCGAGCCGCCTCAACTTCCCCAACCGTCCCAGTTACCCAAAGTTTACTTGGCCCCCTACATTCATGAAGTGCCTAAATTCCTCCATTATTATGTAGTAAACATTGTTGATGTTGATGATGATTGGGATTGTGAATTTAGGAGTGTTGCTTCCTCGCTGGGTATGGGGCAACAAAAGTGGCTTGATGTGCAACAAGCAATGATAAATGAGCTTACATCACGTAATGTACCTTATCTTAAACTGCATGGCACCAACAAACTGTACCAACATGTACTATAAGCCCTGCATATTGCTCCAAAAGAGATTATGACAGAGGAGAATTAGTTACGCATTCTGGATAGTGTAGGGCAGTGTTACTTCATGAATGATTCCATGAGCTTCAGAGAACCTCGTAAACTCCAACAAGGTGTATTCACCACCTCTATCAGTTCTCAAGACCATCAAGGACCTCCCACTCTGTTTTTCAGATAAACCTTTGAACCTTTTAAAAACAGAGAATGCTTCACTCTTGGATTTGATGAGAAATAGCCACTACATTCTGCTAAATTCATCAATGAAGGATATAAAGTACTTGTGCCTCCAATATAATATTGTTCAAATGGCTCACATATATGATATGAAACAACGTGCAAGACATGAGTAGCCCTCATAAGAATGCTCTTTGCAAATGGTAACCTTGTTTGTTTTCCAGATAAACAAATTGAACAGATCATAGAAGGTACCATTATTTTAGAGATGCCTACAACCAGTTCTTTTGTCTTTAGATCACTTAGACTTTGAAAATTTAGGTGTCCATACCTTTGGTGCAAAAGCCACGCTTCCTGGTTTGAGGTAGTTGCTGCTAAGCATTTGATTTCTGCATTTTTGATACTAGCCTTGAAGGTTATGTTTTTTTTATAGAGGACACTTCAAAACAAGCCTTTCCTTTTGATCAAACAGCTTCAGCTCCCAATTCCCCATAGCCACAGAAAAAACCCTTTTCAATGAATTGACCAACACTCAATAAGTTGCACTCCATTTATGGCACAACCAACACATCTTCAATGAATGCAGTCTTGCCATCCTTTCTTTGCAATGAAATATTTCCCAGTCCTTCAGCCAACATGCTACTGTTGTTAGTCAATTTAACTGTGGTTTTCTTTGAAGCATCAAAATCAATGAGCCACTCTCTCTGCCCAGTCATATGATTCGAGCACCTAGTGTCCATATACCACACATCTGAAACTTTATCTCCTTCACTAGTTGTAACCATAAGAAGAACAAGATCGAAATTTGAGTCATCTTGTGAATTTTTCCTTGCACGTGCCCTCCTTTGTTGCTCCTACACTCATATGCATAGTGCCCCCATGTTTCTCATATCTGAAGCATTGAATCTGACTTTTGTCAAATGGTTTCTTCTTACCACGAAATTGTCCATAATCACCTTCTTGTCTTTTGGAAGACTCAGTCTTATTCTCCTGATCAAGTTTCTCCTTCTAAAACCTTGACCTTGACTTACCTTTCTTCCATTTCTTCTTCCGATCGTCAAATGAAATCTTCTTGCCTTGAGTCAACAGTACACGTTCAGCTTCGTGTTCTGAATATCTTTCAGTCACTTTTAACTCACGAGCTTCAAGTGTACCCTGCAAGACTTCCAATTTCAAGTGGCTTAGAACCTTTGTCTCTTCGATTGAAACCACAATCATGTCGAATTTCGGAGTTAGGGTACGGAGAACTTTTTCAACAACTAATTGCTCAGTCAAATCTTCGCCATTGCATTTCATTTGGCTGGTTAGGGTCGTCAATCTAGGGAGATACCCAACAACTGATTCATCCGATTTCATCTGCAACAACTCGTATTGTCATTGTAGGGATTGGAGTCGCAACTTCTTTACCTTCGAATCTCTATTGTAATACTTCGCAAGCAAGTCTCATGCGCCTTTAGAAGTTTTTTCTTCTGAGATCTTGTCAAAGACCTTTGAATCCACACCCTAATGGATGAAAAATAGAGCCTTTTGAATGTTTTTCTTTGTCACTTTGTGTGTCGTGCGCTGAGCATTTGTTGGATTATCCCCTAACTGTTCATATCCACCATCAACGTAATCACCCACTTCTTGGAAATTGAAGATGACTCTCATCTTGGAACACCATTGATCCCAATTCTTGCCATCAAGATGTGGAAGTTTTGCTTCGAAATTTCCATTCCTCACCATCCTCAATCAAAGAATCGTGTAGAGAAACAATAGGAATCTTGATTGCTCCACCGCCGAATCACGGTCTCTGGTAACGCAAAGCCAATTGCTATGATTGCAACCTCGCCACACAAAGCTTTGCAACAACGATTACACAAAACCCGACTCTTGAATCGTAGAAAGCTTTTGATTCCAATTTGTTAGAGCACAAATAAAGAAAAGTAATACTAAAAGGTAAAATTGTATTTCTTACTTTACTGAATACATATACAATGTGTCAAGTTATTTATAGTGCCTTTAAAAAATACACTAACGGATGCTTTGGGAACATAATCTCCATGATGCAAACATTTCTTATGCCTAGGTCTCGGTCACGCTGCTCGGTGGTGGTGTTGGTGGCAGTGGGGATCGATGTAGGGGTATCGACCAAGTCGGGAACATAAATGTGGTGCTACAAGGTGATGGGTTGGTGCACAACCATGTGCATGCATATGGGGATGTGAATGTGCATCTCAATGTGGACGCCGGTTTTCAAATCGATATGGATGAAGAAGATAAGGTAGTTGATGATGAGAAAGCTTGGGCGGCTCAGTTTTTCCAACCGCCTTTTCTTGGCAGTGGCGATGGCGGTCAAGATCCGCTTCCTTGGCATCTACAACCTCAAGTTTAGGTATTGAATTTCAAGCGGGGTTCATTGATATAGCTTCATCTTGTTTGTCTTCCTTCCATTACACCAAATTTAGCTTTTGGCAAAAGATGAGGAAAGGTAAACCAAATGTGTCATTTTTCTGGTTGTATGAAGTTGCAAATGTGCAGATTAGGTAAACATATTTTCTTAAAACCTTATCATTCAATTTACACGTATCTTTTAGATAATATTATTACACTTATAATCCCAACAACCCAAAGCTCAATATATTTATTTATTTTTACGATTCTCTACATTTTCGTTCCAAACAAAGTCTTTCAATTTACTCGTATCTTTTAGATAATGATACACTTATAATCCAAACGACCCAAAGCTCAATATATTTATTTAGTTTTAGGATTCTCTACATTTTCGTTCCAAACAAAGTCTTAATTTAAATTTATTTTCGTTTGACAGTTTGTTACACTAAAGGGTTAACTTATTGCTAGTTGGCCGGATATGATCCGACCTAGTGATGATAAATTCTAGGAAGAAGAATTTAAGAAGCATGACACATGCATGGCCAACCAACTAGATTTCTACTTCGACTTTACTTTATATCTGAAGTTACAAGTCATTAAAAACGTCATAGCTGCGATAGGATTTCCTCCTAATAACTATATAAAGAGCAGTTATCAACTTTTTTTTGCAAAATCTCCAAGTAGCTTATCATGTTGTCCCAGATGCAAATATTTCTTATGCCCAGGTCTCGGTCACGCTGCTCGGTGGTGGTGTTGGTGGCAGTGGGGGTCGATGTAGGGGTATCGACCAAGTCGGGCACAGAAATGTGGTGCTATAAGGTGATGGGTTGGTGCACAACCATGTGCATGCATATGGGGATGTGAATGTGCATCTCAATGTGGCCGCCGGTTTTCGGATCGATATGGATGAAGAAGATGAGGTAGTTGACGATGTGGAAGCTTGGGCGGCTCAGTTTTTTCGGCCGCCTTTTTATTGGCGGTGGCGATGGCGGTCAAGATCCGCTTCCTTAGCATCTACAACTCCAAGTTTAGGTATTGAATTTCAAGCGGGATTCATTGATGAAGCTTCATCTTGTTTATCTTCCTTCCATTACTCCAAATTTAGCTTTTGGTAAAAGATGAGCAAACGTAAACCAAATGTGTAATTTTTCTGGTCGTATGAAGTTGCAAATTGGCATATTGGGTAAACATATTTTCTTAAAACCTTATCATTCAATTTACACGTATATTTTAGATAATATTACACTTATAATCCCAACAACCCAAAGCTCAATATATTTATTTATTTTTAGGATTCTCTGCATTTTCGTTCCAAACAAAGTCTTTCAATTTACACGTATATTTTAGACAATATTACACTTATAATCCCAACAACCCAAAGCTCAATATATTTATTTATTTTTAGGATTCTCTAAATTTTCGTTCCAAACAAAGTCTTAATTTAAATTTATTTTCGTTTGACAGTTTGTTACACTAAAGGGTCAACTTACGACCCAGTGTTGATAAATTATAGGAAGATGAATTTAAGAAGCATGACACATGCATGGCTCGGGCTGAGCATAGGTCGGTTTCGTTCGATTACGGGTGAAACATACCAGGTTTGAGTTTGAGATATTCAAGACCGACTCCGCCCGTAACTAATTTCGGTTTTGTCGGGTCCGGATTATGTCGGGTGGCGGGTTATGCTGGCGGTTAGGGGGGGTTCCAGCCATTCACAAACACAAAAGATAAAAAAAATGGAGAAGATAAAGAAAACAGAGGAGAAGAATGATTAAACATTACAGAGAAAACAATCAACATATATAATACTGTGTGTTTGTTGAAAATAATATTACAAAGCATATCAACAAAAAAACTCTCTCACAGTCATCAACAACAGAGAGGAAAAGATCTCCTCTTGCAAGGTTGTCTGAAGATGATGATTGATCTAACCTCTCAACCCTCTTATTGAATAGGATTAGCAGACAGACAAGAGGTGGGGAGAAGGAACCCCGAGCCATGCATGGTGGAAAACAAAACTTCATTTCCCCTTGATGGTGGCGGTGATGATCCCTCGGCGACGTGAGTAAGACATGCGTGAGGAGGAATAGTCCCTGCTGTTTGAGAATCGATGTGGCAAGGAGGAAAGAAGAGGAGAGGGTTGAGTTTGTGCCTTATTAGTTTTGGGGCTTTGGTTTAGAATTTGTTGTTGAGATGAAACAGAAATAAGAGAAGAAGAAAGTAATGTGGGTAGTGAGGGAAACGAAGAACTTGCTTTAACTTTATTCATGGTCGGTGACAGTGTTTAGCTTTTTCAAATAAACAAAGTTAAATTAATTTTAAATATTTGAAAGACATGCATTGGGAAGGAGCATTTGAATTATTCAATGGCAATTATCACTTCTCTGCAGCAGTGGTGCGCAGATGCTAAAGACCACATGCTAGGATAGTAGATTGCTAGCTGGTTACTAAATTTCATTAGTTTTTTACCTATACTGGGTCGGTTCGGGTTCACATGTGATAAAAAAATTGAAACCGAAACCGACCGAATTACCCGTGTTAAACTGTCTTTCTCCCTTCGATTTAACCCGAGCCCGAATAAATCCGACCGTTTGCAGCTTTTTACTTTCGGGTTACTCGGGTTTCGGGTCGAAATTGTTATTATGCTCAGCTCTATGCATGACCAACCAACTAGATTTCTACTTCGACTTTACTTTATATCTGAAGTTACAAGTCATTAAAAATGTCATAGTTGCGATAGGATTTCCTCCCAATAACTATATACAGAGCAGTTATCAACTTTTTTTGCAAAATCTCTAAGTAGCTTATCATGTTGTCCCAGAAATTGTGTGCAATAGGAAACAAGCCGATGCTTTGGGAACATAATCTCCATGATGCAAATATTTCTTATGCCCAGGTCTCGGTCACACTGCTCGGTGGTGGTGTTGGTGGCAGTGTGGGTCGATGTAGGGGTATCGACCAAGTCGGGCACAAAAATATGGTGCTACAAGGTGATGGGTTGGTGCACAACCATGTGCATGCATATGGGGAAGTGAATGTGCATCTCAATGGGGCCGCTGGTTTTTAGATCGATATGGATGAAGAAGACGAGGTAGTTGACGATGTGGAAGCTTAGGCGGCTCAGTTTTTTCAGCCGTCTTTTCTTGGCGGTGGCGATTGCGGTCAAGATCCGCTTCCTTGGCATCTACAACCCCAAGTTTAGGTATTGAATTTCAAGCGGGATTCATTGATGAAGCTTCATCTCGTTTGTCTTCCTTCCATTACTCCAAATTTAGCTTTTGGCAAAAGATGAGGAAAAGTAAACCAAATGTGTCTTTTTTCTGGTCGTATGAAGTTGCAAATGGGAATATTGGGTAAACATATTTTCTTAAAACCTTATAATTCATATTCACGCGTATCTTTTGTATAATATTTGGATTAGTCTATAGTTGATAACCGTTGGCAATACTATTCTTTTTTCCCTTTGTTGATTTTGCTCAAATCCTTTTTCTTGCATCTACATCCTCAAGTTTTCAGTAGTCATTATTTTGCTAAATTTAGTTTTTTTACTCTGCAAAAATGGTTGTGGCTATCCCAACCTTTCAACAGCTTCTCTTCATCAACAACTTTTCTTCTTCTTCTTTCAATGAACCAAATTCCTGGAAGGTTCAGCATCCCAAGGGATCCCAATCCCCACCAACCTTTGAGCTTTTTCTTCAATGTTACCTACCCTAACGTGTGGTAGGACCAACTACAAAACCTTGACGAAATGTTTATCTCGCATATGCATAATCAAGAAATGTTACAAAATTTACACGTCGCCGAAGGGTTGCCTCGAATCAGTGCATAGGTCAATAATTTCCCTAACCATCCATATTACGATCCATTGTATCAATGGACCAAATTCCTGAAAGGTTTAGCATCCGAAGGGATCCCAACACCCACCGACCTTTGAGCTTTTTCTTCAATGTTACCTACCCTGACGTGTGGCAGGACCAACTACAAAACCTCGACGAAATGTTTATCTCGCATATGCATATTTAAGAAATGCTACAAAATTTAAACGTCGTCAAATGGATGCATCGAATAAGTGCAAAGGTCAATAATTTCCCTAACCATCTATATCACGATCCATTGTATCATCCTCATCCGGAGAGAAGAACGATTTTGTACCTTCCTAAATATAAGAATATCCATGAAGCCTTGAAGCTGTACATCGCAATCGATCGCACGGTTCATGCCTCTCCTACGGAATAGAACCTCCATGATGCAAAAAATTTCTTATGCCTGGGTCCCGGCCCTGCTGCCCGGTGGTAGTGGTGGCAGTGAGGGTCGACGTAGGGGTATCAACCAAGTCGGTCACGAAAACGTGGTGCTACTAGGTGATATGGGTTGGTGCACAACCATGTGCATGCATAAGGGGATGTGCATGTGCATCTCAATGGGGCCGCCGAATTTCATATTGATATGGATTTAGAAGATGAGGTAGTTGACGACGTGGAAGCTTGGGCGCCTCAGTTTTCCTAGCCGCCTTTCCTTGGCGGCGGTGATGGCGGTCAAGATCCGCTTCCTTGGTATCTACAAACCCAAGCTTAGTTATTGAATTTCAAGCGGGATTCATTGATGAAGCTTCATCTTGTTTGTCTTCCTTCCACTACTCCAAAATTAGCTTTTGGCAAAAGATGGGGAAAAGTAAACTAAATGTGTCATTTTTGCGGTCGTATGAAGTTGCAAATGGGCAGATTGGGTAAGAATTTCTTCTTAAGACCTTATATTTTATCCTTTTTTTTGCATCTACATCCCCTAGTTTTCGGTACTCATTATTTTGCTAAATTTAGTTTTTTACTATGTAAAAATGGTTGTGGTAAGTGATGATGAGGGTGGAAAGGAATATATGCCCATTTAATTCTTCGACAACAACTTTGGAGTCAAAAGAGAGAAGGACTTGTTTTAAATCTCATTGGGTATTGCCTGCAGGCCATGGAGCACACCCCAAAGCTCAGCACAAGTGATGCAACATTTGCCAAAATTGGCTGAAAAAGCCAAAGAGCCACTTCTCAGTGTGGTCCTTAACCACACACCAACAGAAAATTGGCCCTGGATTGGTGACAGTATTGTCATTCATATTAATTTTCATCACACCGGGAGGGGGCAACCAATGATTCACGATAACCATACACGTAAGGAGAACATTATAGAATATTAAAATACCAAAATCTCTCCTTTTTATTAAACCAGCTCTGTTTTTTAATGTCTTTTGGGCCTTTTAGACTCAAGGTGAATTGGGTTCTATCGAAACCCTAGGAGGACAAGCATAGTCCTCAAGGTTAGGAGAGGGATTCGAGCTGTTCTGATTCAACAACGCATAAGATTTGTGTGAGGAGGAGATATGGGGAGGAAGACACACAGATTGCACTATCAAACCATAGTTTATGGTGTGCAAATGAATATTTTTCTAAAAATGATTTGGTTGTTAAAGTTATGTTGACTAATAATTGAACAAAATTTCAAGTAACGATAATAATGTAAGCTAAAACTATCGGATGTAGGAATTCTTTTTGTGTTGTTTAGTGTTTGCATTTGCAATATTCTTTTCCAATGAATAAAAAAAACTGTGATCCAAATATAGTCCAAGAGTTATCAAGGTTGAACAAGACATTAACAAATCAACCTTTCTATAATATTTATTACAACATGTTTGATTTAAATACAAACCAACCCAAACAGGAAGAAAAAAAAAGCAACTGTCAATGCAGATTTAACCTCATAGGAGAAAAAATTTACACATGCTCCTAAAGTAAACGGACCCCTACCCTTTTTAATTAAAAACAAAAGTATTTACGTGAACTGTTATTTTGAGCCATCTTATTTTACCAAGGATTTCAAATGAGATCACTATTTTTATAATTTTGTCACAAAATGGCATCAATTCAGTGTCATCATCCTAGCAAATTCTTCATAGCTAACTTGACCATCCCCATCCAAATCTGCTTCTCTAATCATTTGTTCTGCCTCTTCATCTGAAAGCCTCTCTCCCAAATTCATCATCACGTTTCTCAGCTATAAAACATAGAAAATTAGCATGGTTAGTATATGATAATAGTATTACAATTAATTCAAAAACTATAATTAATCATGAAAAAGTATATGGGTAATTACGTTTTCAGTACCAAAATTGATTATGAGAAAAAATAAGTTCAGCCAAATATTTTAAAATTGGGTTCGCAATTTGTATTCACCAGTAGCAAAGGGTGAAAACAAAGCAGAGTTTTTTTTAAGCAAACATCACAATTCACAATACATGAAATTGTGCAAAAATACATATGGATCTCCATAGCATGTTTACCTCTGTGGCTGATATGTATCCATCTTGATCTCTATCAAAAACTTTGAATGCTTCCTTTAGCTCATCAACCATATTTTCCTGTCAAATTTGACAGCAACTTCATTAATTAGCCTCAACCATATATATTCTCATTATAGCTTGTCAAATTTCTGGTGTGCATGATGCATTGATGCAATGACTGGTTCTGTATCTTCTTACCTTCATTTTTCTAGCCATAATATTCAAGAACCCTTCAAAATCTATACTCCCATTCCCATCAATATCCACTTCGCTAATCATATCTTGGATTTCTTCTTTTGTTGGAATCCCCTCTAATGATCTGATAATGGTTGCTATTTCCTCCACTGTAATGAATCCTACACATCACCAACAATCCCAACAAGTCAAAATCACTGTAAAAAACTTTTTAGTGCATTTTTTGAAAATCTTCAACAATTGATTTTAAAGCCAGAAACAATTCTGTAAAGAAGCTTATGTGAGTAGCTTTTGGATTTCAAAATCAACTTGGATAAAATATAAGTTGATTCAATCATGTTATTAGTTTCACATCAAAATGAAATTGAAGAAATTAAGGTGCTGGAAATCCACACCATCTGAGTCCTTGTCAATGAGGCAAAAGGCTTCTTGGAATTCAGCAATCTGATTTTCTGTAAGTGCCACTGCCATTGTTTGTTCTGCAGAATCAATCTGATGCTGAAACTAGAAAAACTTTGAATTGAAGTGTTGCCTAATAGAGGGATGATGAGATAGAAAGAATAAGAAATTAATGTGTTACTACACCCAAAGTTACAATGTTATCTTCCTTGAGCATGCTGCATTGTTTTTGCTCATAATATATAGATTTTTGGTTCGAATAGTCAAAGAAGATCTGAGGACTGAGGAGAAGTTCCAATTCAAAAGGAAGGAACTTTTCACCAAGGGCATAGTTTTTTTTTTGGTCAAACAAGGACATAGCTATTGAACGGGGAAATTTATTTCCAATTGACTCTGTTTGCATGGTGGACCCATTTATTCATTAAGAGTCAATGAAAAACTATATAGTTAAAGCTTTTTCTCCCAACACATGTTAATATACAGTGTATGGAAAATAGTAAGGTACTGCGCACATTTTATCCTTGTTATGGAGTTCAGATCAACCCATTGTCATAGAGTTTTGATTTCAAGGACAAGTTGAAATATAGTTTTTAGGCAGAGTTAAATACTAATTCAAATTCAAATATATTAATTTGTTGCATTGATTGGAGATATGATCAACTAAGTTCTTATCGAGTGTAAAACAATTTTTACCTAAAAGCTAGTTTTTTGTTATTGTTATGTTGAGCTCTGAGTGTAAGTACTAAGTAGTATGTTAAAGTTCACATAGATTAATTAATTATCACCTCAAACCTCAATCTTAATTAGTACATATGTCATGTCTTACACCTTGAGATCCCAATTCTAAACGTGTGTGGGTGTTAGGTCTTACGTTAATTAAATATGTAAGGGACAACAAATTTTATTGCTTCATTTATATATAACTGTGTTTTGAACCAAAAGTTCCATGACTAAACGTGTTGAACAATATTGAATAAATGTATTGTGCTTGACTCGGCTTTCTAATTCCAGAAGAATGCTGAATCAACAATAACCAGGTTGCTATAACTAGGATAGTTCAACTCTCTCAGCTATATACTATATATTTCATTTTGATTTTTGGGAAAAAAACCAAATCAAAATCAATGCAACAGAGTCCTATGAGTGTATTTTTCTTTTCTTCTTTAAAACGGTGTTATAATGTATTAAGTGACAATGCGCGATTGAATAATCATATACGGTACTATGGATGTTCACGAGTCAGGTTGATTTATAATCAGGTAAAAATAAAATTTAAACCGATCAAATTTATTTGTTTTTTTTTTGAAAATGGATAATATATTAAAAATCAAGAAGCCATAGAGGCTAATACATCACAAGACACCAAGACGTCTACAGCCGGCGAAACCTCCTCAATCCAAACAACATTAGAGAATTTTGAGGAGTTCTTTGCCAAAAGGTCAGCTACTGAATTGCCGGAACGGCGAACAATGGACAAATAAAAAAAACTAAAGGAGGAGACCATGTCTCTACAATCATTTAAAACAGAAAATAAATAAGAAGCACCATGCTCTCTTTTATGCCAAACATCAAATAATTGCTTGCAATTCGTTTCCAAAACTACGCGGAAGAAACCAAGATCCTTCGCTAACGAAACACACCATCGAAAAGCCATCGCTTCCGCCACAAGAGAGGACGAAGCACCTACGGGTCCATGAGTCGCTGCAGCCATGACTTCGCCATTTGAGTTCCTTGCAATCATCCCCATACCTACACCAGCTGCTAGCGTCCATGAAGCATCGAAATTAAGCTTGATTACCCTTGTTGCAGGTCGTCTCCATACTGTCGACACCATGGCAGCGCTACTGCTGTGAGGTTGAGCTGTCCCATGCAGCACATCATAATCGCATCTCAGCGCTTGTAAGCTTTATTTGATATTGTTTGGTTCAGTTTGTTTAAATTTTTTCAGCAAATTAAAATCAAACTAGATTAAAATTATTTTGTTTTGGTTTAGTTTGGATTATCAAATTAGAATATAAAAAAAAATTATTTTAAAATTTACATTCCCATATATTATCGTGTTGACGTGTTATATGTGAGAAATTCTAATCACCATAAAAAAAAAAAAACCGTAAAAGATTAAGTTTTTGAATAATATTCAATTATGTTTTAGTCAAAATGATCATAGTTACACTACGTAAAATTTGAGTTAAATCATTATAGTCTTAGGTTGATTAATGATATTTAAGATAAGTAATAAAACGGTTTTAGCTTATCTTAAATATCATTGATCCACATAATTTAACCAGAACTTTACCTAATCATTTAAACAATCAACAACGATATATACATACCTCATTTCCACATATTTTTGTTTTTATCTCTCTTTTCTTATCATCTATCACATCTTATACTTCCTCTCTCTTACTTTTTATTTTCTTCATAACTCTCCTCATTTCATCTCTTCCACCTCAAAAAGAGGTGTGTAAGTACTACCTCTGGTCCTATTTATAAGCATGAAAGAGAAGAAAATTTTTGGTCCTTTTTATAAGAACCAAATGAAAGTTTGAGTTATATTAATTATTTTTTTCCCGTGATGCCCTTATTAATTCTTGTTAAATGTGTCTCATTAATTATTCTCTCTCTTTTCCACTTTCCAACACTAATAACAAAGGGTAATTTTGAAAGTTTATTTTGATTCAAGACATATTTAATGCATTTTATCTAGTTTAACTACATTTCTTAAACTATGTGAATTTTTTTTTGTTGCTTATAAATAGGACCGGAGGTAGTAACATTTTTCATTCCTTTATAATATTGTATATTCAATCATATGTTACAACATCATAAAACAACATTTTAAGGTAATTTTGTGTAAGTCAAAGGTATTTAATTTTTAATGACATGACATACATGCTTGATTGATTAATTTTTAATGACATGATTTTTTTTTTACATCGGAAAACTAACAACAAAACAAACAACTACATAAAATCTAAACGATCCCTCAAAATTAAGATTTCTAAGTCCAAGGACAGAGCCTCCAACAAGCACCACGAGATAGATGAGGAAGAAGCTCATCTCTTAGCCAACTAATCTGCCGATTCATTATACTTTCTGCCGATACTGGTCAAGGTAACCGACCATCTCCTTCCCAATAACTGTTAAATATAATCCAGGTGGGGAGAAACAACTTGCTCTCTTCGTCCTCCAACGCCTAAAGCAGGTCCCTGCGAAACACGTCCCTGTATGATTACATGTTTATTAGGATTCATCTTATCAAACCTAATACTATTATCAAACTTTATACTACACAACATACCAAACAACATAACCTTCCCGATTAGGTAGTAGGGAGATGCGAATGCGAAAATCAGGGACCACCGCATGAGGCATTAATTTCCTAGGAATGAACTTGTCCGACGTTTTTTGTATGTCAAGTTCGACGCTCACACTTTTTCAATGATAAATTTGAGCATTCACTCTTCACTCTTTATGTTTTTGTCCAAACCCATAAATGAATTGCAATATTGTTGATTGATGGGCCAAAAAGCCCAAATCCGGTTCGACAGCGTGCTTCTTCCTCTAACTCTCTCCCAAGCCGAGAAGAAGAATCTCCAACGTCAGTGTTCGTGAGACAGACCTGTCGCCTCCATTCAAGGTGGGTTCATCTCTCTCTGCATCTCTTTGTCTCTGTGCAATCACCATTACAACCAGTTCGAAATTCGCAACCCTCGAAGCTGTTAGATTATCTCCTCATCTATATCTTTTCACTGTTTCAGCTATAGTTCAGTCTTCCACTCTCTCGATAGATAGTTACTCCTCCTTTTTCGGCTGGATATTGCTATTTCCAATGAGCATTTCGTTCTAGGTTTTTGCATATTGCATTGCGAGGAACTTGAGTTTAATTCAATGGAATGGATACTTAGGGTTTTGGGTTTTGTTGCATTGCATCTGCAAAAACTGAAATTGGGATGTTTTGCAAGTTCCGTGTGTCATTGTGTAGTTTTAGTTGATATCTAAATATATGATGATAGACAACTGATTATTGGGATGTGATGAAATCTCTACCTATTTTTACTAAGTATATATGAACTTCAAATTTAGTCTGAGCATGATAATTGACAAGTGTGGAAGATATTGATAATTCTCTTTGTTTGATGCATGTCAAGTTGCCAACTGTTCTCTGTTTTAATAGATGAATGCAAGCATGGAGTGCTCTTTGTGACCCGCGCACTTTAGAGTATTGCTGCTGATTCTTGATTGTTTTCTAACTCTCTTAATAACATGTAGGGCATCTTGCGAGCAAGGCGATGAGTCTGGAAAAGAATCCGCTTGTATTTTTTGATGTTTCGATTGATGGGGATCCCGTGGAAAGAATTGTTATTGAGGTAATACAAAAAGCAGATTTTTTTTTTGTTTTGTTTAGTTTTCAGATGGAAAGGATATTTGTTTGACTCTACCTTCTGAGTTGGTATAAATGTACTTTTTTGAAATGGTGCAGCTTTTTGCCAGTGTAGTTCCAAAGACAGCCGAGAATTTCCGGGCGCTTTGCACAGGTAGCTTTGAATTGGTCAAGTTACTCTTTTTTACCATCATTCTCAGTTTTGCAATATTTTAGTTGTTGCTTGAAGAGCATGTGCTCCCTATAAGTATTAATGAATGTCAAATTGTTGAACTTCTTTTTTACCAAGAATATTTGGTTTAGCAGTTAGGTAGACACTAGTTTGATTTGGGTCAGGAAGTTATCTGCTTCTGGGATCAATTCCCCCGCCCTGGGCAAATGCCTCAGTTTCCATGGTCCCTGTTCCTCTTCCCCCTCTGTGCTGTCATACTCGGGGATGGGAGTGGAGGCCTGAACTTGACTATTTCTATGAATATGAACGAGTTACTTTGTTTAAATTATCGTCCCTTATATTCCTTTTGTTATTTGACTGATACTCACAAAGCACATGATCTAATTTCTATGAAATGGTGTGTAAGATAATCCTTGGCCAAAGGAAATGTAGGCTTTATGCTGGCTTTAGTCCTTTATATAATTCCTAAATTCACAGTTCCACACAAACGTTAAAGACATAATCCTGCTCATTTTAAGCTTTATCTGCTCTGCTGGAAACGTGTGGTAAAATAATGAATGCGTTGTCAAATTCTTTATGCATAATATCTTCATTGAGTATGTTCTTTTTGCTTCTTGATCACATTGAATATGAGACTTTTACAAACTTTCTTTGCAGACGATAGTAGTCTTTTGTAATTCATCTATGAAAATACAGTTTCAATGCAGCTAATATGGATAATCTAATTTCTAAATGTGAAAGTAATGTATATTTTGTAAATAGTGCAGAAATTTCCGTTTAAAAAACTATTCAACTAGACTTTTGTAATGATGGTGTGTTTTAATAGTCATTGGTTCTTTCAACTTCCAACTGTTACTGTAATTGTGCTGTTTTTTGCTTCTAGGTGAGAAGGGCATTGGAAAATCAACTGGGAAACCTTTGCATTATAAAGGAACATCCTTTCATCGTATAATTAAAGGTTTTATGGCTCAAGTAAGTTTACCTTCATGGTTATTGTATTTTGATGGTCATAACTAATTATTTGGAAAAAATCATGTCATCTTGCATTTTAGTAGTATGTCTGAGTAGGTTGTTATCCAGTCAACACTTGCAGACTCGCAGTAGTAAATTTTGGTTGTAAAGGGAGGGCACAGACAGACCTTTTAGAATTCACCATTAATTTTTTCTTGTTCCTGGTGAACGTATTCAATTTTCTTTTGTTTCAATAAATGATAATCCTAATTCAATTTTTGTTCTCATGTTCACAGGGTGGTGATTTCTCAAGGGGTAACGGTATGTCTTTTTTCTCTCTATTGTTTACCCAATTGGATCCGCAGGTTCCCCTTTTTACTTGTATACTCTTTACCTTGTAAGGAACAATTTTGTTTGGTGTGCAGGCACAGGTGGAGAAAGTATATATGGAGGAAAGTTTGCAGGTAAATTTACCGCATACAATTACAAGCCTTTATGATTTTTTTTTCCATTTGACTAAATGTAAGTAATCCTTCTCTGCAGATGAAAATTTCATACTAAAACATGATGGACCTGGTTTTCTTTCTATGGCTAATAGTGGTCCTAATACAAATGGATCTCAGTTTTTTATCCTATTCAAGCCCCAGCCTCATCTTGATAGGTATACAACCTTTGGAGTTTTTTGCACTAGTTCGATGTGTTTTAATCGTAACTGACTAACTGTGCAATCTGCATTTCTTCTTGTTGATTGCTCGTAAGATTTTCTACTTTGGCTGTTTCTCCGTTTTCTGTAGATGATGTAATGGTCTATGCAGGGTTGTTTTTACATTTTAATTTACTCCAAAAGTTTTAATTTGTTATGTTGTCAATTTTTTCTAGGTTTTTTATTTTATGCTTTCACTTGATGTTGCAGGAAGCATGTTGTTTTTGGAAAAGTTGCCAAGGGTTTGGAGATTCTGAAGAAAATTGAGCAGGTGGGAACATCTGATGGGAAACCTGCCCAGCCAGTTAAAATTATCGATTGTGGTGAAATCGCTAAAACTAAAATTCAGCATCAAGTCGAGAAGGAGAAGGAGAAAGGTACTTGTGATTAGGATATATGTTGATGAGTATACTATAAAACTTCCTTCACCGTGCTGCCAATTGTAATTGATTAGAATTATAATATTATAAACTATTTCTCATTTTAGGGAAACAGAGAAAGTCTGTGAAATCCTTGACTTCTGATGATAGTTCCGACAAAAAATCAAGAAGAAAAAGAAAAAAATCTTCCAAAGACTCAAGGAAGAGGAGGAGGAGATACTCATCATCCGATAGTGATAGTGATACCGGTAGTGATAGTTATTCCTCAGACTCTGAGTCAGATTCAGCTTCAGATTCTGAATCAGATTCATCAGATTCTGATTCAAGTTCCTCTAAACATGGGAAACACCTGAAAAGGAAGAGAAGTAAGCGTAAGCATGGGAGGAAGACGAAAACTGGACGAAAGCAGAGCAGGAGAAGCCAACATAGTAGAACTAAAAGATCAAGAAGAAAGTCCAAATGGTGTGATTATAGTTAGCCTTTAGAATGAACTATTTTTTTCTATAATACCCCTCACTTTGCTTGATCTTTGCTTTAATTAAATTACTTCTCTTTTTTAGGAGTTCTGAAGGTTCAAGTGATACAGAAAGTGAGAGTTCTACTGCTAGTGATAGTAGTTCTGGTGATGAGAAAGCTGATCGTCGTGTCTCTGGTCGTAAGACAGATGCTGACAATAAAGCTAAAAAAAATATAGGTATGCTAATGCTATTTGTATTATTCTTAGAACATGTTCTGCACCCCATCACCTGTTTTCCCCAACACATACTCTAATATTTGATGTGATGGGGTGCAATGATACTTATGAATACTTTTATTTTGATATTACTGTCTAAGCTAATAGCTGATCATGCTACAGACTTGAGAAAGCAATCGTCTAGCCTTCCCCTACGAATTCAAACTATTCCAGAACAGGAAATAGATCCGAAGGTTAGAACTGTGGACAAGCAATCACATGAAGAAGGGGAAATGTCTCCAGAAAATGGTACATTTGTGAATAATGGGCATGAGACTCGAGCAGAATTAAGTAAACCTGCCAAGCAACATGCTTATTCAGATGATTCAAACCACAATAGGTGCGTTTCACCTCTAGACTTTCTTAGCATCTAATTAGGGTTCATCTTATGATGTGAATTTTGCTTTGGTTTAAATGTCATCTTCATCCTGGGATTTGAATACATCTCCAGTTGTGCTAAGTTTATCTGATATCTTATTTTTCAGAGTTGCAAGGTCTGGAAGAAGTCCTGTTAGTCCTACCAGGAATTCTGGGGAGCGAAACCAAGAACATACTTTGTTGGCTAGTCCTGGCCAAAAAGCACCTGAACCTGCCTCCAAGCATGGTCAGGGATTTACAAAAAGCCCCTCACCAAATGGCATGCCTAAGCGCGTTAAAAAAGGACGTGGCTTTACTGAGCGCTATGCCTTTGTACGCAAATATCGTACTCCATCTCCAGAGAGGTCTCCCCGTCCATATCGATATGGTGATAGAAATATCAGAAGGAACTTTGACAGGTATGTGTAATTGTCTATACCATTTTACTACGCTGTATTATTTGAAAAAATGTTGTATATTGTTCTAACTTGTTATGTGTTTGAAGAAATCCAAGTTCCAGAGGTTATTCTGAGCGCTCACCACCGCCTAGACGGTTTCGAAGCCCACCAAGAGGCCGTCCAAGGTTCCTTGTTCCTCTCTCATCTGTTTGAATCTCTTGTGTAGTTAGACCATGTTGCTTATCCTTCCATGCGTAGTCAGTCATACATGCTGTGGCATATAGAATTGTATATACATGAGCTTAATTTCATATGCTTGTCTGTTCAGATACCCAAGCAGAAGAAGTCGGAGTAGGAGCATCTCCCGCAGTCCAGTGCGTGGCCGTTTTAGAGATCGTGGCCGGAGCAGGAGCCGAAGCCCAATACGCAGCCCTAGTCCAGGAGACAGGCGGCGGCCTTCCATGAGTGACAGACTAAAATCACGGCTTGGTTCTCGTGATAAAAAATCTCCGGACAGAAGGGGGAGATCAAAATCCAATTCTAGGAGCAATGGCTCTTCTCGCTCTAGATCCCCTGACGCTACACCACCAAAGCGTCATGACAAAAGAACTTCCATATCCCGTAGCAGGTCTAGATCAAGCTCTCCATCTGGCGGACAGAAGGGTTTGGTTTCTTATGGAGATGCTAGTCCTGATTCTGGGGCTAGGTAACTGTTTTGCTTAGTGGGATAGCAACACTTAAGTCCCAGTAGGAGCTGAAATTGACAAATTCCAAGCTCTACTGGAGTTATTTTAGGCACTGTCAGGCTCTGTTTATTATTCCCATGTCCTTCGTTGAAGTTCTGATGTTGAGCCTGAAGTCTGAGCCAGGTGAAGCATTGTGTTAGCTCAGTCATTTGTTAGTTCGAGGTACTTGAATGGATGCGGCTAAGATCGGATTCTGTACCATTTATCGACTTAAATTGGCGTGTTTCTTGTTTTTTTCCTGATAAGCATGTTAGCTCGGATGCACGGATACGTACAGGTGAGATTTCGTTCTACTATGGAAGCTTTAAAAACCTTATTCTGCATGGTGAGGTTCAAAACAGTTTGCCATTATGTTCAATGATATGCTTATATCAGCCTTTGCATTAGTCAAATATGAATCTAAAATTTTAATATAACCATTGGGTTGGATGTGAATGTGTTTTTTCTCAATTCAACAACTTTGTTCAGTTGGGAAAACTATCTTGGGAAACTAAGCAAATAGAATTAAAAAAATAGAAACTAGGCCTGTAACATAAGCTTGATAGTTGATACTTGGCTAAATGACAAAATTTGGAGAGCACGTAAAAAAAAATTACCGGTTTTGCTCCATGACTAAACCTGAAAAAATAATACATTTCTATCCTTTTTTATTTAGACCAAACATAATGCATCTTTTTTGTGGCTTAAGATAGAATTGTCAGTTTTTTTTTTAAGATTGAATTGTCAGTAAGTAGGATATCGTGTCTGTTTTCTTAGCCCTGTTTTCTGGTTTTAGTAAAAAAAAAAGCAGTGGGTTAACATTTGCCATCATGTTTGTGTAACATTGGGGTGGGTTTTCATTATAAAAAATTGGGTTTATAAAACATAATTTCAGGGTTCATTTACTGTACACAAGTTTTTCTTTGTGCAAGGTTACACAAACCTAGCTTAACCTGTTATTCCAGGTTATTTTGCCGGTTAATTACTTTTTATTTATTTATTTATTCGATCTCCTCCCACCACCACAACTTCCACCACCTCCCTCCCATAACCCTTTCTGTCGACAGAAACCATTGAACCCACCGCCGTGGTTCCATCGAGCTTCCACCGGAGGCGAGGATGCTGTCAGAACCAAAGGGAAGGGAGGCAACCCCGTAGCTAGCGCCTTGCCAGAACCATGCTGTCGCTGCCTCGCCGACACCCACTGTAACAACCACCACCAACTGCTAAGAAACGCAACACTCTCCGTCGCCGATCTCGCCCACATGCAAAGCGCTGCACGCATAGAGGGCAATAGATTTGGGCGCTGGTGCTATAGATCTAAGCTAAAAAAGAGGGGAAGAAAGGAAGAGGTGGAGGATGGGCTGCGGGTGGTGGTGCTGCAACCAGATTTGCAGCAGTTCGAGACAATTTATACTGTTTCCACTGCCAAAATCAGCATGGGTGTTTGAGGCAGTGCTTGTCAGAGGTTTAAATTTGGTGATGAAGTAGACAAAATTGGGCTTAGGTTCAGATGGGTTTGTTTCAATATTAGGTTTCTTTCAATTGTGGTGGTGCTATGGTGGTGGTGGCACAGTGGTAGCTAGGTGTGGTTCTGGGTGCGAAAATTGGGGGAAAGGAAGGGGAAGAAGTGGATGGGTTTACGGGTGGTGGTGGTGTTGTTGGGTGGGGGTTTTCAGCTAGAGAAGTTGTTGTTGGGTGGGGGTTTCAGATAATGAATTCACAGCCAATATCTGATTGCTGATTCTAGAACAGGGTAAGAACCAAGACCTGCAGGTTCTCAGATAATGAATTCACAACCAAATTGCAATGTGTGTGAGCAAAAACCCATTAGATATATGTGCAGGTTGGAAGGTACATGAAATAAATTACCAAATTAATACCTACACATTTTGATCTTTGGTTTCCAAAGGGATCAGTCTCCATGTCGGAAACATCTTTCAAATAGGGATTTCTGATGCTAGGAGGAGGCATAATCCTACATCGCAATGCAACTGCAGAATGTGACACGTAATTTTGAGCCCTTGGTTTACCATCTTCGTGGCACAATGGTAGTCGGTGGAGGTGGAGGTGGTGGCGGCGGCGGCAGTGGATGGCGTGGAGGCTGAGGGGAGGAAGGTGGTGGAGGGGAGGAGGAAATAAATATATAAATTTTTAAATTAAAAATATGGTTGACCTGATAACCTATAAATGCAGGTAAAAACTAGGGTTGTGTAACCTTACACAAGGAAAACCTTGTGTACACTAAATGAACCCATAATTTCATACATACTTTTGGGTTAGAAAAAATTTAAAAATAAAAGTAAGTTAAATGTCCTTTTACAATATTACTTATATTGATACACTATCTTAATATTATATCTATTCTCTTATGGTTGATTTAGTAATTTTATGGTTAAACGTAATTTTATTTTAGAAGGATTAGTAGGAGGATAAATCATTTTCCTTTATTTTTTAAAGCTCTAACATATAATTTCTAACTTCTAGTTCTAATCACTTTCAAAAAAAAAAAAAACTTCTAGTTCTAACCATAAGTTTATTTTTCAAACTGAATACAACAACAACTCTTTATTAAACTTAAGTTTATCTAACTCCTAAACAAAGCCACCCATTGTGTACTAATACTATAACTAGAGTATTTAAGTCCGTACATTCAAGGAAGCTAGATATCAGTATTTGTATCAATAACAACAAGCCCGTACGAATAATAAGTTTTATATTTATAAGTTTTATATTTGAATAATTAAATTATAATTCGTTGCCCTTATTTTAATTCATTAATATACGCTTTTCATTTTATATTTTTCTAGGAAACAAATTATTAATTCCCAATCAATTGAATGATTAATTACAAAAATAAAACAGTAAATATTAATCAAAATTATAACTTATATCAATATAAAGAATATATTAAAATACTTTAAACTCTAATTGATGTCTTAAAAAAATGTATTATGCAAACACAAATTAGGCTGAATGTTATAATATTCAGACAAAACTTACACTTAAAATTTTTACAAAATAATTTGAAACTCACATTCAAACTTAATTTATGTAACCAAAATAATTTTCAGGATAATTATTTATGAATTCCAAATCCAATTTTCATTCCTCGTCAAGGATATTGATATTTGAGCTCTGTTAGTGTGGCTTAAATTTCACACTATTTGGGGGGAACACACTAGCTAGTGTATGTTGTTGTGTGCAGTTGGAACAACACACTGCATGATCTTGATGTTATGATTCTGCGTAATCCAGCTGAAGCGGTTAGGCTTGTCCTTTTTAATTAGTACTAGTAGAATTGGTGCAGGTGCAGCCTTGTGTTAAATTAAATTAGCTCATTGGTCTATTTTAATTCATGCTCACTCAGTCACTCACTCAGCTGTTGGTGTACTTGGTGAGTGCAATTATTCGCACGTGGAAGTAGCAGACACAGAATGTCTCCACCACCATAAGTGACGTGGTCTTCCGCCTATTACCAAGCAATGTTGAGTGAAGCGGTGAGTTAGTGAGTGACTCTGACTACTTCATCACCGCTTTTGTTTCTTGAGATTTAAGAAATGAATAAGGCAACAGCTTTTAAGAAAGTGGATAGCGGTGGAGTGAGTGGAATGTCACGGTCTACAAAGTGCGGAGACTGCCGTTTGTGGTCGTGGCCTTCGATACCATTTGCGTTGGAAACGGGATCAGTGCTTGCCTACCTCCATGATTTAGTTATTTTTTCAATGCTTCACTCTCTTATGTTAATGATTCACTTCACTATGGCAGGCATTTATTCTTACAAATTATCCAAACATATTAAGGTCATATATAAATTTGTTAACTAAAGAGGATAATGAGAAGAAAATGGTGTTAAAATTTCTCAATAAACTAAGGTCGTGTGACACGTAAGTAGAGAGCACTGCCCCAGGGAACTGTGTTGCAGAGCATGTGGTTCCGGTAAAAGGCATTTTGTACAAGTGTGTGCTCGCTTTTCGTGGCAAAACCCAATATCCAAGCAATGTCCCATGGTTAGAAATAATAGGAATACAATCTCTTGACATCTCTTTTCACCTCACATCAAAAGGGATACACTAATAGATTAGATTAGAGAGTAGTTAAAATAAATGTTGTTTAATTAGTTAAAATAAATTTTCAAACTTGACATTTGTTATAATGTAGTATTGTAGTTATTACGGTTGGAGAGTGGAAAAGCGAGAAAATAATTAATGAGACACATTTTACTAATTAAAATTAATAAAGACATTATTAGAAAAAAATAATTAATATAACTTAAACTTTCATTAAATTCTTATAAAAAAACCAAATTTTTCTTTTTGTAGTTCTTATAAATAAGACCATATGTAGTAGTAGAATAAAGATTGATACGGTAGAAAAAATGTGAATATGAATGTATTCAACTTAATGATATTTACTATTTAGACTAGCTAGTAAAATAATCCACAATAAGTTGAGGCTAGGATGAAAGCCAATCTTTTTTTCAAATAATGATGATCAAAATGTAACTTTATTACGATGAGGTTAAATTAAGTATTGTTTCCCTCCAAATTATAAAAAAATAAACATTATTATGTATATAAAGACTAATACTTTTCTTTTTCTATCACATCTTATCATATTATTTATTTTTCTATTTTATATTCATATATGTATGTCTAGAAGTGGAGGCCAAATGTGTTTATATGCATTTTCTTATAAGAATTCCATCATGTTTTATTTAAACTTTACAAATAATAGTAATTGAATGTCCCAAACAAATTAAGTAAAAGATTAACCTAATTAGTGAGAAAGATATATGTATGCACAAGTTTACTAAGGCCCCGTTCAGGGTGGTTTTTTGGATTTATGTTTTGATTTTTAAAAACTAACACTCTTTTCAATTTTATAAATACTTTTTATTTTTTGTGGTTTTGAGTTTTAAAAAACTTGGTGTTAACTTTGTAAACTCACAATAGTCACAATAATTAACAACTTTGTGAATTCACGACAATGGGCGGTAGTGGCGACACGATAATAGAGGTGTCGAATAGCAGCGGTGGTAGAGTTTTGATGTTACCTAATGACGGTGACAGTGACAGTCAGGGCCGGCCTTGGGCCTGTGCAAGCAGGCCCACAGCCCAGGGCCTCCAAAAAGAAGGGGCCCAAAAAAAATATGAGATATATTTCCAAAATATATAAATTGTTAATGTTCGAATATATTCTAATATAGTGAGCTAGTTCAATGGAAAAGCACTATGCTCTGGAACCTGTGTGGTACAGGTTCAAATCCTCCTGGCGGTAATTTTTTAGCCATTAATTCGAATTTAAAAATTCAAAATTTATGCAAAAAGTCAGGGGTCTCTGGGATTCGAACACGCGAGACGTGAGCTGCATGGCCAGGAGATGGGTTGCCAAGCGAACCAACGCATTGCTCGTTAATAATTGCGGACATTAATTGTATATAGTGGTTTTTAAAGAGCTTAATTAGCATTGGAATGTGGAAGGTTTCCTTGGGTTCTTCTACCTAATTTACTAGATAAGTGGATATTAATTGGTGAACCAATTAATTCTGAAAATGCTTAATGGGTTAGCATTGATAGCAATTGAGAATAATATGTTGGAGAATATACAATATGAAACTTGATTGAAAATTTTGCTTCAAAAAATGCTAGGAGAGAGGCTTTTTTTTAGTTATTTTTTTATTTATTATATTGACTAGAATATGACATTTTGTTTATGTTAGTCACATATTTTTGAAGTTGTTGATGCTATTTATAATTTAAATAGATAATGTTCTTTAAAAAAAATTATTGAGAGTCCATTATGTGGTCATTGGGTGGGGGTTTGTATGCGACACAGACATGTGATTCGTTGCTGGCCTGTTTTTGGAGGTTTTTTAATAATATTTTATTCAGTTTTCAAAAAAAAAATTATTGAGAGTATATTTTTATTATTTACCCAGGGCCTCCAAAATGTCGGGACCGGCCCTGGTGACAGTTATGGTGGTGGCAGAAGAGACAGTGGTGGTGGAGGCAGTGGTCGTGTTGGGGTGGTGATGCCAGTGGAAGTAATTGTGCAGGTGGTGGTGGTGATTGTAGTGGTAATGAAGGTGTGGTCATGGAGGGGGTGCTACCTGGTGTTCGTGATGATGATGGTGGTGGCAGCAATGTGGTGGTTGTGGTAGTGACGATTGTGGTGGTGGTGGTAGTGGCAGCGATGGTATTGGTGGGGGTGGGGGTCGCGCACGTGACAATGGTGAAGGGTGGTGAAGGTGAAGGGTGGTGGCGGCACGGGTGGAGGATACATGTGGAGATGGTGGCGGTGGTGGTGGAGGCGGCTGCGGTGGTGGAGATGGTGGCGGCGGCAGTGGTGATGATGGTGGTGGTGACACGGGTGGAGGATGCATGTGGTAGTGGAGATAGTGGTGGTGGTGGTGGTGAAGGTGGTTGTGGTAGCGGTGGGTGGTGATGAAGCTACATGTTATTGAAACTAAAAACCATAATCACAAAACCATTTTTCGTGGTTTTGAAAAACAAGCTAAAACAGTTTTCAGTTTTTGGTTTTTTTTTTGTCAAAGATGTATGTAATTAAAACTCAAGAGTTTGCCAAACGACACTTACAACATGCGAGAAGACTTTCTAAGAGTGATATCCACAATGCACAAATACATAAGAAAATTAAGAACAAACATTCACACTCGACTAAAACAATCAGCTAAAACATGGTGTAAAAACCTAGAGCCCAGCAAAAGCCCCTAAAATCACAAAACCATATTTTGTGGTTTTGAAAAACAGGCTAAAACAATTTACTAGTTTTTTTGTTTTGATTGCAATAATCTACAACCGTAAGCAATTGACCATAATATGTGCTTCATTTAGACAGAGCAGAAGTTTCGAGATGGGTTGACCCACTAGTAAATATGGGTCAAGAAAGCAAGCTCACTCCGTTTTTTTTTGTCTTGACCAAGGTATCCCTACAGCCGACAGCCGCTAGACTAATCCCTCGCTCCATGGTCAGGGCATTAAGCGGGTGGCCCACTTAGTTTAATGGTAAGTTGACGTGCAAACACACCGGAAAAATGAAATATTAAAAAAATGTAGGGCTAAAAAGTGATTTGGCTGGATAACCCGTTTGGCATTTGGAGAAAAATTAGAGGCTTAAAGTAAGATTTGGCAACATATCTTGAGTAGCGTTCAAAGACGACGAGAAAAGCGGGAGTCTAGAATAAAAGGCAGTGTCGAGTGACGAGAGGCAGAGAAAGAAGAACAAACAAACAAACAACACAGAATGTTAAAATGAAAATGGAGTCATCACACTGAGAGAGAGAGTGAGTGAGTGAGAATTCAATAGAGAGAAAAATGGGGTTCGGAGATCAGAAGCTAGAAAAACAAATCGGCAAACAGGTGGGGTGCATGACCGGTTTCCTCCACATCTTCGACCGCCACGCCGGAAAACGCATCTCCTCCGCCAAACGACTCCCTCCTCCACCGCCTCCGGAAACACACGGCGCCTCTCCGCCGGAATCATCCAAACCGGAAACACAGAACGAACCTCCGAAGACGCAGACGCCATGTCCCCTTCCGGTTCTCGAATTCAAGGAAGCCACGACGACGAGAAAATTCTCCAAAGAAGCTCCGAGACTATCCTTAGATAGCAGAGCCATCGTGGATGCCAGAGGAAGCTTCCACCCGAGAGAGGTGGAGAAGCAGCGACGATCCACCAGCGTCGTTGCTAAGCTCATGGGGCTGGAGGATTCGGATTCCGATTCCGACCCGGAGCTTCGAAGATCCGCTTCTGAATCCAGGATTCCCAAAGAAGATCTGGTTCTGCCGAAACCACAGTATCGTTTCTTCGACACCACAAATTTCCAGTTAAAGCAATTGCAGAACCACCATGTTGATAAACGAGCATCAGATCCAAACGCGAGGGGAATGATGAGACAGAAGAAGAGTTTCTTCGATTCCGCTGATTTTTTCCCTGGAACGAAACAGAGTGTTTCTGTTGTTCATGGAGAGATTGAAAGGAGGTTGAAGATGCGAGGGATCGATGAGCCTTCCAAGGATCTCGATGCTCTTAAGCAAATCCTGGAAGCGTTGCAGCTCAAAGGCCTCCTCCATTCCAAAAACTCAACGCTTCCGTTGAACCACCGGAACTTCGTCTACGACGGAACGTTCTCGTATAACGATTCTCCGATTGTTGTCATGAAACCTGGAAGATCTTCTGGTTCTTTGAATCAAACCAGATTCACCGGGAACGATTCTCCACCGGCATCTGCATTCCGGTCGAGGCAAGAACCGGGTCGAAATGTGAAGAGCAGAAACCCAAACTCGCCAACTCACAGCCCGAACCGGATGAGGAAGGGGACAATTACAAACGCGGAGAAGCAGAGAAAAGTGAACGACGGTGGTGATCGGAAAAGGACTAGTCCGGTTCATTCTCCCCGGGTGAACTCCAGACTCAATGGACCGGACCGGCAAGCAACCTCCCGGTCGCCGAGGATGAGACAAACAAACCGTTACCAGAAGGAGGAGAAGGCCGTGCCCGTGGTTGTGGCCACCGCGGAGGACGCATCATCCACCGTTTCCGATAGCAGTTTCAGCACATCTTCATACACTGATACAGAGGTACGTATAATTAGATTTAATATTTTTTAATTTACAATCAGATTAGGATTAATTGTTTAATTTTGAAATTAGTTATATATTTTTGGGAGTGGTGGTGATTGTTGTTTACGGTGGTGCAGAGGTTGAAGGTGGAGGATCCGTACAGGGAAGGGAAGAATCTACTCCGGAGGTGTGATAAGTTACTGAACAGCATAGCAGAGCTACAACCGAGTCCGGTATCGGTGCTTGATTCATCAGTTTACAGGGATGATTCGTCGTGTTCACCTTCACCGGTGACGAAGCGGTGCATTGATTACAGAGGTGAGTGAGCAGTTATGCATTTCAGTGGTCACAATCATCATTTGGTAGCATTAGGATTTTTTAGGTAGTGTGACTTTTTAGTGGGGGATGAGTTAATATTGTGCGTGACATCATTGATGGGTAAAGTTTAGGCTAGGCATGTTTAGGCCTTTTTAACCACCTCTCCTGTTCTTTCCTTTCCTTCACAACACCAACAAACAAGTCATATCAACAAGGTGTAATGTGTAATATAGCTCGTAGATAATTGAGCTTCTTAATCATCAGTCAAGGGTTTGATCTGTCTGGACGGTATATATAAAAAATGATTTATTGAGAAAATTCGACCATTTAAAAAGGGTAATGTTTCATCCACACCTCTCTTTTGAGGTGGAGAGGTGAAATGATGAAAGAGATAGGAAGAAAAAAAAAGTAAGAGAGAGAAAATATGAGATGTGATAGATGATAACATGAGAAAGATAGAAATAAAAAAATGTGGAAATAAAATGTTTAAAAAATGAGATGTATATATATCATTACTCATTTAAAAAATCTCATAGATTCAAGATTAGTTTCATTACTACCGACAATATGGATACATATACAAACACTAGTAGCAACTATTATTTAATGGTGAGTCTAGTATAGGATAGGGAGGAGAAGCAGGATTTGTCTTTCTATCTATGCACCTAGCTTAGTGGCGTGCTATCCCTTCTTATCCGACGTGGACCAATCATTTGACACTATTGACTACGTAACACTAGTCGATCACGTGGGAGTAATGGCGATCGTCGCTTTGCTGCTTTTTGAGTGATTTTGATAGTGGCGTCCGTGAGAAGATTTGGATTACCTCAAAAAGAAGGAACAAAAAAAAAAGTGCAGATCTCACATCTCCAAATACGAACAGTGTCGTTATCTCTGTTTTCTATTTTGATTTTTGATTACGAATTATGCATATTAATCTTCTTTCTTGTTAATTTTAATCTCATGAAATTGCAGATCAAACCGAGTTTGAAGATGATGTGTGGAGCGCAGATCTGTATTGCAGTGAAGCCAATTTCGAAGATCGCGATTTCAATTATGTTTCTGAGATACTCCGTGCTTCTAATCGCTTACCGGAAAACAGCAACGTGTTTTTGTTTCTGGAGAAGCAGCAGAGCCTCAGGGGAAACGAGAACAACACTTCCAAAGCCTCCACTCTCCAGAGGCGGTTAATCTTCGACACGGTTCACGAGATTCTCAATCGGAACCGCCGTCTGCCGCCATGGAGGGTGGATAACGCGCCGTTGCTACGTCGGATCTGGCCGGAGTTTGTGAGGATCCGGGAGAGGGAAGTCTCATCGGAGGACATGTTCGAAGTGATATGCGGGTTGTTGAGGAAGGACATGGCGGAGGAGAGCACCACCGTGAATGAATGGGGAGAATCTCCGGTGGAGATCGGGGATATGGTGCTGGACATCGAACGGTTCATATTCAAAGATCTCATCGGCGAAACCATTCGAGATCTGGCTTCGTTTAAAGGAAAACGTAACAGAGTCTCAGCACTTCGCAGGAAGTTGGTGTTTTGAAAAAGAAAAAGAAAATGAAAAGCTAATTAATAATTAATTAATATAATATATATTTTAAAATAACATGTCAAAGAAAAAGTGAGGGTCGCTTTGTTTGAATTTTTCGCGCGCTTGCTTTTCCCTTTGCGGATGATCAACTCCATGGTTTTTTTTAATGGTGGAATGAGGGGTTTAAGACCTGAAATCCAGGCAATTGTAATGAAGATCACTTTATAGTTTATAGTAGTTTAGGAATATAGTTTGGTGATTATGCTTTTTGGAGAGTGGTTAGAAAAATATGGAAATGTCAAAAGTTGCAATAATTGGTAAGATCTGAGATGTGATGCACAAGCACCTGTTTGCTTAATAATTTTTGTTACCAACTGGTATGATTTATGCTGTCCTACAAGAAATTAGAGAGTATTTGTAAAAAATTTTAATATTACTTTGTGAGGATTTTTTCTTTTACTCTAATTTTGCGGCAAACTGGAGGTCCTACAAGAAAATAATGGATGGAGGTGCATATAAGTCAATTGGCACGATTAGAATTAGGGTGCAGTACTTTTGGACTTAAGTGCACATTTTAAGAAAAAAAAATTAGTGATTGAATTCTTGTACGCCTTGAAAAACAATGAACAATATACTATTTAGAGATATTTTCTCTGAAAGGTATATTGACTTATATGTTAAGAGATGCTAATCATTTAAAGGGTCTTCACAATGATTGTTTGGTTTGATCATTTATCAGAACATGTTTTAGCTTATAAATTGAAAAAAATCTTTACTAGAAGTGTCGGAGACAATTTTGACTAATTTATATGTAGGTGCTATTTTTAAGATTTTATGAATCAATGTTGTGAACTAAAATTTGTTGAGAGCACGCGTTATTTCTATTCAGTTATTCGTAAACGGTCAACATTTAGTTTACTTGGATCTTAAGACATTTGGGAGTACTCTTCACCGACACCTTCTGATACATTTCTTGGAATCTCCATAGTTAGTATAACTTCTATATATTTAGATACTTGGAAATGAGTCTTTGTCGGGCACCTAACCATCGTAACTTAGTAAAACTAGGGCCCTTTATTAGAAATTCATCTCAAAGCTATGCATAATCCCAAACTCGACATCTAAAGTCATACGACCACATAGTATGCCACGACGAGAACAACAACTCGACCTAGGACTAGACATGGCTGGGAGGGGCCATAAGGCCTACCTTACGACATGAGACTCATATAATTGACAAAAACCCCTCACTCAAAATCGCAACTGCTTAAGAAGTTACCACCAGACGTCTTGATTACAAACACTAATTCGTATAAGATCAGTACATGGTTCCCTCTCAGCGATCAACTATTTCACCATGACCGATCACTTGGTATCCCCACAATCAACTGTGTTCATCGTATCTGGTTGTGAATACACGGCTAATTACCATTTCGTAAACTCGTCTCAATCGATGGCGTAGCTTGGTGAGCCTTCATTTACCATGTCTCATCCAAAATCAACGGCTCTCTGGACAAGGTACGAGCACAATGCTCAAAGATCTAGCTACAATATGGAAACATATCCTCGCAGTCCGATTAAACGATGTATTAGAAGCTCCAATGGTCCTCCTCGTTGCTGTAACTCGTACTGATCATTATACCCAACCTTGAAACCTTCAAAAATCAACCTTATGCAAGGCGGGTTCCACATTGCGCATGGTACACACTTCTTCATCCCTTACCTCATACTTCTCCCTGACATTTTAACTAGGGTGTTGAAGTGTCATTACAGGTCCCTTACCGATGTGTCGTCGTCAAAGAATCACCCTTCCTGACTCACTCAACACTATTCCCAATGATTGAGTCATGCTTGTCTGATCAAGTTCCATCAATATTTTATCACACTTAAATTCTAGGCTAAATTAATCGTATATGCTTTCATTGATTTTTAATTAAATTCTTATAATTTAAAAAAATGTAATCAAATTCTTATATGTGTTTGGATTGCCTTTTTGTTATGATTGATTGTGCTTAGAATTGATTTTAGTAAAAAATAAGTCCATTGAAAAAGGTTAACATATTGATGTTTTTTTGTCCATATTAAAAACATTAATATATTGATGTTATGATTACCATACAAATTTCAGAATATTTAAGATAAGTTAGTGACGGTTTTTTAACTGCCACTAATGTTAGCCGCTGTTAAAAACCGTCATTAACTTACATATCCGATAGACGTATATATGCTGAAATCTGTATGTAAACTTATCATCACCCGCTGAAAATGCACCACTATTATTTTCGCAAGCGCACCATTACTTTGATTAACGCTCTTCATTTTGATGGTTACAATACGTATTGCTGGCAGCATAATTGGAAAAAAATGTTGTTGCATTGATGGACATGATGGTTTAGTAGGAGACACGCCATTTAAGTTGGTTTTGTCTAGTAGTTCAGGAACGGTGTTGAAAATATGCTTGTTCTGAAACGATTGGGAATTGCCATAACAAGCGTGGATAAGAAGAAATTGAGAGCCATGGGTCCTTCCTCTCAGGCTCAGCCATATTTAACAGACCCTACTACACTCTCCCTGTTTTCGTTACATGTTCATATACTTTGTGTCCAATCAATATTCAATGGTAATTATCAGGCTCAGTAATCGCATGCATCCACTGCACTCGCACATGGTCAGATACAAATCAGCCTATTTTGCAGAAGGTAGCTATAAGGGTACTTTCACAGCCGCGGGCCCCTAAATTTTATTTTTTCCGATTTTTTTTAGGTATCACACTCAATAGTAATAAGATTAATTTTCGTCCCCGAGGGTTAGCTCAAGTAGTAAGAGTTAGATAATATAAGAGTTGGAGAATGGAAGGTCCAAGGTTTGAATCCTAAAAGAGAACTTTGAAGATATTTTCTAACTTACTAACAACTAACCACTAACATTTGCATATCAAAAAGATTAATTTTCGTAGATTCTGAGATCACATTAATGAGCACGTCTCTCTCAATAAAGGGTCAATAAATCATTAGTCTCAAGTCTCAACTAAATGCTTAAGAAGTTCAACTATCTACTAATATTATTTTGGACCTTGTTAATAATTATTTATATGACTAATGAATATAAATTCATTCCTTAATTTTTTAACACTTAAGAGTACATATTATTAAAGAACTTTTAGTTTGAATCGGAAATTTCGAGTAATAATATATACACACCTCATTTTTTAAACACTTCATTTCCACTTCTTTTTATTTCTATCTCTCTCATCTTATCATCTATCACATCTCATATTTTCTCTCCCTTACTTTTTCTTTTCTTCTTATCTCTCTCACCATTCCACCTCTCCACCTCAAAAGAGAGGTGTGGATGAAACATTATCCGGAAATTTCATTCACATGTATATGAAAGATTAGTTACTATTAATTTGATTATTCTTTTTTAATTACTTATAAGTAAGTAGCTCACATAACTACAATTGGGTTTTTCCTTAAAGTTTAAATGAGGTTCATATTTTAATAGGAGGAGAATTGGTTGGATTTGTTTCTTTGTCTTCTTAAGCGTGTTGTTCTCATGAAAAATCTATTTCAATAAAATATTTTTTCTCTTGTAAAAAAAATAGCTCACATAAAATTAATTTAACTAATAGCGCTTGCCTGTATCCCAAGCGGGGGTATTAAAGTGATGGAACACATGTTCACAAACAATAACAATTGACTTTGACAGTCAAAGGGGATGACGGGTGGTCGTGGTTACACCCATAAAATACAACTAACACTAACAAATTTGTAAAATGTATGAGTCCACAATCAAAAAATAATATAAAATAAATCTAATATGGTAAATATATTTAAAAAAATTAATTTTCAATATTTTTTAAATTAGTATGACCAGGCAAGTATTTTAGTGATGATTTTCAAATTATTTAATATTGATTTTAGTTCATTTTTTGATTAATCGATTAAAAACTAGTAATTGCTTATTTGTTTTAATTTAATGGAGAAGCTGATGACTTTGTCACAATATATATAAAAATAATGTGGTTGTATGAAAAAACATAATATTAAGTAGTTTAATGATGGGTTGGAGAAGGTGAGAGTTAGTGTGGAGAAATGAGTGATTTGAATGGGAAAGATAACTAGCTGAATGGTTGTTGTCGGTTATTACTCCAAGTATGCCAAATTTAGATGTTAGTGATTAATGGTGTTGGAAAGTTTATAGTTCAATTGGTTTTTCAATTTGATTAACTTCTGCGTCTTTGCAGCAGAATTCTGGTAATATGGAGTGCTATTCTAAAGTGCTTCGGAACCATGTTGTATTGCCAAAGTTCCTGCTTTTGCTTTTGGTTGGCAAGATTATTTTGGAAGCTTGCAGATCAAATATAACTTGTTGAGTAGTAATTTTTATTTTCGATTATTTAATTTCATTGTTTGACATGATAATTACCCAATGTGTTAGTACACTTTTTAAGGGAAAATTGAAGATGAAAAAACATTAAATGGAGCAAGTACTAACTGACTCATAGCTGCATAATTGGTTCCTTAATTAGTCACCAGAGATTACATCAACTACATGATGGCAACTCCTCATCCAATTTCTCTAGTTGGATCTCCTTTATGTTTTAGAAATCAGATTAAGGTTTTTGACAAAGACAACAACACTACCAAGAAAATTAACTTTTTTTAGTCAAAACCAATAAAACATTTAGTAACTAAAAAAGCAACAAAATATTTCACTCATTTCCATTTTCCCCACCATCTAAATGTAGAACGTGAACAAGCAATTGATGGCATGCAACTCCAATAATTAAGAGTGCCATCCTTTTCTTCACTTTTCTTTCTTCAATTATAGTAAGATAGGTATTTGAAACTTTAACGTTTCCTTCTGTATTCTATCATCATTTGCTGCGGCCAAACAGTATTATTATGAAGAGAAGGTTCATTCTTGGTGGGGCTCTGAATGGATGGTACTTAAGCAGCCTTTTTCTTCTTCCAGGGGTTGAGACTTACCCCTTTTTTCCTGTTATTCTCTAAGTAGTGGGCCTATTGGCCCATATATTCCATTGGCATAGACTATTTTGCCATTGGGTAGGCCCATCCATGTCCAACAATTAGGGTTCAGTGTCTACTGTTCCTTTCTCATGCCTTACATTAAACCTGGCCTCATTCAATAGGTTTCCGGCCAATTAGAGAACAGAGATATCTCTTTTTAGAAAAGGGAAAAAAGAATTATTGAGCAAAGAATCTCACTCAGCTTGACCACTCATTCTTGTTTGGTTGGTTGTAAATAGCTATTGACAAGTATTGACTACACATACCTTGTCTCTTTCTTTGGGGTTCTTTGCCATATTGTTTTAATGTTGATGAATGTATCCCCACATTTGATAGTCGTGAGATTAATTCTCCACCCTACTATCAGCGCGTTCAGAAGTAAGGGGCTGACCAATAACCTTATTTCATTTACAGGAGTTGGAATTCAAATCTCCAACCACTTGTTGGTCGTATGGTATAAGAACTTGTCAATGTGCTCATTGTCGAGCGAAGTTTGATTCATTATATGACTGCATATACACTTTTATTTTTTCAAAAAATGTCGTATACTTTTAATGAACACACTTACACTTTTATTTTGAAAATCTCATAAATGACCAAAATTTGTAGGAAATTGATTCAGTGGAGTCAGAAATTCTTAAATCTTCATATGATACATGCCTAAGTCAAGCTAATACAACTTAGCAACATTAGAGCATCTCCAATGGGGTTGCTTAAATCCAGTTGGCAACTTAAGCAACGTTGCTTATTTTGGAGCACCACTGGAGCAACATGACGTGGCAGTTGGGTTGCTTAAATTTAAGCAACAGTTGCTTATTTTCTCTCTCCTTATTTTTTGACCAAAAAATCATATTTTATATTTCATTCATGTACTTGTATAGTGTCATTACCTTGAAATAATATAAATATAAGAGGTATAATGGGACCCAACTAAAAGTAAACTAAGCAACCGTGGTTGGAGGGAATTCTGCTTGAGTTGCTTAAATCCTATGTGTCAGTCTGGACCCACCGAAATAGTTTTTAAGCAACCCAACTAGCAACTATGCATTGGAGATGCTCTTAGTGCATACTGCATAATACAATATTGGCTTGCTTTTGCTCGCCCATTTGAAACATTTAAAACTGAAAAAAAAAAATTAAAAAACCATTCATGATGACCAAAATAAAAGAAAAAGCTAAGGGTCTCTTGCGGAGAAAATGTTGGGCCAACTCACGAAATATTCACAAACCTAGCTAAATGGAAAGGAAATAAGGGCTTATAGGTTTTTGATCAAACCAAAGTCTAAATTGGGCTTAAGCGTAAGTGTCTCTATAGCAATGTAGGAATAAGGACTTGTGGGCTTTGATCAAATCAATTTTGCAGTTTCCTCCAACACATATGGTTTTGTAATAAGCAGTACACTATAATTTTTCAACCGAATAAAAGTTTTTGACAAACGAAAACCAAAAAAAGTACAATATTATTTAAGAAATATACTCTATTTTTTTAGCATGAAATTTATAAATGTCATTTAAGAGCTATTTAAGATAAATGAGCAAAACATTTATAACCTTTTCTCTCTTTTTTTTTTAAATAATCATACCTCATACTTGACCATTAGGGTGAAGTTAAATAACTCTTATATTTAGTACTCAAATGATAGCTCAAGTGGTAAGAAATATGATACATATGGGTTAGGTAGGATAGGTCCAGAGATCAATTCCTCACGGGTGGAGTTTATATTTTCGATGTAAAAAGAAACATAAGTGTTTTACACAACCCCTTAGTATATCAGAGTACATCACCATTTCAAGTGTTCCTATTTGATTATGAGTTATGACGGTCATGAATCCATTGTGGTTCAAATACATATTTTCTAATGTATCTTTTGCTATTGTTGAGTGCATGGATTACTCCAATCTCCATGATTGCTAAATTTCATTTTAACCAACAACAAATGGCAGGCAACTCCACTTTGACTTCCAACTTCCAAACTCCATCCACATGTTTAATTTTCCATATTGGACGGCAAAGCAGATTATAAATGCTATTTACATCACTCTGATGCAATGCATTAGTGTTCACTATTAGCAAGGTGGGGTTCATGCTGTTACTAGTCAACTATATTTTACATCCTATTTATATTCTCCAAATAATCAAAGTTCCTCTGCTTTAATCAAAGTTCCTCTGCTTTAGCTTGAAGGATGAAGTGTGTGTTTTGATATCAATCAAATATAATGTGAATAGACTTTTATCTCAATTTATAAGAAAAGTTTCGAGCGTTCCAACATCTATTTGTATTGATTTCAACTGATATACAAACATAGCCGAAAACTACTAGGAAAGTGTCCTTTTCTTTCTTACTTATTAGTGTTCTATTATTATTGGGAAAGGGCTGAAAACATTGGAAAGACTAGTTTCCTATCATAAAAAATTATAAATAAACCTTAAGCCGGTTGGCCACTTGTGCTTTTACACATTTAAAAACCAAAAAGAAAGAACTTTGAAACTAGTAAAATGATGGAAATCCACCTGCAAATGATTGGTTCTGAGTGTGTTGGAGCACTTCATTGAGAGAAACTATGGCTGATGAGCCTGAACTTTGGCAGCACACAATATGTGGGAGACACACTTGTTCCACCCTTGCTGACCTCAAAGCCTACAACAAATCTCTAGTCAAACCAATTCTCCCCAAACTGCACATATGAAACAACATCTAAGTTTTCTCCTTCATGATTTTCTGCAGAGATATGCAGATAACCAGGTAATATCCCCAAAAAAGAAACTAAGTATATTAATGTAACTATTAGTGATTACTGATTAGTATAGAATAATGTTTCTTAAGATGACTCCTACCATCCATACTCTCTGCATTAATCGTGGCAGCTCGGTCCATGCTGTTTATATGCCTTACCTGCATGAAAATGCAAAGTTAGTTTCATACTTTCATTCAACTTTCTGCTATAAGTTACAAATTTTACTTATGCAGTTATGTCGTTTCTTAAATCGTAGTGACAAAAGCATATCTCTGAGAATGTGCAGTGATCTGGAGAATTTCTTTTCTTCATTTCACAGTATGCTAGTTATTTAAAAGATAATATGGGCATGCAAATAAATGTGACAAATCTTGCAATAAAGTAATTACATAGTTTGTAGCAAGGTTGCTTCAGTGCTGGATCATCAGCTAATGCTGGAGGGTCCTGCCCAAATATCATCTCACAACTCATGTCATCAAAATCTGCAAATCAAAAGATAAATAAAACATCAGATTGGATTTGTCCATTAATTATTGGAATTTATTTGATGATCATAGGGATTTCCCTTGCTTACTATTGTCCATTTATACATGGTCATGATGATATACAATTTGAATGCTCTTGGTAAACAGAAAACATTTTATGGTGGGTTCATGACAGATATCATTCACACTTCACAGAATAACACTATCTATTAACTTTAATTATGGTTATTTTTTAGGTGTAATTTCTTTATCAAAAGTATGCAGTATATTTCATCTATCTGTGTTCTGGTTCCTCAAGCCTCATCCGAGGTTGGATGGGTCTATTAATAGTTTTGCACCCTTAGTGGTATGTGCATGGGGTCCTCCATAGAAATGCTGATGCTGATGCTGGCATCCACAATCTAGTTGAGACGTGTAGAGGCCATGATACTCTTTCAAGTAAGAAGAGTGCTCTTTTTTTTCCATTTATATTTCATTGTCGGTTAACTAAAAATAGATAATCTTAGATTTAGTTTTTTATCAGCACCATGGATCTTTTCCATGGAGGTTTAGTTTTGGATTAAAACATGACATTTTGCCAATGTCATAAACATGGATGGAAGTCTTCTGCTCCATTTGTGTGCCAATGCCAATAGATTTACGGCATATCAATTAAAAAAGGCATAAATATGACATTATAACATTATATTGTGATTTTTAAATGACATGACACAATTCTATGGGTGAGACCGAGAACGAGACACAAAATGAGGGCAAAAGGTTTTGGATCCTAGAAACATACACTTAAAAGGACTTCTATTTTAGTTCATGTCATAAGAATTAAATGTAATAATGGGTTTCAATAACAATATCAAACATATTAATACAAGTTCTGCAACAGTTGAAATAAATTGGTGTATGAACAAATAGAACTATGCTTGATCTCAAGCAAGTGTAGTTTCTGAGATACTTACTTGGGACCATGTTGAATGACATACCAAGAGAGTCCTTGATAAACGATTGAGATGGCATTTTGCAGATATTAGTACACATTCCTACACAGTTTGTCGCCTCTAAAAACCTGCACATATTGTTATTTACACAAAATGTCAGGTTAAATATAACTAGGTGAAATGATGAAAATTGACATAGTTAATGGTATTGACAATAAACTTGATGGGGATCATGATAATCATGATGGGAATAGATTATAGGAGGTTGGAGAATTGTAATGATAGTAGTGGATTGTGCGTTGCAATTATAATCTGTGTTAGGTGGGTGAATTGAGCACCATTTTCTGTTAAAGATGTGTATCATATGAAAGAAAACAATAATCACCATGATAATGAATGAACTAACCTGCATTTTTTGACGTAGACTACATTTTTTTCTCTTCTTCCGTTGACCTCCGATTCTCTAACCTTCTCAATGTGAAATTAATGAGATCATAATGAGATTTTTTTTTGTTGGTTACAAATGGAAATAAAAAGAAGCAACAACTAAGCAACTATATCCTGACACACAGGAGGGGAACTATTGTGGATGGGGGAAGCGTCCAAACTTTCCAATCCCATCCTTCATGAAGGGCAAGTTTTGCCATTGCATCGGCTACCATGTTCTGCTCCCGAGGGATATGAAGCATTGAGACCTTCTAAAGTTAAAAAAAAATTAACCTTCTAAATTCATTTTTTAAATCATAGGACGGAAAGTAAAAGGATGTCACCAGACATCTTCAACTAGGTTTTTCTATTTGGAGTTAAATAAATTAAAGTGCAATCTTTATGTTCTTTTTTAAAAAGTTTAAATGCGTTTTTATGATGACTTATCAAACAAGGTTGTAAAAATTGAACCGGACATAATGGTCCGACCAGTTGACCTACATAGCGGTCAAGTGACACGTTCATCTTCAATTGTAATTCAGTGCATGTTTAAAAATCTTTCTAAATTAATACTAAGGTCAAGTTTTTTTCTCCGATAAATAAAATTAATTTTGAGAAAAAATTGAGCTAATATCAAAAAAAGATTGAGCTGATAGCCAGAAACATGTTAGTAGCAAATCATGAACAATACAAATTGTATAAGTACAATACAATCTCAATTATTAATTTAATATAATATAAAATTATTCAGAGTCTATTACGTAAATGTAAGACATTGTTCACCTCGGATGGTCCGACCAACCAAGCAAAGAACAAAGTGGTGAAGACGGCATAATATTCCCTTGCAAATTTAGATGGTGGTAGCAGTGTCTTTATCTGCCATATGTGCCACACATAACAACATATTCATTACCGTAAATTACAATGCTCAGGCATTATTAAATAATAAAAGCAAATAGTAGAAGCAGAACAAGAAATTAAAACCTTTCTAACACAAAATAACATAAACCAATTCTTACAGAGAAAGAAAATAATAACCTCCATTAATTTCATTTCTATTCACCATGATCTCCAATAACATGGAAAATTGCATATTGAGTTGTTTAACCCTTAATATAGTGGAATTGGAAAAGGTAAAATTACTTATATGACTTGAAATGGAAGAAGGAAAGCACAAGAGCAGAATCAAAGAATGTCTGTAAAATAATAAACTAATTTGTTTTATGAAATGCAAATGAATGGAAGAGGGAAATAAGCATTTGGATGCAAGCTAAAGCGCACTTACTGAAACTTACTCAATTCATTTTCTAATAGAAAAGTTTCAATAAGCTCAAATCCAGAGGTGCTTATATGAATGAATGACAAAACAAATTTTGGGAAGCATGTCAAAACAGAGACATGAGAGAAAGCACAAAACAAACTCTAGAGAGTAATGGACTTACCAAATCTAGTATTGGCTTTGGAAAAGCTTTGTCAAGAGCTTGAATGACAACCTCTTGCTGCTGAACAGGACTAAATTTATGTTTAGCCACATTAGCTGCTTCAACCAGACCCTCATACCCACTCTTATGGTTAATCACTCCTGCAAAAGACTCAAATTTTATATATAGAACTTCTCATTGAAATGAAATAACAACAATGGACAAAAGGGTATTATGATATGATTGTGAACCTGTGGCTTCTTGAACACTTTTTGATAGATGGTTTATTGCTAAGCGATCAAACCAGTTATCCTTGTAGATATTAGTTTTCATAGGAGAATCTGTTAAAAACGAGAAACTTTATCTCTACTTCGAAAATATGAGATATGCAATTAGGAAAGTATGTAATTAGCATTATATTATCGAATTAGGAGTATATGGTAACTTACCAGATTCTCCTATAGTTTTTCTTGCTGCTCCTGCAATGTCACTTAAAGGATTTCTGAGCACTGCAACCACACAAGGTCGATGTTGTGGTTTGTGTTTGATCAGCTTCCAGAGAGGTGAAGTTGGTGTTGAAATTGAAATCATGTTCTGCCTCACAACACTTGTTTCCATTTTTTAGTGTTATTGTGATTTTCATGTGAGAGTGAAATAAAGTATGGTTGTATTGTAGTTTTAAATGGTGGGGTTGAGAGAGAATCACATATGATGATGAGGACAAAGAGTGCATGAATAGCATATTCAGTATTCACACAAAGCTCTTGCTCAAGATTCTGTTCTTGGCGGTTTGTTTGGATATTATAGATGCTTTTTTGTCTTGGCTCCAGGTTCCGAACTACTAATCTTACAAATAACATGCATTATATAAAATTTAAAATGATTTTATAAGATATTATATTTGAGACTGTATTATATGACCATCATACGTGTAGATCAGCTGACGTAAGGTTATTCTAACTTAAGCAGAAGTTCTTAGTTTAAGCTTTTATGAACATAGTTGCGCTAAATACTTGGTACAGAGAGTTTTACCGTTAATTCAAGTAAAATATTAAAAAGCATATTTGAATGTACATTTCACTAACAAGATGTTACAAGTCTACTGTTTTATTATAGATATTTGAATCCTGAATATTGTTATGTGCTCCATCATTTTATAATTACAGTGCTGCTGAGTGCTGAGGACATTTGTACTGTGTTGGATTTTTTCTCAGTCAAATTGTTCATATTAAATGTATTTTATAATTTTGTCTTTATATTGAATATTTGTTAGCTATACTTTTACATATTAATATATATATATATATATATATATATATATATATTTAAAATATCTACCAAAAAAGTATATATTTAAAATACAGAGACACAAAACATAAATTTGATACTAATGAAAATTTAAAACCTTAAATATCTTTCTTACTATTTCAAGCAGATTTATTCACTTCAGAATCGTCACAATATTATGAAACAAAATAAAGTAAATAGTTAAGCACTACTTGGTTATGATTAAGACTTGAGTGGGGCTGCATGAATACTTTTTAATCCATTCTCCAGATTAATTATGTAGGAGGTTGTATCTAGATTAATTAATTGGAGGTTATAGGTATCACTTTAAGGTTTAAGTACAACTCATGATAAAAAATATTATCACATTTGATTATGTAACCAACACAGTCTCAGAATAGAAAAGAACATGATTATCGTTGATAGATATCACTTTAAAATTAATTGACAAATTAGTAAATCGTTTACATTGTAAACACACATTTGAAGGTATATCGTATACCAAACTGTCGATTAAATTTTAAAGATGTGGAAATCCGTGGCCAAAACGTTGAATGGCTCAAAGAACTGAAAGCGTTACTTGTACTGTCACGAACAAATTTTATACCAAGAAATGTTAAAGTGCACCTAATTGTCCCTAAGAAATTAAACATGTAAGTTACTACACGAAGTGACCAAAACATGGCATGTCATGTTATCAGGAACTGAGGCAATTACAGGGGAACTTGTTAAGCATTTTGGCACAAGTAAAATTAAAATTTGATATTCATATTGCTCATTGGCAATTGCATTAACAATGATGCTAAAAAAGCACTTATATATTGCAAACGCTAAAAGTAAAGAAGCTAATACCAGTGACAGAAATTACTAATAATACAAATAACGACTAATTTGCATATTGAAGCTAAAAACAAAGCACTGTCAAGGATCCAACAGCATTACAATCCCAGAATAGGAGTATGAGAGCCAAGTCAAACTAGTTAAGCAATCACATAATTAAGAATGAGCATTTACATTCTAACACCTGAATTGTAAAGAAACAGTAAATTAGACTGGCCAAAACTACACTAGGGGCCACTGAGATAACCAGGCAACATAATAAAACCAGAAACAAGTTAAGAATCCATTCACTCTTTGGAGGTTTTGTTGATCAAGGACTTGTGAATGTGAGGGATGACACCACCACCAGCAATGGTTCCTTTGATGAGGGTGTCAAGCTCTTCATCTCCCCTGATAGCGAGCTGCAAGTGACGCGGTGTGATCCTCTTCACCTTCAGATCCTTGCTTGCATTCCCAGCCAGCTCCAGCACCTCAGCAGTCAGATATTCCAGAATGGAGGCCAAGTAAACAGCAGCAGTACCCCCAACACGGCCATGTGCATGTGCCCTTTGCTTCAGTTGCCTGTGGATTCTACCCACTGGAAACTACAACCAACCCACATGCCAAAACAAACCAAAAGAGGCAAAAGAAAAGGAAAGTGAGGAGGTAGACAAACATATGCAGCAAATTCGTTATTCACCTCATAAAGTCACTATTACTAAGTGCAAATTAAGGAGGTAAACAAACATATGCAGCAAATTCATTATTCATCTCATAAAGTCACTATTACATAGTACATGTTTGGATACACAGTGAGTCTTCACATTGAAAGGAGAATTGATTTTTGAAGAAGCTACCCCTAATTGATTGTGGTAGCAGAATTAATTCTGAAAGATATGAATGTGTGTCCAATTATGTTATAACAAAGACAAAATCAATCTTGCTTTATAGTTTGGCATCTCATGAGGGGCATGACTACTATCCTAGTTAGATCTTGTGCTGTTCATAGTTATGTAACATTATCATAGTCAACAACAACAAAATCTGACATGAAAGAGGGAAAAATGAAACAAAAAGGGTTACCCACAGGAAACGACAACCACCCACATATGGCAAAACAAACAAAAAGGGGCAAATCAGGAGGTAAACACACATAAACAGCAAAATTAGGGTTTTCAAAACCACAAAATCAAATTCATCTTCTAAAACAGTGACAATTTCTAACAGAAACAAAAAAAGATTATTGATTTCTAACTTAGCATCTCATGTGAAGTATAACTCCTATCCATGTCAGATCAGGGTCTGTTCATAGTCTTTGTAACAAAATCTGACATGAAAGAGGGGAAATTAATTAGGGTTACCTGAATCCCAGCACGGGATGAGCGAGAAACAGGCCTCTTCTTATCGCTTTCCTTGGCTTTGTCCTTGGTGGTTTTGGCAGCCAGAAGCCCCTTTCCTCCTTTTCCCGCCATTCCTTACCTTACCTGAAGCAACACAAAATCAGTGAAACCAAAATCAGAGATTATTCGAATTCCAGATCTATACACAGAAACAAAATTGAAATCGAATTGAAGAGTTTTTCACATGAAAACTGTCATTCGAAGCAATTTTCGAAGCATCGATGGAGAAAAAGTTAGGGTTTGGAGAGAGAGAGAGAGAGAGAGAGAAGAAACTCACCGATGCAGTGAAAACGAACGAATGAGAGAAATGGAATGAGTGTGTGGAGTGTGATGTGTCATATGAATGGCATTAAATTGAGAGGGAAAGTGAAAGTGAAATCAACTTGTTTTCGTTTTGAATTTACAAACAAAATGGCGCGCGTGTGTGGGAGGGAATTTGCATTTTCATTTCATTTCAAACATTTTCAATTTTTTGGAGGGGTCAAACAAACATTTTCATTCCCAATATCTGGCCTGGGCTAAAACAACAACCCCGGCCCATTCTTCATAAGGTCATGATTTTATTGTCTCACCCACCCCAATCAATCAATCATCAATCAATCATCAATCAATACATATATACATATATTAAAACAGAATCATTATAAGAAGTTGTTAGCTGATGTGTCAACTCCACAAATTTTTGGCAATATTTTATTCCCCCATCTGAATAAACTACAATATTTTATTCACTCACCCATTATTTTATTAGAGTTTATTCCCTTCATCCTTCCTATCCTCTCTCTCTCTCCCACTAACTCATTAATCTTTCTCCTCCCCCAACCTCATCAAATATTTTCCAGACTGTTTGTATCCATTTCTTTTTCAATTTGGTCTACCCCTCATTGTCCAATAAACAATGTTCATTCCCACTAGCACCCCAATCCGTCTTCTGTCTTCCTTTAGTGCCATTTTGAATTTAAATTTTGAGCATTAAATTTATTAATTCTGTTACTAATTAACCTCCCCCCTTCCACCTTTCACTCCACCAATCAAATTTCTTCTCTAGATGTTTCCCCAGTTACTCCTCTTTTCCAATACCACCGCCCCCACTATCTTTATTTTGGCCAATTACATGTGTGCATTCCCACTACTAAATTAATTGAGGCTCTCATATTTACATCATGGTAAATTCATTTCCTCCTCAGTTCCCCAATACAAATGCTAATTTTTTAAATTCTGAATTTGAAAGAACTCAGATTCCCAATTCATCTCCTCATCTACCTCTTTTCCTTCTTCTTCTATCTCCATTTTCCATGCCTGCATCCTCTCAGGTTTCTTTGGGTGAGTCCTTTTCTCCTTTCTTCCACGTTCTGAACTTAACCAACCGCATTATGCTTTCTAATTAACTTTTCCTTTTCATGTTGTCCACAGTTGAAATTTTCTTTCCCGTTACTCCGCTGCTTCACTGGCAAGGACGATTTTCAGAGGTATTTTTATTTATTCCGAGTTGGGGAGCTATTTTGGTTTCTTGAGTTCTGAAGTTTACCCCTGATGAGCTAAGATCATCTTCATGGAAAACTCATGTTCTTTGATGTTTTGTTTCAGGAACTACAGATTTGGCAAATCAATACATTTGTAGCATTACTGGACATATGGCCAATTGGAGGTGAGAAAATGACATTGAGTTTAAATTATTTCAATACCTTTTAATTTTTTGAACCTAATCTGACAATGGTAGATTTATAAGAAAAGTTTTTTTTTTGGATTTGCAAGAGAACCAAAGTTTTGATCAGTAAAGAATTTGTTCTTTATTGGTGTTTTTTAGGGTGAAGAAACAAGAGGTCCTTTCCTCAAAATAAAGAATCTTAGTTTGATGACCTATAATATACTGAGATGAATTTGGTGTGTTAGGTTTCATTTCGATTATTCATTCTGCTATGAGATTATGAAGAACAATGCGTTACTTTCAGTGATTAATTTTTGGAACTTTTGTTCTATTTCTCAGATCATGTGTTAATGGTGGCAGAAGCTTTAAATTTCAAGGTATATGCATAAATCATTTGCTACCAAGTTTTATACTATGGTAATTTTATGTTAAAGTTCTTGATGGGTTTGTTCACAACTCTTAGCAATAGTTTGAAGTGTATCTCTTTAAAAAATCTTACGACTTCGAGCTCAATGTTTGATTTATTAGCTCAATGTCGTGGCATTCCTTTTGTTTCCTAGGTAAGATTTTGGAGATGACATTCAATATTGTTTCTGCTGTCAAGGTCCAAAGATTTCAATTCAATAACATTTAATTTTATCAATGTTAAGTAAGCTAACTTCATTATTTTTCTCTAATCTCCAGTCTGCTATTCAGAAGTGTTGCATCTAATTAAAATCAATGATTCTGAACAGGATGCAGGCCCGTGAGCAGAGGAAAGGAAACAAAATCTGTACAGGTATACCTTAGTTTTGTTGGCATCAGTAGTTTATTGAACATAAGTTTATTGAGCAAGCATATCTCTAAAATAAATGGGATTGGTTAAAAATCAATGGATTAGTTGGAAGTTTCAGAAATTGGAATCTCTTACAATTTTATTTTATGAAGGATATTTGCTAACTCAGTTATATGTTGTTTAGAGTCAAATAGAGCTAGATTTTCTAGAGCCTTTATGAACTTTTCTAAGTACTCATATCATGCACACTGCTGCTGTAATTCAAACTCAAATATCTGCATTTTCCCTAGCCTTATTGCTGATTAGTTTTGGGACTTATATCTATCTTTTTTATTTGTAGGACTTACTAAGTCAACTTTCTGGTACATATAATGATGAGTTTGATGGAGAAAATTAGAATGCTTCTGCCTTCCTTCCACAGGTTTCATTTTCCTTTAATGCTTGCTCCTCTATCCTAATTTAATCTATGGGTGCCTATATTGGTTGCGTTAGAAAAGAGGATTTTCTCTTTTATCATTGATCTTCAAGTTAGTTCTTAATATAACTATATTATAATTCTAATTTTAACTACAGTGGTATTAAGTTTTAAAGTGTATCAATGCATGTTGGTTGGTTGCAGAAGACCTTAAAGTCATCCCAACCCCAAAATCCATTTGTTCTGCATTCTTATTCTCATTATCTTATTCAATTCTTTGTAATATAGCGAGTCGGTTAAACGAGTGGATTTTTTTTTCTTCATCATTTCAATTCACTCTTGGAACTCGAGGGAGAAACAACTAAGTGTACCTTTTTTTATTTATTTTCCTAAACTTTTCCTCTTTCTCTTCAATCCTCTTTTTTTCTTGGCATTTTTGGTGAACAGATGGTGAGCCAATTTAGTTGAAGTTTGCAAATATTAATGAATAAGTTTCAATTCTAATAAGAAGTGTTGTAGTGACCTTCTCCAACAACTTGAAAGCGTGTAATTATTTACATTTAGTTTATGAAAACATTTGTGAGAGGTCTTTGTGGATTTTGATGATGAGTTATTTCTATGACCAAGTCATTTCTATCTAATGTTTGAGCTTTTATTTTATAATTGTTCTTTAACATTTCATATCAGAATTCGAATGATGATAATCATGTTTAATTTATTGTTCAGGTTGTCATTGGAAAGATGAATGCTTAGTCCATAGAGCAATGTAAGAAGTTTGGGAATTGGTCGTCGAATGCCATACTTTCTGGCTTTTCGAGGAAGAGATGTTACAACATTACATCCAAATATGCAAGAACAATAGACTCATTATGTTAAGTGAAATTAGCTAATGAAGTTTATCAAGAATGTTAGCTGTCACTGAAATGGACTATGAAGATTTAGAACTATCATAGATACTAATGCGATAAATAATTCTGAGGCAGGTTATTGAGGTGACACTTTGATATGATGAATTGATGACAATTTTAAAGGACCAATGATGAAATATTCGATGTCACCATGATCTTTAGAGTTCGGAGGATTGAGTTTTCATTACTCTAGCCTCCTAATCAGGTTTCATTGTTATCATTATTGATATATTGTCAGGAAACTTGGCAATAGGAAAACTCAAACACTTTATTAGATGTGTTCATAACTTCTACAAATTTATAGTGGAACTCTTTGGATCATGAAAAGTTAACTCATATATTTAGGAGGTAATTATCTTATAGTGCAATGACATTGCTGAGTAATTGGCTTGAAATATTCTCACTGATGCAGATTTTATAGTGGGAGCCTTGATTGAAGTATGAGACTTTTGTGGGTTCCATGGTATAAAAAAGGAGGACAACTATATAAAATGAAAACTGAATGAATTATTCACCCCATGTTAGGAACATGATAAAGGTTGAATGTTGAAGTGTAGTATCTCTTTTATACAGTGGTGAGCGATGCTATTAAAATTCTGATTTTATCTCAATTGGGGAGCTGAAAAAGAAAATTGGGCTACTTAGAGAGTTTAAAGAATAAACAGAGAGGAGGTTAGAAAGTATAATAACAGCATAATGAATAAACTAATAATAGAAAAATATATTTCAACTAATGTCATAATTTTTAATATATAAAATATACAAATGAGAGGGTTAAAAGAATAAACTGAATAGGTGCATTAACCACAAGAATGAAAGCTAAAGTGTTTTTCCCAAGATTTTTTATATAATTTGGTTTATTTTAATTTTCGTAATTTTTAAAATAACTTTTGGAGTAAAACATATATATATGTATGTATAGATATATATATATATCTGAAAATTTTATAGTAAATGTTCAATTTCTTTCATTTTTTTTTCAAATTACCGGTAAAAAACTCCCACGGGTAGGTACATTGAACATGAAAATACTTTCAAGTTAAAACGAATAGAAAAATACATTTTCATATAATTAAAGTTCTTTTTAAAATAATTTTTAAAGTAATATATATATATATAATTACGGAGTTACTTACGTATATAATCTATATTTATTTATGTTTAAATTACAGAGTTACAAGTTGCTACAAGGTGGAACGGGCATGAAAATACTTTCATGTAGAAATCTCTCACGAGAATAACACAATAGTAGTATAAGTGGTTTTTTTGTTGAGGGATGAAAGAAACAAGGGCCAAGTTTATAGCAGAGAATCTCATCTTTTGAGAGGAACAATACTTTCAATAATAGAAGCCTTTGCAGATTGCTGAGTTCATTAAAATGATATCTATTTTTTCTATGGATCAAATTCAAAAAAATAAAATAAAATTCCAATGATGAAAAACAAAAATAATGTATTTAGAAGGTACTAAAAGTTTATTTAAACCTACTTTTTTTAAATTTAAAAATTTAAATTTGTAAATGATTTTTTTTGGAAAGAGAAATAATATATAAATATAAGAAATGTTGAGAAATAAATAAATTATGTATCATTTTTAGTATGTTAATTTTTTATAATTAAAATATTGATTGAGTTATCAAATATAGTAGTCATCTTCGCCGTGCAGCGCACGGGTAAAAACACTAGTGTGTCCATATTTAGTTTGTACACATTTCACAAGATACTTGTGAAAATTTAATGTTAGAGTTGTATTGTAAATTAAATGTTTAATTTGAGTATATACTTCCCAAAATTGTTATTTTTTTTCTCAAGAATTATTGAACCTGGAATACACATAATGGGGATTACACTACTAGGTTTTTGTCTAGTTTTCATATTTGTATTTACGGGTTTTCGGGAACCCAAAGCAAGTAAATTTCCATATCAAGAATGTAATCTTCGAACTACCTTCCCGATTTTAGACCTTGGAAGCAAATAGTTTTGACCTAAGAGTAAGTTAACTCGGATCTAGGTTTTAAGAATCCGATAATGAACCTAAGTGAGAGCATTATAGAAATTTTTTAAGTGGGATGAAAATTGTGGTGTTTGATAGTTTGGAGTAGGGGTGTACAAGGGACGGGTTGGGACGGGTTTTGGTTAACCCTAACCCGGCCCTAAATATTGATCGGGTCAATTCATAGACCCTAACCCGTCCTTAGACCCGAAGCAACCCGACATTATGCGGGTCCAATTTAGGACGGGTCTATGTAGGACGGGACCGGGTTGGCCCGATGGACAATAAGTTTAAGACTATTTGATACTAATTGTAAAATTTAAAGATAATAACATACTAAAAGAGTTATAAGTTGGAACTATTTTTTAGAAGAAATAACTTGAAAGAATCCAATTCTTTCATAATCTATTGCACTTGAGAGGATTACATTTTGTTTGATCATTTCTTCACTTGTTTCACATATGCATAATACACACACATGATTTTCTCTTGTTAGAGCATGAAAGTGTCAATAGTTTGACCAACGTTTATTTAATTCATAAGGTAAATGTTAAACATTTTAATTTCATCTACATGGTAAGATAAATTTGAGCACCATGTATCACATTTTAATCATTATAAAAAATTAAAATTTTATAAAATATATATGTGGGACGGGCCGGGTGACCCGAGTGTCAACCCGAACCCGACCCTACCCGAAGTCGGGTAACTCAAAAATCAACCCGAACCCGGTCTCTTTTAATGATCGGGCCGGGTTCAACCCGGCCCTAAAAGCTTGGGCCGGGACGGGTTGGCGGGTAGGGCCGGGTCTTGTACACCCCTAGTTTGGAGGGGAGGATTTGATACCCCACCTATTAGAAATACCACCCCACTTAAAACAAATTTCGGAAACTTAATTTCCGAAGTATTTTCTCACTAAAAAATGAGATGTTACGTTGTATTTTGCACTACTAAGTATATAATTTCGGAATATTAAATTCCGAAATAATTCGGAATATAAAAATCCGAAAATTGGAGGTGTGAAATCCAAGTAGTGGGGTGAGAAATCTAACCCCCGATAGTTTGGGGTGGAAAAATCAACTCTCTTCTTCAAACCCCACAGGCCCAAAGCCCACATGATGGATAAGATCTGACTGGTTCATCATGCTATACAGAAGGGAAAGAAAGAGCATTTTGTATTGTTAGAAGAAAGAAACCATGGCAGCTTCTGCTACTACCACCTTCTTCTCATTACCATCAATACAAAATCAACATGCATCATTACCCACACCGTTTCTGGGTGTTCCTCAATGCCAGAGTAAATTCTTTGGTATAAGAAAAAAACCACCGCAGAAGCTTGTGGTGGTGGCGGTGACCAAAGACTCCGATGAAAAAGTCCCGTCCTGGGCTAAACCAGACTCCGATGAACCTCCTCCGTGGGCTCGCGATGAAGCCAACAACAAAACTGCTTCATCTTCTGGATTTGAAGTTCCCTTCTACGTTTATCTACTCGCCTCTGCTATCACTGCAATTGCAGCTGTAATCAACTAACCTCTTCCAATTTCACCATGATTTTCTGGTTTTCCATTTGTGATATGTATCTGTTGTTTTCACAGGTAGGTTCCATTTTCGAATACGTGAATCAGAAACCAGTCTTTGGGCTTCTTCCCTATGACAGTGTGTTTTATGCTCCCGTGCTTGGTTTCTTCGCCTTCACTGGCATTCCCTCTTCGGTAATTACTCGATCACCCCTTTTCCCAATTACTAGGGTTTCAGTTTCAATTTGAGAAATAGTTGCTTCATTACTCCAATTTGTGACCATGGTGCATTTTTTGCAATTTGGGTAGTATAAAAAATATAACTTTATACTATATGTTTCTTTATGAGTTATGGTGTTTGAATTCAGATTTTCCTTTGGTACAAGTCTGTTCAAACTGCCAACAAGGAAGCTGAAGAACAAGATAAGAGAGATGGCTATTTATAGAAGCCATGTGTAAACTTCCAATCTACTGCCTTTTTTATCTCACCTTTTCTGTAACTGTAAATCACACAAGAAAATTGCAGATAATGCCATAGGGTAAGTCAAAGTCCAGTGTGAATATTTATGAGGTTTTGTGAATATCTATCGACAGATTAGCTTATTGAACACAATGCCATAATGTATTCTGCAATCAGCACAATTTCCTTTTATATGGTTTGTGCGATTATCATGATGACTCTCATCTGAAACTGCTTTACCTTCCCCCTTTGTTATGACAATTGGTTGTAAGGGTTACTTATTATTAAGTTTGATTGGAAATGTATCAGTGCTACAACGAAGAGGAGGAAGTGATCAAGAGAGATTTTACTTATGTATCAATTGTATTGAAAGGAAATGAAATTAAGTCGTACAAAGATTACAGAGAGTGAAAGTTCTATAGATAACAACAATAGTAAGTCGCCTTACATGTGACTTCTGAAAACTAATTCTATAACTCTATAACCTGCTACTGACTAGTAACTACTCTAATACTCTATGATCTGTTATCCTTATCATCCCCTGCAAACTCAGGGTGGCGGAACTCTAAGTTTGAAACGCCAATTCTGAAAACTAGCTTGAGATATGGGCTTGGTAAGAATTTTGACAGTTTCTTAAATAACAGGAATGTGCTAAACTTGTAATTGCTTTTGTGAAACTTTGTCTTGAACAAAATATAAATCTAGAACAAAATATAAATCTAGCCCAAAATGCTTGGTGCAGGATTGGAGAATAGGTTTGGCAGCAAACAGTTATTGCCATAAAAGGCATTTTGAGCAGATAAACCAAGTTCAGATAGGAAGATTTGAAGTCAAGTAATTTCAGTTGCTGCTGCATAAAGGCTCCTATATTCAGCTTCTGTGCTGGTTTTAGATACAACCTGCTGCATTTTGGTAGACTAGTAAATTGGATTTTAACCAACCTCAACCGCTAGCACTCTCAAATTTTGGCCCAGCTCGCAACAATAATTGTAGACTCTGTGTTTTCACACTATTTCTATATGACCCAAAACACTCAAATGAGTGTCAAATCTTATACATTAGTCTTAGATTTTCTAGGTTGATGAAATATAAGAAGAAGCTCCATTAATATAGAGGAATAACAGATGAGAGGATAAAGACATATTAAATGTGGGACTTAAAATAGTTGACTACTGATTGACTTTTGTGTGAAATTTCAATTCATTTTTTGTCAATTTTGACTTTTTTTTTTTTACTATCCAAACATTGGTTAAGTCTTGGTCATTCTCAAAAAATGTTAGATGGTAACATTATCTTTCAAATTCCACCAAATTCATACAAAAGTGACATATATAACTCTAGATTTGAGTTCTTTTTTACACTTCCACGAACATGTTGTAGCAATATCTTTATTTTGTCTTCTAAGTAAAAAATGACTTAGTACGCATCTAATTGGGTTTAGAGAGTTTATAATAGTTGTGAACATTAGTTCAAGGTCACCAAGAAGATAAAAATTACCTCGGTTTTATTTCTATGACCTAAAACAAACCTGAATTTTTTTTTTTGAAATATGACTGCAATTCAATTAAACTTGGACCGGCATTGAGGCCGAAATATCCGCAAAACAAAAACAAAAGAGGTTGCTTGAGGGAACCTCATCAATCCATACCAAACCGGCGAATGAGGAAGCCCTCCTAGCAAGCAAATCCGCCACATAGTTGCCATAACAGCGCATAAACGAAAGAGTCATTACATCAAATGAACGACAAAGAAATACTAAAATCACACAGTATTTTTTTCAAAAAACTTGTGCAATTCATTCAAATTTAATTTATTTAATATGAGATTCATAAACAGAGATCATGACCGATCGAAATAAGGGTAAAAAACCCTTGAACTCATTCATATCTTTCCGTTTTATTTATTTTTTGATTTATTTTTTTGTTCACTTAAATATTTTTATTTGATAAAAAATTAAGAAGTAAATTAATATTGAAATTAGAAAGAAAACTAAAACTGTAATAAAAATTTAAAATAAGTTGAGACCAGATTAAAATGAAGATGGATAAAATTTGCTCTCATCATTGACATGGACATGGGGGTTGAGATCCTCTCCAGTGGATTTATCTCATGTTTTCTCCAGTGGACATTTGTGACGGTTTCTTAGCTACCACAAATTCTGTCAATTTTGTTTGCAGCATTTTATGACAACTGACAACATTTTTTGGCGGTTCAATGTCCACTGGAGAAAATATGAGAGAAATTCATTGGAGAGGATATGAACCCTGGACATGGACATAAGCACATTTTCATACTTCTTTATTTTTGACATCCGACTTGAGCATCTAAGGGTGAAACACAAATTTCACTATAAGAATTTCATGTTTTCACTCTCAAGTATGATTCCCCAAAGTTCAGCATGGAGAACAAAAAAGGCCCAAATAAACATAGAAACAATCTATAAATACGCTCTGATGATTTCTTACAATCGTAATAGCCTTCTTAGCTCAGTGGTAGAGCGCGTGGCTTTTAACCACGTGGTCGTGGGTTCGATCCCCACAGACGGCGTTGTTTTTATTTTATTTTTTCACTTTTACGGCGGTGTCTTTATGTCACAAACAAAGGGTAACATAACACAACGTGACCAAATGAACACGCTACTGTTTTCACTTTTCCAACATTAGCCAGACAGACAACAACAACAACAACGATCGAAACTCACATCCACGACGACTTGTTACAGATCTCCATGTCTTTTTTTTTTTGCTTCAATTTTCAATGCCCTCACCTCACCTCACTGATCATCAATGCCATGATATGATTCTCAATTGACATTGCTTCTTCATCTTCCTTTTCGATTTGGACTTCTCTGTTCACCCACATTTCCCATCTCTGCTCATGGACAACACTGTTCTGTACCTCCTTCTCCTCTTCTACTCTCTCTTTGCAACCGTGTTCTGCTCCATTGACAATTTTCACCAATCGTAAGTGTTTCTTTTCTTCCTTTTCTCACTTTAATCAAGTACCAATGTCGGTGTAATGTGTTTGTTTCTGAGATCTGATAACTGTTAGCTTTTGAAACTTTGATTTTTTGGCTTCACGCTTGTAAAAGTGTAAACTTTTCACGTTTTGGATCCTGCCCATGAATTTCATTTCCTGCTTTTGTCATTGGGTGGTGTGTGAGATTCACACTTTCACCCCATTTGCATATCTTTATATGGTTTGGATTGTTCATTTTTCAATAGGCAAAGGGAATGGGTTTGTATGTTGATGATAAACAAGTTCCAAACCAAGCTGTGAGCTAGTTTTACATTCAGAAGAAGGATGGTTATGGATTGTTGCCCCTTTCTTTTGATGCTTATATAAGTTCTTCAGTAACTAAAGTTGGACCCAATTTGAACCTAATGGGTTAATTGCTAAGGAATCAATTGTAAATGTGTGGTTTGTGGGATTGGGGATGAATGTAGCTACTGTTGTATTGCTGTCATCATGTGAACATTATTCCATGGAGTAAAGATTGCTTCATGTGATTCACACATTGTTTTACTTTCTATTCTTGCTGCAATTGTTGATTATACAGTTTAAGCTATTAATACATTCGACTCTTAAATTTTTGGATGTGTCCTTGCAAATCATTATTTTTATGTCATTGGGAAAATGGGAAGTGCATCTTTGTAGTAAGAATGCAGAAGATTTTGTGACGTTTTCATATACAAGAAAGGTTTGCTCACACATTATGGGCTTAGTTCAGAACTAAACATGATGGAAAAATCATCTGAACAATTCACCCTTCAGAATGTTAGCAAAAAACCTATGGCCAAAGCAACAAAAGAACATTCAATTGAATACTTTATCTCTGGCGGTGGTATGTAGGTGTGGTGTGGAATTGTCTTTAAATTAGCTAGTGCAAGAAAGAACTTATGGAATGTATTTTTTGTCGGTATGGTGTAGCCTATGCAGCCAATTCAATATTTTGGGACTGAGACTCTTTGCTTGTTACCATTATTGTACGACTAAGTTTGTTCTGGTTGTCATGAAGTGCATTTTATATTTGCACTTTCAAGCTGTGGTAAGCTATGCTAATTCTCTTGTCCCACTTTTGTCTGAACAGCTTTCCCATTGTGGAACCTGATCCTGGTCATACAAAACTTCGTCTTTCAAGAGAAGGCTTGGAAGCTATTGAGAAAATAACAAACCCCATCGCATCTGTTGCAGTAAGTTTGACAGAAACTCTGGATCATCCACTGTTTGTGTTTTTTGATTAACATATTATTTAACCGGGGGGGGGGGGGCACTTCATGGTGTTTTAATGGATTGGTTTCAAGACGTAGTGAATAGTGATAAGCTAATATTAGGTTTCACATGGATAACTCATCTTTCCCTGAGAATGTTACTCATTGATGTTGTATGAGCAGTTGCTGTTATTTATTCTTATACACTTCGTAGATGACGGTTGGCAGTTCACTCAAAATAAAACATGAATTTAAAAGTAAACCTTGTAGCACAGGTCGCAATGTTTGACGACATATATTCTATAAATTGGCTTTTGTAAATATTAGCATGTTGTTGAAAGTCAAAACATGAAACTCTCAATATTTCAGAAATTCAAAAGTATTGTTTTCTTCCACTAAAGGTGAGACAGAAAAACGTCTTAAGAGTGAGGAATTACAATTTATGGAAGTGCCAAAGTGTAGCTAAATAACTACCAAAGTTGATGATCCTCTTCTTTCCCACTGAGTTGCAACTTGCATCAAGATTTTTTCTTTCTCAAGTAGCCTCACTTTGCATTTTTTCTTTTCAATAATTTGAGTAATTGAGATGTTGGAGATAAGTCTTTGTCTTACTCTTATCATGTGAATATAAGTACTTTGCCATTTATTTTATGCTTTGTAATGGATAACTTTTACTATAATTGATAAGTCTTGCATATATAGTGTTGCATATTTATTTGATAACTTTGTTCAGTGGTTCATAAATCCTACCATTTCTGGGTTCTACTTTATCACTTTTCGACTGTCTTTATCAGGTGATTCTTACTGATGTTTTTATCAGGTAATTGGACCATACCGCTCAGGAAAATCATTTTTGCTTAATCAGCTTCTCTCTCTTTCTTGTTATGAAGGTGCGTCTTTTACATCTACTAGAATTTTAACCTCATCATCTACATTATTAGGAAAATTTTGCAGTCATCATTTGACTACTTTTAAGGATTTTATGTACACTAATGTGTTTGTTTTGTTAGGGTTCGGTGTGGGGCACATGCGTGACACCAAGACAAAAGGTGTGTGGAGATTGGGATTTTCTCATTGTTTTGCTTAGTTGGAGTTACATATCATTTTTTAAAACATGTCTTTATTCTTGTTTGGTGATGTCATACAGGGATATGGATTTGGGGAACACCTATAGAGTTGGATATTGATGGAGTAAAAACATCTGTCTTTTACCTAGATACCGAAGGATTTGAAAGCATAGGAAAGTCAAATGTATATGATGATAGGTAATTGCTGACTCATTGTATATTGGGGTTTATTTTTTATTTTATTTTTTGAAAATATGTTTATGTTGGTAATCACTTGCCATTCCTCGTTTGACATTTTCTTGTGTTTTCCTGTTACAGGATATTTGCACTGGCAACTGTTATGAGTTCTGTGCTTATCTATAATCTTCCTGAGACGGTTAGTCATCATAACCCCCTTGAAAAGTGCTGCCCTTGTTTGTTGTTGTAATGGTGGATTGACAAATGAAAAAAGTCCTTTTTGAGTGTTAACGAACATAACTTCATGCATCAGTGATGAGTATGGCATTGGATCCCCAGGCTTAATGTCATACACTATGTGATGAAAGTGCAAGTCTAGAGTGAGCTCAAATACTTTGCTGTGTCTAATTATAAAATATTTAGTGTGAGTGCATCCTAGTTTGTTTATTTAATTTGTTTAATAATAACATTATGAGTAGCTAAATTTCTTATTTTAATAAAAATCAGTAAGCTATAGTATAATTGTATATAAAAAATGAATGGAAAAAAATAAGAAATTTGGGAGGCCTAACTCAACCCAAAAGCTATCTCAATAGTTGAGGTTTCATGTTTGCTGGGGTCAACTTTCAATAAACATTTAGTAGCTGAATAATCTAGAAGGCCACAATCAGTAAATGTCCTGTTTTAATTATGCTAAAATGTTTTTATCTTCGTGTTTTAAGATACGAGAAGCTGACATCTCTCGACTCTCTTTTGCGGTTGAGCTGGCTGAAGAATTTTATGGGAGGTTTGTGTGTGTGCGCTTGTGTATTATTTTTAATATTGCTTGGTAAATGATAAAACAATATTTGGGTTACTAACTTGTTTTTTTTATTTGCATATTCAATGCATTATAATTTGCAACTCGAATGTGTTGGAACAGAGTCAAGGTAGGTCAAAGGCCTTAGTACTGTCCTCATTTATCTAATTACTCTTTTTGCATGAAGTTTTTCATTGTTAATTTCGTTTTTGTTTGAATTTTTTATTTTTGAAGGGTCAAGATGTTGCATTTGAACCTGCTAAGCTCTTATGGCTTATCCAACGTGATTTTTTGCGTAAGTTTAATCCCTTTCCTTGATTGTGTTCTGATCAATAAGATATCTGCCACCTTTTCAATCCCCTTTGTTCTCTTTTTTTGGGCCACTAACAGACAATGCAAATAAAATTATTTTGGTCACTGCTGAATTCTAGGCAATATATCTCTGCTGCTGCCCTTCTCTATCATGTGTACTCCATTGGGTACTAATATTTTCCTTAATTGCTTGCAGAAGGAAAATCAGTGCAAGAAATGGTGGATGAAGCTCTTCGAAGAGTCCCCAATTCTCATGGTTAGTATATTTGCTTGCAGCTTAACTTTATGTGCAGTCTGATTTTCCATAATTTCTAAAGCAAATTTTCTGATGATAGGCTATTTGTTTATTATTGATTTGCAGGGGACAAAAATATTGATATGGTATTTTCTTTTGTGGATTTCAATTTGCAATTATCAGTAAAAATATCACCAGTCTGGAACTGAATGTTAGTTTACTTCATCAGGTCAATCAGATCCGGGACTCATTGGCTATTATGGGTGACAACAGTACTGCCTTTAGCTTACCACAAGTATGTGTCCTCATGTTTTCTTTTATATCTTTGCCATTCCTTACCATGGAATTCTTAGTCCCTTGCATGAGATTCTTTAATCCTTGATATTTGATGGACCATTTCCATCAGGACAGATTTCCTTTGTCTTATATTGAATGACAAAAGTTGACCTTTCCAGCTACATGGTAGAGCTTAGAAATCCCCATCCTATTTGTGCCTGCACTTGCCTTGTATTAGTTATCTGTTAGGAATCGATTTCCTAACAATGGTCTCAAACACAGAATAGAGGTAAATGAACTGAAACTGAAATGATTGCTTATTGAATTATACTTGGTAAATTACAGAGAAGGGGAATGGTTCCCTAAATCTGACAAGAGCTCAGCTCCTAATAGGAAGCTTATTGCTTCCTATCCATTTCCTTACACAGCTATGAAAATAAGATACCCCTCGACCCTCCTCTAACTACCTTCTTATAGTAAAGTCCTATTACAATCATTGGCTCTCTCTCTTCCTGAAAGTTAGGGAATTAGTTATCCACCTGGAGATTCCCTTTTCCCCTTCTAGAATAAACCTTCCACTCTTTGGGCCCTACGCCATCTTGCACCAAAGGCCCTGCACGACTAGCTGCTCTAACATTATCGCTATGAGAAATAATCCATCACAGATTGCAACTCTTTGCATTTTCACACAAGTTAGTTTTGGGTGATAAGAAGTCTAATTTTCTTCTAAATTATGTTGCTTCTTGTCCAGCGCAGTACTTCTTAGTTCTAAAATGTCATTGATAAATATTAATAACTGGTAAAAGCGCTGTATGCATGGTTATTTGAAAGCCATGTTGAATAGAATTGAAAGAGCTTTTACTCTTCTTATTGTGAAGAACGTGACCTCAGTCTTGAAAGTAATATTTCTGATGCATGAATTCAAGTGTAATTTCAAATAATAGCTAGCAAAGTATCAATGTGTTTATTTATAAGTTATAACCAGAGTATTTATAAGTTATAACCAAAGTCCACCTACCTGTCTGATGGATGCATTTCTATATTTATATTTCAAAGTAGAGATTATTGCTTTATTAAACTGCAGTCTTTAATTAAATGTTACTTGATCTGGCTCACGTGGTTGAGACATTTGGTTGCAACTTGCAAGTCCTTGGCAGGGGGTTCAGCATCCCCTGAAACATATTTTTTCCCATTCCCTCTTTTCGAGCCTTGTAATGAGGATCCCTTAGGCACCACTGTAGTAATGGGGTCTCTCTTAAAATGTCTAGTACAAATAGAAAATGTATTTTTTTTTACTAAAACCAGACTGCATTTGTTGGCTAACTGATTGTTGCTATTGGACTTTAAACAGCCACATCTTCAGCGAACAAAGCTTTGTGACATGAAGGATTCAGAACTTGACCCATCATATGTGAAGAAACGGGATAAATTAAAAGAGCTTGTTGCTAGCTTAATCCGTCCAAAGATTGTTCAGGGAAAATCTCTAAATGGAAAGGAGTTTGTTTCCTTCCTGGAGCAGGTACTTGGTTTTGCATGTTTAGGGTTGAGGGTTTTACATCTTCTCTTTGAAGGAATGAATAAAAGTAATCTTAGTTTAATGTGAAATAAGCCTTCTAACTTAATTTTCAAGTCCATGGTATCTGTTGTTTCTCTAAATAATGTTATATGAGTGACCTCAATGGAAGATTCTGTGTGACTCAAAGTCATTGTAGAGTAGAGTAGAATTAGGATAAGCAAATCAATCAAGTAGCAGAAAATATAGCTTGTTTGTTTTGCTTTCTTTCTATGGCAAATAAAAATCAAGGTTTTAGTAACTATCTAGATATATGTCTTCAAATTTTGACTTTTAGTTGTTTAACTTGCACCTATAAGTTGTTCTAAGTCTCTGTTTCAATGCACTTCCTGCTCTAGCTCATAAAAATGGAGTTTTTTTTTTGTGGGGGTGGGGGATCTTACTTTATGCATTCACTTCTGATGTTTTCGCTCGTAAGTAATATATTTTCTACATCAATTTTAGCTCTCTATCATCTCAAATATTTTCAGACTAAGGATAATAATTGCACAACTAATAAGATCATGCTTTCAGAATTGTGAGTTTATCCTCTATATCTCCATTAAACCACTTTAATATGTTTTTTCGAACTTAGATACTTGAAGCCTTGAACAAAGGAGAGATTCCATCGACGGGCTCTCTTGTGGAGATTTTCAATAAGAATATTCTTGAGAGATGTCTTAAGTTATACAGTGAAAGAATGGCAACCGTGGATCTACCTCTTTCAGAGGAATCTCTACAAGAGTCCCATGATAGGTCTAGAGGTGAAGCCATGGAAATGTTTGATCAGCAACATTTTGGCCGTCACCATGCTAAGAAATCAATCATGCAGCTGGAAGAAGAAATAAATAAGGTATTGCTTGAATGTTTGTAATATAATGGAAGCTTGCAAAATAAAATTGGCTCACTGGCAATTTAATTAGCAGCTAAAATGTTGATGGAGAAATTTTGTAGAATGATATTCTCTTATCAAATATGTCCTTATGGTTTGAATTCTAAACTATTCTGGTTCTTAGCAAAAATAAATGAGTAGGTTAAATAGCAAAAATCTTTTGGTTGTTAGTGTCTTACTGTAGGGGACACGTTGAGTCTGTCAGCACGAGTGAGAAGCATGACTTATGAAGGACTATGGGTCCTCTGTCCTCAAAGCTTCAAAACGTCAATGAGTTGGCAACTAGCTTTTGTTAATTATGTTAAAAGTTATGTCTAGATTAAGCTGCTTAGCTGGTTAATATCCTTTTACTACATTCAACATAAAAGAGCAGCCTTTGATTTGATGATGTATGGTTCTTTGCTGTATACTCAATTTCGGTCTTCTAATTTGAGTATGATGATTCAAGCTTATCTGTACTATGGAAATTTGATATTTACAAATGAAAATTATGCAGGTATATAAGAATGCCCTTTTCCAAAATGAATATAAATCTTCAAAGCTTTGTGAGGCACTGTACACCAGATGTGAGGACATGATGGATCAGCTTCAAGTTCTAAGGCTTCCTTCCATGTCAAAATTTAATGCAGGTCTCATGAAATGCAATAGTAGTTTTGAGCATGAGTGTGTTGGACCTTCGAAAACAAATTACGAGAAGCGGATGTTAAAGGTCTGGCATGATAATAGTGTTTTCTCAATTTTTTATTCTGATACTTGTGGGGCATGCTTTATGTTATTCCTTTTTCATGCTTGTATTTCGCTTGAACATTGGAATCCTGGGCCTTAGTTTAGTACACAGAAGTGATTCTTTTCCCTATTTTATCTGTCTAACTCTGCACTATCCTTAATGGAAAAGTAACTGTATTCGATATGCGTACTGAGTTGACCTTTTTATCGGTACATTGAAGACTCGTTTGTCATAAAATATGGAATTGTTTGTACTCGTCTGTCACGTGAAAATGTGACAGTATTTGATATACTAAATTGACCTTTTAATTAGGTATTAGTATATAGTACATAGCAGACTGATTTGTCATAAAATGTGGAACTGCTCCTATTTTCTATGAAGCAAATAAATTATTCTAGTTAATTTTTCCTGATTTGCTAGTGATGCTTGACATACCTTGATGTAACAAATGAATATGCAGATGCTGGAGAAGTCTAAGTCTCTATTTATAAAGGAGTACAACCACAGGCTTTTCAATTGGTTGGTGGCCTTCTCCCTGGTCATGGTAGTGATTGGCCGTTTTATTTTGAAGTTCATTTTGATTGAAATTGGAGCATGGGTACTTTTTATATTTCTGGAGACCTACACGCGGTTGTTTTGGTCAGCAGAGTCACTTTACTATAACCCAGTTTGGCATTTTATAGTTGGAACTTGGGAGACTCTTGTTTACAGCCCAATCCTGGATCTTGACAGGTAATTCAACCACTTTCCTTCCACGCTTCCAACCAAATTCATATATCTGATATAAGTTAAAAACTTTTTATGGGTTGCTTTTAAGATCCATATTACTATATGCTAGATAATTCAAGTGGTGTACTCACTCTTATTTCCATTGATGTTGTGTTTGTGTTTGTGTTTTCCTTCATCTAATACACATCAACATCATAACTTACTGAAAACATTAATTGCCAAAGTAGAACCAAAGGGTTCCAAATTAGATCCAAGTGGTTCTCTACAACCTGGGAATGTTCTTCGTTTTCCTTTCTTTCTGTCAACACTCAAACGTTTAGTTTCTTATTTGTTTCTAGTTTAGATTTATATTTTCCCCTGTTTGTTCTTTCTCATTTAAAATTGCTGAATATTGTTATAAGGTTCCAAATTGACTAGAGATATGGTCAAAGTAATCCTTATGAAGAGTAAAGCAATCATCACTGCTCAGCTAACTTTTGGGGTAGAGAAGTACTTAGGTCCAATCAGGATATTAATATGCTCTCAGAGCCTATTTTAGATCTGTTATTGACCCACCAATAAATGGGTCATGCGCAGATGCAGGGACAGACCTAGGTAGTAGGTAGTTTGAGTTTCGCCCTTGCTTAGATATCCAGTCCTGCAATCTTCACGCTCCAGATGTCTAGCCTTGAGCGTGAGGGAGATGTGTGTTATAGTTCCCCATTAACTAGATATATGGTCAAAATAATCCTTATAAAAAGTAGAGCAATCTTCACCCCTGACTAGCTTTAGGGGTAGAGTTAGATCTAATCCGGATTTTAATACCTACAAACAACGTTAAACAATGCCAACTAGTCACTATCTTATTCAATTATGAAAATAATTTGATTTTATGGAAAAATGTTGTTGATATTTGCTATATGATTGTTTTGTTGATTGAAACAGATGGTCTATTCCCCTTGGTGTAATAGTTTCATTTTTCATACTTTATTGGCGGTGTTGTGGGAAAAGGAAACATGGATCTGGGTGGCTGTTACCTTTGTACAACAGCAATAAAAATGGTCCAAATCGGCCAAGAACAGATTAAAGTCTCAAAACCAATGATGATGATTCAGTTGCAGCCAGCCATGCTTTAAAAATGTGGGAGTGTTGCTCATCAATTACATTCCTTCTGGCGAGCTTATTCTTTTTTGTATGCGGAGCTCGTGTGCCCTTTCTTCTGTTGCAGAGAGTGTAAAAAGGTGATCAGAGGGTGATTGAATTGGATCTCTGCCACAGCTTATGTAACTTAGTGCATTCAAAAATGTTCTTTGCTGTCTTAATAACATTATTTTGCAAATGGTCTTAGAGTAAATTGGATTTAGATACATATGCTGTGCCACTATCATGTATCTACATGTAGACAGGTCAATATATAACAAAGAAAAGGAAATAGAGGTTGATTCTTTATTCTTTTGTCTTCACTTAGTATGTATGGAGAATGAGTATGACAGAGAATTACACGTGGACACCTACTATATCTTACTAGGATTTTCACATGGGTGGGTGGCTCGGTAAAAATATTTCAAAAATGCTTTATGACTTAATAAGGACTATTTTCAATCAAACAACATTTTTTTCATGGACTAAACACTAGGTTTTTTTCACAGGAACCATTTTAGATTACAGTATATAAATTCGGGATATAAACATTTTTAATCATTTTGTTTAATTTAAAACATAATCTATTGAAAATATTTTATAAATTTAAATGAAATATGATGGTGTAACATAAAAAAAAATGATGGTGTGCTCCTTGTGTCCCTAACTATAAGATCCTGTAAAGACATACTTAGTGTTTGTTGACATACTTAGAGATTCTAGAAATATTTATTATATTTTTTCAAGAATATCCTTGTGTACTTTTATTATTTACATACTTCTCATTACTCAATACCCTATTCATTTCAAAATAATTGTTTAGTAAGAGAAAAAAAATACACAAAATGCAATTAATTTTGTTTACTTTTAAAATGTATTTTTATTTTTATATTTTACCTTTTAAAATGTATTTTTTTTTATCTCTTGTCATTTATTATTCTCATAAGGCATTATTTGACAAAATATCAATTAACATTTTATTGAGATTGTAAGTTTCTTGAGATTGTAAGTGACAAATATATAGAAATAATTGTTTTCCTATCTAAATGGACAATTATTTTAAAACGGAAGAAGTACATTAATTAAAGGTAAATGTAAAAAAAAAAATATAAACTTTCTTTTTATGCTTCAAAAAATAATAAAAAAAAATATAGAAATTGTTGCTTTGTTTGGATGCAGAGGTGAAAGTAAGAGGAAAGAATATAAGTGGAAGGAATATAAAAAGAAGGAATATAAAGGGAAAATGAACTGATTTTGAAGTTGTTTGGATTGAGAGAAAAAGAAGGGATAATAAGTGGAAAAGTGAGAGTGGTCAAAATGAGTGTGATGCATTATTACTATGTTATCCCTCATATACATTTCTACAAATAGTTCATATATCATTTTTTTAACTATATATTAAAATCTAACGTCATTTCTAAAATGATTTTAAGATATAATTTGAAATAGACTTTTTTCATTTTTTATACCATTGTAACCTGAGACATAAAAAGAAAAATAATATATGTACGTGAAGTGCATTTTGTTTATTATTAAAGTTAAACAGTGTAAGGGTGATTAAGTCTTTTACTATTAAAGCCTCTCTTTGTCTCATTTTCTTGGCAATGATGCGAGGAAAACTGCACCTCTACTGTTCACGTACAGAAATTCCTACATTTTCCTTTTCGATGTGTGCCAAACAACTATGTATTTAGTTTTCCAGCCTCTTTCCATTCTTAGTTTTCCTTTCAGTGCAAGTTCCACCGAAACAAACAGACGCTACAAATCTGCCAAATAGCCTTTCACGCGAAGAATCTCTAGCTCATGTTGGGGAACACCTAAAAGAAAGGGATCCGAGATAGTCGCACAACTTTCGATTGTAACTAACAAATCATTCGCGACATTGCAATATTTGAAGGCTAATACTTCAACTTCTCCCTCGCAAAAGATTGAAGTCATTGAGGAGCATAAGGAATCTCAAGCTCTCATGGGTCGTAAAGGGAAGAAGGTAACTTTGCGCAATTCACCTCACAAATAACATTCCTATACCTACAGTTCCAAACAAGAGAGACCTTCACGCAACACATTAGCCTTTGAAATGAATGGATTTCCGCCAACTTCAATCACTTGGAAGCCACATATCCACTTGCCATGTTCATCCCCGACAAGACCACCCCAACCCATGCACTTATAGCTCTCCATGTAGCTTCCATTCGTGTTTGGCTTTACAACACCACACAAAGGGGGAGACCATGTTTTCATCATGAAAGAACCATCGTGAAGCATGACAAGAGAAGATAACACCCGCATAAAATCATCATGTTCATGATAAATCTTCCGCCAAGTTTCCTCAAGCGACCAAAGAGTCCTTAAAAATCATATTGTTCCGTTATTTCCAAATGCCTCACAAACCCGCAATAAATTAAAGATTAACGGTATTGCGCATAAAGCAAGTAATCTAGGCAGCTACATCCGAAAGCTGGAAATTGGGCTACCGAGTCTGAGTCGAACTCATAAATTAAAATTAATATGTACTTTCTTAATAAGCGTAATTATCTTGTATATATGTAATAGACAACAAAAGACAACTTTACGTGACACATCAAATTTGATATCTGAAGGATTAAAGTGAAGTGGAAAGAAGAAGTGAAACCCCTAACAATGGACACTCACGGCGGTGGGCCCCTCCGTTCTCGGAGTTCACAGTCCCCTTCTCCGTCGCACTCCGCCTCCGCCTCCGCCACCTCATCAATCCACAAGCGCAAGCTCGTCTCTGAGGACCACGTGCCTCCCTTCCCCCCTTCCTCCTTCTCCGCCGACACCCGCGACGGCGCCCTCACCTCCAACGACGACCTTGAGAGCATCTCTGCCCGCGGCGCCGACTCCGACTCCGACGAAGACTCCGAAGACGCCGTCGTCGACGACGAGGAGGATGACTACGACAACGAATCCTCCATGCGCACATTCACCGCATCCAGGCTCAACAACAAACCCACCGCTCCCCGCAACTCCAAGCTCAAGTCCGATAACCACTCCGCCTCTGTCAAAATTGAGAACACCGACGCCGCCAAGGACGCCGGAACCGCCGTTAACGGTGCTTCAGGCGCTGGTGGATCCGTTGCCGGCATTGTGGTAAAGGAGGACGCAACTAAGATATTCACTGATAATTTGCAGACTAGTGGGGCTTACAGCGCCAGGGAAGAGAGTCTTAAGAAAGAGGTAAAGCTTCTCTGTTTCCATCTTCATTAGTTCCATGGAAATGATGAATTATCATTTGAAAACTGTGTTTGAGAATTGTTTTACCACTCAAAGATAAGGTAGTTAGGTAATAGAATGCTGGAATTTAATGCTAGTGTCACTACAATGTTGATTCAAAGTATTATATGATAGTGTTGTCACACTTTGAATTCAAAGTAATTTGAATATGTAAATTGTTTCAAACTGTTTTGAGGTGATGGTTCATGGTTGTGACTGTATAGTTATTGATTTTTTTCAGGAGGAAGCAGGAAAGCTCAAATTTGTATGCCTTTCGAATGATGGTGTTGATGAGCATATGATTTGGTATCTATTTCTCCTTTCTCTTCATCATTCCTGCCTGCACTACTCATCCTGCATATAAGCACGGGCGGGCCGAAAAATTAACTAGTGAGGGGGACATTTTGTTAGAGTAACTAGTTTAACGTATCTTATAGCGATTTAAAGATGTAGTTGACATTGAATTTGTTCTCTTTTTATAGAAGAGATCAACTTGGTTACTAAATGGCAATTAATATCATCATTTTAGCCTATTGAAAGATCAATTTAGTGGGCTTGAATGATCACTTTGATGGTCTTCATTTGATATTGAAGGGCCATTTTGGTGCTAACAGAAGAGGACTAATGTGATGTCGATTATATATTTTAAGGTTCAAAATTATGTTTCTCTAAAAGTCAGCAAAATAAAATTTGTGGTTTATACAATAAACGTTTCATACATTTATCTAAGCTGAGCAGATTACTTAATTTGTCTGTCTATTCCAGTATGCCTTTGTATTTATTTGTTTTTATTGAGACGGTAGACCTAAGAACCGGTAACATACATTCCTTATTAACCTAATGACTACTTTTATGTCCCAAATATAATAGGCGGCCAAATGCAAATTAGTGCAAGAGTATGCTTTTTACGTGAACACCTGCTTTTTACGTGAACACCTATTAGGCCAGGGAACCTGCGGCCCTTTTTGCATCTGACCCTGAATATAAGTTATGCTTTATCCATAGGAACTGCCTGAATGAGATTCAGTCAGCAGTTTTTTTTTTGGTAAAAAACTCTGCAATTTATATAATTAGCAAAACAAATCATTAATGATAATGTATTGATGTGTTCCTTTCTTCCCTTTGTTATTTGTTCCTTAGGTTGATAGGATTGAAGAATATATTTGCTAGACAACTCCCCAATATGCCGAAGGAGTACATTGTCCGACTTGTTATGGATAGGTAATGTCAACAATCCTTTTAAATACCTGTTGTACATTTTTTACTGGCATGGTGCTTAAATCAGTCTGTGTTTGTTTGGGATTTGGTTAAAAATTAATCCTCCATCCAAAAGAAAAAAACTTCAAGGTTATATTGGAGAATTATTTTGGACTGCCCAATACAAACCAAAACAAGCATTTCTTAAAATATTTGTTCTTTGAATATAGATTTGAGTCTTGACTCACTCGATTCTAGCTTGGAATGTAAAGTTTTCTACATTTGGATTTAGTGGCATCCTCCCTCCTCTCCCCCCCCCCTAATATAGTTATGACCCTGAAATTTACAGTTAGAAATGTGAAAATATAGAGTCATTTATTTATGCAGTGGGGCGCACTGTTTTTTTTCTTTCTAGTTTTTGTAATCTCTCAGAAGGTTTTGCAGCTATATATGATCTCTCTACTTCCTTTGCAACCAAACAATGAGAAACTGATCATAAGAATGACAAATATGTTGGTTGCGTTATTTTTAGTCTATGGATTTGTAATTGTAAATAATTATGTTATTTAGGATATCGTTATCTTTTTATTTGTAAGAATTTATCTTTAATAAGATATCTAGACTTTAGTATAAGAGTAAGAATATATATTTTCTTATGATTATATATCTAATTAGGATTTATGTAGAATTTTTATTATCCTTGGATTGTATATACCCTTTAGGTTGGCATGATTGTGGTTGATAATATTATTGACTTTCTCTTCTTCAAAGAGTATCTGTAACTTTGGAAGAGCATTCTAGGTTTATGAAGGTAGTAGTGCCCTATCAAACGGAGGTCTCTTGGTTTGTTTATCCTGGAGTACCTTGCCAAGAGGAGCGCTCACTATCATCCATCTTATTTCACTATCATCTCTCGTTCTTTTATTTAAGATTTAAGTTTGATTTGTAAGAAGGTATCTGTTGTTTGATATATTTAGATGTTTCTTTTACAAAATTTAGTTTGCAGACATGGCCACACGGTCAGTTCATAGTTGTGAACTAGTGAATTCATCAAAACGAACTGTGTCCTATATTTTCCTTTTTTGTAAACTAGTTCTTCCAAACATGTTTTCCCCTACTATCCATGAGTTTTCTCATGTCTTGTCTTTATGATCACGAATCCTTCGTATGTTAAATTTGCAGGAGCCATAAGTCTGTAATGGTCATTCGGCGTCATGTTGTTGGAGGCATTACTTATCGTCCATATGTGAGGTAATAATTTTTCTCCATATTTTTTTCCTCTTCAGGTTCTAGCAGTCTCTCTCATAAATTTTCTGTGTTTCCGTCTTTGAATTGTTACTGATTTACTGCTCCTGTATAAATATCTGAGTACTGAAGGGTTATGTTATGATAGTTATCATCTCAGATTAGCTCATTAAGAAGGTGAACTGTTGTTTGTCTGTTTTATGTTGTTATATTGTCTCGTACAAATTTGCAGTTTGGTTGCAAATGATAAAAATGCTTCTTAGCATTTATATAAGTGAGTGATCTGCGATTCAGTCGGACAGATATTTTTATTGAAATGTTCAATTGGTACATGTATTGTTTTCCTTGTTTTCTCCATTATTTTTGTCTCTTGCCTACGGATATTTGATACCTTAAAAGAAGAAAGCTTTACCTTTTAGTTTAATATATTGATTTATGTATTGATACTGCTTTACACTATGATTGATAGCCAGAGGTTTGGCGAGATAGCCTTCTGTGCAATTACAGCTGATGAGCAAGTAAAAGGTTATGGTACCAGATTGATGAATCACTTAAAACAGTTTGCACGTGAAGAAGATGGGCTGACACATTTTCTCACATATGCTGACAATAATGCTGTTGGATATTTTATCAAACAGGTTTGTTATCCATATATAAGATCCTTATCATCTGGGTTACTATTGCTTCTTTTGTGTGATAAGCCACTGCCCAGTAGTGAGAGAACTATGTTGCGTTATGAAAACAGATTTATTGGTTTCGAGATTAAGTTTTCAAATGTTTTTTTAGAAAAACATTGCAATTTTCTAACTTATTACAAATAATACATTTTTTTATTTTTCAAACAACTTCCCTATATGTTACTCTTGTCACATGGATTGCACCAGTTCATGTGGCAAGAAAAACTAAAAGTGGCATGCATATTTTTAACATGTGCTGAGAGCTATATGGATTGTGCCACCTGTGTACTGGCATATCCCACTTGGGTTGTGCCAATAGGGATGGTGCACCCATGTATATTACAAAGAAAAGGTTGATGAGGCTAAGGAGCAGTATTCTGGGATATAAAAAAATGTATTACTTTGGTATTGATGTTAGAAAAATTTCTAATCTGGGTTTGAAAAACCCATTTTCTGCCTGACAAGGGAGGTTGTTTTGATAATGTTTAGATTAATGCAAATCTTGCAATGATGTTTGATTCTGTTTACAGGGATTTACAAAAGAGATTCACTTGGAGAAAGAGCGATGGCAAGGGTATGGCTATACTCAATCTTCTTGTCTAAAGTCTATGAGTAGCACTTCACCCTCGGTCATTCATTTTAAGATTTTATTTTGATGCTGAGTTTATCAAGAGAGCTGAAAATTTTGTACTCTGATTTTGTTATATTTATATTTGATTGTTAGGGCTGTGAAGTTGTAAAGTACCATATGCTGGGATTCTTGGATTTTTACCCCATAGAATAATAGTTTCATGATGCACTATTTATTTATGTTATTGTATTCTTGTATACTACCTATAGTTAATTCGGTAATTGTAATTTCAGTTATATAAAGGACTATGATGGAGGAATTCTCATGGAATGCAAGATTGATCAAAAGCTCCCTTACACTGATTTGTCCACCATGATCCGTCGTCAAAGGCAGGTAAGATAGTTTCTATTTGCTAATTTTTTTAGTTTTACTTTGGCTTATTTCAGATACTCTTAAATTAGTGCATGATAGGATACACTGATGAACTTTCTTAATAAAAGTTTTAATATATTGCTCAATAAATAATTAAATATAAATTAGCCTTAACCTAATTCACTTAAATTGGGTTTTTAACAACAGTAACAATAATCAAGCCTTTGCCACTATGTGTTCTTAAATAGGGTGTTTCTTTCCAGTAAAACAGGTCTCCTTTTTCTGTTTGCTACAAGTTTTCTTTCAGCCACATATGCAAACATATTGCAAAGGGTGTGTAAGGGGTTGTAAAAACTTTGCAGCTGGGAACCATGATAAAATGTGACCTTGGCAAGATAAATACTTATTAACTCCCATGCAGCTGTTGGAATAAAATTACTCTAGAACTAGGAATTTATCTGTCACACTTGATATGCAATACTTTCTGTCCATCATGATTGTGTAGAACTGAATTTCATTATATAGTTAGTTTATGTTGCTAAAGTCCTATTTCTTTTGCATATAAAGGGTTTTTCACCCCAAAAGTTATGGTAGTAAAGTTTTACATCTCATTAAATTTTGGAGAGCAAATCATCAAATAGAAATTTATCAGCAAGTTAGACTGGAAATTTTGCGAAAATTAAGGCATGATAAGTAGGTTTCACCTTGTCCAGGCTTGGCCAAGAGACTAGGTAAGGTTAACGCTAACGCAAAAGCTCAACACAACCCATACAAGAAAAATAAAAGACCTTTTTGGGTTATATTTTCAGTCATTTATATATTTTTGAATAAATTAACTATGTTTATATCTGATGAGTTGCTTCTGGTTACCTTATAGCTTATATATCTTTAACTTGCCATTCATTAATAACATATTTTCCCATTTCATGATGTGATTATTCATTATTGGTTATAACTGTAGGCAATTGATGAAAAGATCAGAGAACTATCCAACTGTCACATTGTTTATGCTGGAATTGATTTTCAGAAGGTACAAGGCATTCTCGATTTTTCTTGTTTCTCATTCCTGTACAGCATTTGTTTTCCTGTATCAAGTTATTTTTGTTAAATTTGGTTTTAATTATCAACTCAATTTATACTGCATTCGTCATATTTGCACAATTCAACTGCACTTCTAAGATGCCATATATCATATATGTACGTTCCTTCGCAATATGAAAGGCTAGGGAGAGAATCATCACTCTTTTGGCCAAAGTTACATTCTACTTCATGTTCATATATTGGTAAAATTAGAAAGCGGATGGATATTAATTTTTTCCTCTCCTGATCAAACACCATATGCAGAAAGAAGCGGGCGTTCCTAAAAAAATTATTGATGATATCCCTGGCTTGAGTAAGTAACTAATTCTCCATCTCAGTTTAACAACTTATCAATGTTTTCTGCGCCTGTGGGAAAATTATGTATTACCTGTCTTCAAATATGGCTGTGTGTCAATTTTTTGGTCTTTTTTTTAGATTAGTTAACTTTTCCTTGTATATTGAGTTGTCTACCTCCCGTCTAAGACCTTAGAGTGTCTGTGACCTTTTTGCTATCTATTGTTAAGGACAACTTACTATTGTATACCGACCAGGGTTAAGTCTCTTTTCACATCTTCCACTTTCCATTCTATTACCCTCATTAGAATCTTCTAAACTAGGGTTAAGTCTCTTTTACTATCTGTGCCCCCTCCTTACCTCCCATCCAATTCGTAGCATAAGAGGTTTGTGCATAAACTGCATTGTTGGAGAAAATTGACCTGTAAATCCGTAATGTCTTTATGACTGAGATGATTTACTTTTGAATTTTCTGGTAATTTCCTGATTAATGTTTATAATGAATGGTGGAATGCAATAACAGGAGAGGCTGGATGGACTCCTGATCAGTGGGGTCATTCACGATTCAGAAGTTTAAGTGGCTGTACTGACAATGCTACAAATCAAAAACATTTGACTGCATTTATGCGTTCACTTCTAAAGGCAAGTTACTCAGATTTTCTTCACCTTGACATTAATTTTCATTCAATCAAACATTTTCCAGTATAATGATTGAAATTGCAAAGGGATTGATAATTAGATCCTTATTCATAGAAAATCATATTAAAAATATGCTTGAAAAATAGAAGTTACGTGGTGGATAAATCAATTGTTTATAATCAGATATTTCTTTTGAACAGTCAATGCACGATCATGCTGATGCTTGGCCATTCAAGGAACCAGTTGATGGACGGGATGTTCCTGATTATTATGACATAATCAAAGATCCAATGGGTAAGAAGGATCCATTATCACATTTCGCATGCTTTCACTTGATGCACTTCCCACAATGTTTTTGAAACACACATACATACACTCATCTATACTAACAGCTTAAGTTACCTAGAAGGTTAATAACACAGCAAGCAACCATGAAAAGAAAGTCTATAACATATTTGTAATTTTGAGCGCAGATTTGAAGACAATGAGCAAGAGGGTGGAGTCAGAACAATATTATGTTACATTTGAGATGTTTGTTGCGGATGTCAGAAGAATGTTTGCGAATGCACGCACCTATAATTCTCCAGAAACCATTTATTACAAATGTGCTTCAAGGCATGGTGCTTCAACCTCATGTTCATTTTTATCCCTTACCTTTTGTTTTTTTTTTGGTCGATACCTAACCTTCTGTTTAATCCATATATAATTTTTGCAGGCTAGAAGCTCACTTCCAAAGCAAAGTGACAGCTGGCCTACAGTCTGGCCCCAAAATTCAGTAGGGGACACTTCAACAGACGCGTGCTCTGCTTGCTTCCTGTTGTCATTACCTGTGTATTTATAGTGTTTGGATACTAGTTGCAACGCTAATGAACTTCCATATCAATCTGTTAAACAAGTTTTGTTCATTTTTATCTTCGAGGGATTCCAGGGCTTATAGTGTCAATGAATATCCAAACATAGCCTTGTAATTGTGTCCCTTATAATTAATTCAACTATGTCTAGAGTATTAGAACCAAATTTCCTTATTCTATCTTGCTTAGCTTCTTAGCTTCATGATTGGGCTCCGTAGCGCATTCTATCCTCTTCGTATATAATCAATTTTGATGTGGTATATAAAGCTATGACCTCTACATATTATAGCAATCTATTTTTTTCGAGAACAAAAAGATTGAATTGATAAATGAAAATCATGATCATGTGAACAATTCTCTCATGTAGATTCGGTACAAGATATAACGAGAAAAGCAATCCAAGACCCTTGTACTATTTACATTTTATAGCAATCTATCACTTTCACCTCTACACTTTGTTATTGAAATGTTAATTTTTTTACATGGTATGAGAGAGTTGGAGTGGGGGTTGGGTTGGTAAGGTTTGAACCCTACACTTGAAGCTTGTATTTCGAACTTTTACCACTTGAGCTGAGCTGAAGGGAGCAATGTTAATTTATTGGGTGTACTTGCCGATGGATTTTTTTTTCAATTATTCATCATTCTCATATTAATTTGAGTCTTTATTTTATATACAAATTACCTTTCACATTTATGATACAACACTGAGTTTCAATTTTTTTTCTTCATGCCACTGATGTTTTAATTACAATATAATTCTTATGCAGTAAAATGAAAGAAATGATTATTAGGAGAAAATAACAAAAGTTGGGAATTTTGGTTTAGCAACTGGGTCTTGTTGACATTGGCTTATGGGACTATTTTATCTTTTTAAGTTTTGGAGCTCTTAGCAGTGGAGGCTTTTTATGGCCTTCTGGTTGGATTTAGAGTTTTTGCTGTTCTTTTCTTTGTTGGGAGTTGGTTGGTTTGGTTTCCTTTGAGTTATCACACTCTTTCTGCAGGATAATTTGATCTCTTTGAGCAGGGTTTTCTGTTTGTCTCTATCCTAATCAATATATGATTTTGCTTTTAAAAAAAATAACATTGACTTAAATGTAAATGATTTCAGCTTCATTCATATTTTTCATAAGCATAAGAACGGGTTTCAGGTATTTTGGCTATCCACATAAAAATACACATCATGGTATATATATAAGTGTATGTATCATGTATGAGTAATTCAATATTACATTGTCATACCCGCACATACCTCCCTCGAAACTGCAGCCTGCTACACCACTCTCAACCACTTCACTGTCGTCTGCGGCCATTAGCCATATGCAGACTCGTCTCGGAGCCATTGCCACTTACAATTAGTCTATCTGGCTATCTCCTCTGAAGTTTAGATTGTCATCACACGATTAAAGGTTTGATTCTATGAAGCGTACTAGCAGAGCTATGTGATGCTAATCATCTCTATCAAGAAAAAAATTAACAAAGTTGGAATATGCGAGCGGGACATGTGGACCATCTGATCCACCCTTTGTATTTCAAATTTCATTGATGTATTGTTTAGTATTTTTCCTGCTGTTTTACTTCCCGATTTTAGGGCAGCTGTCATGTTTGTTGGTGGTTTAGAGCATGTTAGCTCGAGTTGTAATGTGTATATGTGTTCCATAAGCTAAAGTGAAGAATGAACCTTGATGTTTTTCCTAAATTGGTCGGCATGTCTCTTTATTGGGCCGATGGACTTTGCTCGATACCTCTAGATGCTGGATAGGCCGCTCAGGGAGTACGATCCAGTTTTCATTCTAATTTAATCATAAATACATGTCCTTTTTTTTAAAAAAAAATTGTATCAAAAATATTTAAAATAATATCTTACTAACAATTTTAAATATAAATATTTTTTTAAATAAAAAATAAAAGTCTTATTGGATGTAATTGATCTATCTATCTATCTATTCAATCAAACATCTTGTTGTCAGAATCACAAGAACCAGCAAACCACCTCCCATCAAGTTGCTGCTCTCAGATTTCAACATTCTTCATTCGGTAAGCTTCATTCTACATTCGTTTCCATTCATGTGATGTTTGAATTTTGATTATGTAGATTCCGTGTCTTCGATGAACAAATCAGTAGCTGAAGCCAATGATTTGCGACAATTTTTATCCTTTTTATTGTTCATCTCGCGTTTGATTGTAAAGTTATCTCATAGGTTTTGTTTCAGATTCAGTATGGCACTATAACTAGAATGTAAATAAACCCAGATTTCAAAAAACCTTTTTTTTTAAATATGTTTTAGATTTTGTTCCATTATCATTTTGGTTTCGTCTTTGTAGATTCAATGTGTTTTTCTCATGATGTTGATGCATTTTGTTCATAACTCAATAGGTTATTTAGTTAAATATAAATATGTTCTGTTTGGTTGTTTGGAGAGATCACATTAAGTTGTGCAATTTGTCTCAATTAATTGCTTATTTCATTGACATTGAGGTTTCTAACAACATTCATATACTTGAGTTATTAAGTTTACTGCAAGTCCTTGTTAGTTAGAATTATGTGCGAAGAAATATGGAAGAGCCGGGGCAGAGAATTGAGAAAACATGAGAAGTCGTACTAAAACTGTGATTTGGATTCATGGAACTTCTGGCCCCAGCATGGAATGCTACTACCAGGTTTCAAACATAGATGTTAGATTTACTAATCTGTAGTATGCAAAGGAAGCCTACTGATCCGCAATCTGGTTGGGACAAATGCCATGGTCATGGAGATTGATGCGAATGGAAAAGTGCGAAGCATTGATGAAAAGGAAGATGCAGAAATTGTAATGGAGTCAATGCCACAAATTAGAGCTAAGCTCAGTAGGATTAAGCCAAAATAGATGAAGGATTATGAGGTGACAATGACATAGTTAAGGATGTATTAGTGGTTATTACCAGAGCTGGAGTGTGATTAGATGTTGGTTAGCTTGGTGAGAAATTAGATTAGTTTCCTTGGTCAATACTCTATAGGTTGGTTATTATGTAGTTACTTTCTCATGCTCTATATTTGCCACATGATTGGCTTCTTCTACACAGCATATTCATTCATTAAATTTTAGATTCTCCTTTCACTTTCTCCCAATATTCTATGTGGCTGTTGCCTGTTGCCATGACTCTCAACACTCCATAGTTAGAATTCAAAGTACTGCCTTCTGGCTGTGTTCAGCACTTGTCTGCTAAGGCCTAGAGCTGATTATGTATAAAAACATCTGATATTAGGTTTTTTCCTTGCACTGCATGTTTTTAAATATTATAAGATGCTCAGTTTTGTGCGGTTGCATCTTTTGTTTCGTCAAAGGCTTTACTGTCCATTTCTGAACTTCTCTTTACTAAACATATTATGTATATTCTAATACTGATTATTATATCTTTTCTTTATCTTCCCTCCTTTGTCTTGTTTAGCACCATCACTCAAATTAAATGGCCAACAAAGCTCAAATTCGGACAAATAATTCCGCACTCATTGCTATGATTGCAGATGAGGTAAGAATGACATTTCTGTGACTTTAGAAGGCCTGAATGATTTTTGTTGCAACTTTTCTTTGGTTCTCTATCCTCCAATGTTTAATGTGTAACTGTGTAAGCCATCCTTCTGGCTTAGTTACGGAGGTTGGGTAGGGGCTTGGATGACAGTCATGGGTTCAAGTTGTCATTTCTATTGTTTCTACCAAAGGAAAAGTATATATTTTTAATTTTTCAGGAAGTAGAAGAGAAATTCAATTTTTGATTTTTGTTATCAGTCTTTGTTGAGATGAGCCTGTTTCGAAATCAAATTTGTTGGGTTGATGAGCATCAGATGATTTGCAAAAAATATCATGGGAACACATTAAAGTTTCATAAACTTAAATTTGACAGTCTCCTAATTTCTGGTTGTATTAATCATACATGATGCTATCCTTAGCTAATATGATTCAAGTTAGCAATGATGTGAAGATGGAGATGATTATTCGTGATTTTATTAGATATATGAATATATATCATCATTCGCCAGCCTAGACCTAGACAAATCAAGAAATGAATGTCTCATACATTCATCACTGTATCCTATTTCAGTATTTTTCTGACAGTGTGCTCTGATTTTAAATATCTTAGATATATACTGAAGCCTAACAACAACAGTATGAACTGTTACACAGGACACTGTGGTTGGGTTTCTGCTGGCTGGAGTGGGTAATGTTGACTTGCGAAGGAAGACAAATTATCTCATTGTGGATTCAAGTATGTCACTGTTCTTCCATTTCTTTTTAAAAAAATTATATACTTACTGATTTCAGATTGTGATTGAGTAATTTGTGCATTAAATTCGGTGATTCTCTTCCTTCTTAAATAGTAGTGTTTTATCCATATTAAAGAGATCAACTAGTTTTACGTTGGCTACCGAATGCCTAACACAACCCTCATCCTTCACCCGGGCTTGGGATCGGCTATGCAAGTATAGGCGGTTCTCTTCCTTCTTCAATGTTAAAAGAGATTTCTATTTATTAAGTCTTATTAAGTACACTGGTTGCCAACCTCCTCTTCTTTGCCTTTTTATTCAGAAAAATGACTTTCTTCTCTGTTGTTGAAAATTTCAATTGGTAGTAATGTTAGTACCATACTGTGCTTATTTTGTTATTTCTCTTGGGTTGTCATTTTCAGAAACAACTGTCAAACAAATTGAAGATGCATTCAAAGAGTTCACAACAAGGGAAGATATTGCAATAGTGTTGATAAGTCAATATGTAAGTTACTCATGTATCCTTTGATTTATTTTTTATTAGTATAAAAAACTATAAATGCCTTGGGCTGTTATGCTATGTATTTCAAACCAAAACTGCTGTTCATTGCTGAATCAAAATGATCAGCATATTTGTTAATGAAACTTCCAAAACCATTCTCATTGTGCCAAAATAAGCATACAGTGATTGCCTTATTACAAGAAATCTGCCCCTGCTCCCCTCATGAAAATTTTGAAAATTCAATGGTGTTACTGTTTCATTATGCAGGTTGCAAATATGATAAGGTTTCTAGTTGATAGCTACAACAAGCCTGTTCCTGCAATATTGGAGATTCCCTCCAAAGACCACCCTTATGATCCTGCACAAGATTCAGTTCTTTCACGAGTGAAGAACCTCTTCTCTTCTGAATCTGTGGCTTCTGGGAGACGCTAAGCTTCTGTTTTTAGACTTGCATGAGTGAAGTTCATTCACAACTGGCTCAAATATTAGCTTTATGGTGATTCTTTGAATAAATTCTGCTATATGATACAGCCAGATGGTAAATTACTATCATTTTTTGCTTCCTAAACGGAGTTTGGAATATGTGCTTCTTCTTTAGCCCTATTACATTGGATTTAATTTTTTTTAAATAAAGAACAATGTTACTATTGAGTCATTTAGCTATACGGTAGATAAAACAAAATTAAGAGCGCCTCTTCAGGTATATTATGCTTGTGTTTGGATTTTCTTCAATGAGAGATGCTTTCAGCTAAAGTACTTTTAACTGTTACTAACGAAAATCCAAACACACCTTATGTGACATAAACTATGGTTAGATATCTATTGGCACTAGTCTAAACAGAGGTTAACATTTACTTCGAGATGAAAAGTAAACAAAATTGTTATGAATTGAGAAGAAAGTTTGTTCGAAGTTCAAAAAAGAAATTTGTTCATTGCACTCAATTTATATCACACACATATGCATGTCCTTTTAAAAAAGCTTTATGTAGTCGAATAAGTGAGGTCAAATGTAAATGATGATACCAAAAATCCATCAAAACAAAAGATAAAAAGAAGAAGCAGAAGAGTGGATATTGATTTCAACATAAGTAAAACATCACTGTGAAAAGATGAATCAATAACATTTTAAAGCAATTTTTTTCCAAGGACCAGTTTAGATTCAAGTGTAAAAGTAAGGGATAAAAAACATATTTGACCATATATATTATAACATATTGAGTTTACCTTTTATAAAATAAGCAAGTACTAACTGCCCCTGCACATATTTGCACTATAAATGGCACAAATCAAACCATGAATTAAAAATGTGTCATTAAATTAAAACTTCAACTTGTGAGAAAGTAGATGGATTCTCATGAAATAAAACCAAAATTCAAGACTTCCAAAACAAAACTTGATGGCAGGTATACAGTAATTTGAATTTGTGAGTCTCTTTTGCAGCGTGGAGCGTATTTTGGAGAAGCATTGCTATGGTCATAGGGCCTGTTCCTCCCGGAACCGGTGTAATAGCAGAGGCAACTTCTTTGACTTCTTCATAACAAACATCTCCAACCCTTGTATAAACTCCATCGTTATATGGATCCTGTTGCAATCACTCAAACTTTAGAACACTTGGGGGGGGGGGGGGGAACCGCCCCTTTTCAAGTAGCATACTGTAAACAAGTTGGTGAAATTATGTACTCACCTCTACTTTGTTGAATCCAACATCGATAACTACAACACCATCTTTTATCCCCTCCTAAGTCCTATCCAAGTTTGGATGGTCAGCAGCACATATGAGAATATCTGCTTGGCTTGTGATCTCTTCAGGGTTGATGGTTTTGGAATGCTCAATACTAACACTAGCATCTTCCCTCTAGTCATGTCAAATAAGAAATCTTTAAGACTCCCTTTATTCGATTTTTTTTTATACATCGAAAAAGTGCCAACAAAACAAAGAAACTAAATTACGCTAAGAGAGTCCTTCAAAAGAAGAACTTCAAATCCTGGAGGAGGACGCTCTATGCTATGAAACCCGGAGAAGTAAGGAGAGACCCACGCTTCGCCAACCAGTCCGCCGTGAAATTGCACTCCCGAGGAACCCAACAAAGCTCAACCCGCCATCTCCACTTCAACATGCGCTGAATTTCTGTGATTACGGCGCAGTGAACATGAACTCGAGCACTATCTGGATCTGCAATGGCCTGCACCAAATCATTACAAATTCGATTCGCAAAGGAGCTTCCAAGCACCCTGCTCCCACGCGAACTTGAGTCAATGCCTCAAATTTTAAAATCTTATTACTTCTTTTCCTCACATCAAAAATAATAATTTGAATAATGAAAATCCCAAAGATTTCGATCTTCAAACATTGAAATTAAATTTGTTTCCTCATATGCTAAGAAAATATTCCATGTCTACAATTCAAGTAAAAAAGAGATATTTCTAACAAACTCATTATGAATTATGATTGATATATTTTAAAAACAATTAATGTATTTTCCCTATTTTATTAAAATTATTTAGCCGCGAAATGATTAAAATAACCAATATAGAATAACATAGTCATAGTGATCCTCGAAAAGTGCAAAAACATGAATGTCTACCTAAGATCCTGACAACAAATGTCAAATGGAAGAAGATTCTGTATCCATTGACATCAATGCAGATCCAAGGTTTCATAGGACAAACAAAGAATCTGTATCAGCAATGCAGAAAATAAATGCATATATAACTTCAACACAAATTGGAATTGGATTTCAATCTAGTATCACTATTCACAACCCACCATGGCGGCGCTGCGATTCTCCACCACCACTCACCCACACCACCCATCGCCACCACCGCTCCTCCGCCGCCACGCTTTCCACAAAATGCCCACCAACGTGCTTCACCCCAACCCTCGCCGCAAACCCTTCATCGCCGCCACCATTTCCAAGCCGGCAGAGATAACACCTTCACCCTCTTCTTCTTCCGCTGCTGTCGGAGATCATTTGTCGTCTCCTCGCCTCAGGGTCTCACCCGATTCGCTTCAGTACGAGCCCGGCTACCTCGGGGCCGTCCCGGACCGGTCACGCTCCGATGGCGGCAGCGACAGCGACGCCATGCTCACCGCCATGGCCAATATACTCTCTGCGAAGGTTTATGATGTCGCCATTGAGTCCCCTTTGCAATTGGCGCCAAAGCTTTCTGAAAGAATTGGGGTTAACCTTTGGCTCAAGAGGGAGGATTTGCAACCCGTGAGAACTCCTCACACATCATTACCTTTCTTTGTTATCTAGTTTTGATTTTGATGTGATTTGCACGGATTGTGTTTGTGATTTTGTCACATTGAACCAAATTGACTGTGAAGTTTAATGACCCTTTCTGGTTTAGTCAGTGAGATTGAGAGTTAATCATAGAACTGTTTGATTGAATATTTGAAGCTCTGGATTGTTGTTGCATATTCCAGGTTTTCTCATTTAAGCTCCGAGGAGCTTACAATATGATGGTTAAACTTCCAAAGGAGCTCTTGGAAAAAGGGGTTATCTGCTCATCAGCTGGAAATCATGCTCAGGGAGTTGCATTAGCTGCCAAGAGATTGAATTGCAATGCCGTGGTTGCAATGCCCGTTAC